>NC_139218.1:166931150-167316150 GCF_055691185.1 Crinia signifera | reverse complement strand
GTAGCCTTTTGGGATCTAGGCCACACCCATTTTTGCATGGTGTCGGCTCTTCCATAGGAGCATACAGATTTATCACACTTGCTGTATGCTCTAAGACGCACAGAGTCTCCAGCTCTCAATTTTAGAATTAAGGCAAATGTTTCCCAAATTGTATTAATAAAGAAGACACAATAATGGGGGGAGATGAGGAATTTTGAGGCACAGCTTCTAAGGGGGTAAAGGTGCTTCAGGGAGGAGGTACACTTTTTTGGGTGATGTAGAAGGAGCTGTGAGGCACCTGCTTTTGGTTTGAACGAGAAGAGGATCTGTTTAGCCACTATCCATGTCGGCGTGGAGTTGATGTTATATAGTGTGGCGAGTGTAGCGAGGCAAGCCCCGCGAGGGGACGTGGATTCCTTTACATGAATTCCGCGGCCGCTTGCCACACTATATAAAAGCCACTCCACGCCGCCGTGGATAGTGGCGGAATGAAAAGGTCGGGCGGACGTGTTCCGCCGCCGTTTGCCACGCTTTGGGGTGGCGCGGATCGTGGGGGGGTCATTCAAACATAATTGCATGCCATACAAGTGTGTGGCATGGCATGGCAACCCATAAATGCGATTTTGCGGGAGGTGCGATGCCATGCGATGAGATGGGCCTGGGGACATAAGAACAGTTATGTTAAATTAACTAAAAAATCGCATCGCATGCGATCGCATAAGATTTTTCGGGAGGTGAGATGCCATGCGATGAGATGGCCTGGGGACATGAGCAGTGAATAAATTAACTACAAAAAAAAATCACATCGCATTGCATGGTCCTATAATGGCCCATGCAATGTGATGCAATGTGATTTTTTTAAGCAGAATGGCCCTCTACACATTATGCGGAGTGGGCGCCGTGATAATACACAAGTACCAGATTTGTTACTATTTAGGTTCTGCAATCTATTTTTGACTATTTACTCAATCAAACATACAGTTTGGGCGCAATCAAGAGCCGTGGCATCAGAAACCAGAAGCTGCGCATGTTAGCAAATGACATGGCGGGCACATGTGCTGTAAAAAAGTACAACGGACGGACATCGCACCATAGTGCAAATACTGCACAGTAAATGCAGAAGAAGAAACTTTACAGCATACAGTATGCAGAAAGTGAAAATAATAACGGCGTAGAAAACATGCCGGAAAAAATGACGAAAAAAAGTCATAAGCAATGTGAATGTAAGTGCATATCCCCATAATTACATACAGTACATGGTAACTTGTCATGTTTTTTTTTTTATTACAGTCATTACCTTCTCCATGTTCTTCAGACAGACCTGTAAAAATTACAAATAAATATTTGTATAAACTTAAAGGAAATATACTGTACACTTCATAAAATTGTGATTAGGCATTATCTTCACCTTCTACATTAAGATAGAAAACATGTGTACTATCACAGCGCCCATTGCATCGCAGACCATAAGGCATGCGATGCGATGTTCCGCGATGTCCCCCGATGTCATACAATGTTAAAATTGTATGGCATTGTATATGGCATACAATGCGATGCAATTATAAATTCTATAAGCACCCTAATGGGGGCTTACAATGTTAAATGGACCCCCACGCCACCCCCACTATGAACGTGGAATGCGTCCTCTAACCTTTTCATACCCCCACTATCCACGTCGGCGTGGAGTTGATTTAATATAGTGTGGCGAGCGCAGCGAGCCACCGAGCCCAAAGCGTGGTGAGCGCAGCGAGCCCCGGGAGGGGACGCGAAATACATGTAAAGTAATACGCATCCCCTCGCGGGGCTCGCTGCGCTCACCACGCTTCGGGCTCGGTGGCTGACTGCGCTCGCCACACTATATACAGGTTGGCATTCATACTGGGGGTGCATTTAACATAGCAAGCACCCATTAGGGTGCTTATACAATTTAAAATCGTGTAGGGTGCTTATACAATTTAAAATCGCATCGCAACGGTGTGCATCGGGTGTATGGCATGCGATGCGATGGAAAGTCATGCGACTCAATATTGTGGAGCCGTGATAATACACAAGTACCGAAAACATTTGTGGATATATCAAGAAGACAAGTGAACATTTGTTTTAAATAATCATGTTTCTGTTTTAACATTATTAGTACAAGGTAAATACTAAAATGTATTGAAATTAAAACAAAGAAAATGAAGACAAATTTATTCAATCTAAGAAGTATATAGCCCAAACACTAGCGATAGCAATAGCAAATTGCTATAAATGTTGCTGCCATTGAATGCATGAATATATATGATCAAGGAATCCTAATACGCATGCACACGTGTCAAGGAAGGAGGAGCAAAGGAATATGATGAAAATGTTTAAGAGCTAGGGAGAAGGAGAGGGCAGTTCAACTTACAGTATTTTCAGTTGGGGTTTTGCCAATGAGGTAAGAGCAGTGGGTTTTAGCAAAGAAGGGGGGGGGGGGGAGGTTTGTAAATGTAGTCAGGATAGTGAGCATCCTTTTTGTCCTTTGTTCCTGGTCGAGTGAGTTTCTGGTCGGGGTGATTTTCAGGTACAGAGCATGAAGAACGAGAGAAGTCCGCACCTAAAAGCAGGATCTGGAGCCACAAAAGGTTAGCTGAAACTCATACAGAAGAGGGTTGTGTGGGTTTGGGATTAGGTGGGCAGAAGCGGAGGGGGGGGCCCACATTGTGGCAGCCCCCCTCCTCCAAACGGGTAAGAGCCACCACCGCGTAGAACACTAAACAGGAATGGAGTGAATGGAAGGACACCAAGGAGGAAACCACTGCTGTCCACAAAAAAACATTGCAGAATGTTTGGTGTTTGCAAAAAAGCACTTGGATGTTCCACAGCACTACTGGCAAAATATTCTGTGGACAGAAAATTGAGTTGTTTGGAAGGAACATGCAACACTGGGGTATCCAATGCCCCTGACAGTGAGCTATGATGGCGAGCAGTGCCGATAGCTTGCCTTCAGAGTATTCCTTTCCACCTTCCTGGTTCCATTCGGCAAGGTGGAAATGGCGAGTGTGGCCATTAAAACAGCGGGGCTCTCCACCAAATGCATTGGACTGGCCTCATTTGGGGTGGACCTCACCACTTAAGGGGAACCTCGCCATCCTCTGATGGCATGTTTTTCTCCCTAACATTAAATACAGCGAGGGGGTTTGACGGCAATGGTGGCTTTTCTTCACTGGAAATAAGCCATCCTCGCCATCGAAACACCCTCACCGCTACATTGTATACTGACCTGTGTGTGGAGAAAAAAAAAGTGTGTGAAGTATGGTGGAGGAAGCATCATGGTTTGGGGCTGCTTTGCTGCCTCAGCCTGGACAGATTGCTATCATCAATGGAAAATTGATTCAGGAGAACCTAAGGCCATCTGTCCACCAATTAAAGCTCAACTTAAGATGGGTGATGCATCAGTACAACGACCCAAGTAGATCAACAAAATGGCTTAAACCGAAGAAAATACACCTTCTGGAGTGGCCCAGTCAGATCCCTGATTCACAGCATACTGTATATCCCAAGAATATTGCTGAACTGAAATAGTTTTGGAGCACACAGTGCTCCAAACAAATGCAGATTTACACCAGGACAGCACAGGACAATGGCATCCCTTTTTAGAACACAGCAGACCCCTTTCTTAAGGGGCTCAGCAGCACCCACTTATATGGCAGACAGGGCAGCAGTATTGCCTGAGCACTAGCAGCATAGGACACCACACAGCACTAGCCTCATAGGACACTACACAGAACATCACATAATTGTTTATTCTACAGCCCTAGCAGCAAGTGTAATTCCCTTGTGCATGCTGTCAGCACAAGACACCACACAGGACCATTCCCCATGCGACCCTAAACAGGACTACACCGCATGCCACTCTCCACTCAGACAGACACCAGACACGTCCGTCCTGCTCCCTTTCCATGCTAGAATGAAATGGCACGGAGCTGCTTGGACTTATATAGGGTCCGGATCTCATGAGAATCCGACAGCGGGATGATGGCGTTTTGCCTCATTCCAGGATCTGAGTTTGTGGGGAACAGCCGAGCCACAGTCAGAAGTTCAGAACTCAGAGATCCGAACGTGCTTATCCCTAATACAGAGTGGACACATTTTCCCCATTGACCATATAGACCATAGCCTGTTAATTCAGACCCACCATGGGTTCTGATGCCTTGTGGGGGTCTCAAAAACTTAGTGTTCATATCCTCAGATAGCTAAATGTTTTCCCTTCCATAAGAGCTCAGTTCTGAGCTGGTTGGACCACCAAAAGCAGGAAAATTAAGCTTTTAGCCCATTTAAATTTTTCTTTAGGGTTAAGCTATATAAATTCTATAACAGCATGCTTTTACATAAATGCTACTGACACTGTAACACATGCACTATATAATTAGCACTATATAATTAGAGAAGGACAGATTATCACTCCAACCAGCAGCTCATTGGCCGAATTGGCTATGGGACTTAGATGCTCACACAACTTTCCCATTGTTAATGTTTTAGCTAGTGTAATGAGACGCTGGTTAATGCTAGCTGGTCACCCCCACCTCCCCCATTTCCCCTCCCCTGGGAGACTGCTCTTTTCACAGTCAATGAAGCTGGACAGACAATTGGAGGGGATCCCACTGGTGGTTGCTTGCTGCTTTCCTTGCTGGTATCACTTGTGTGCATTGAAAGCCAAGAGTCTCCTTTTTCATATGGTACCAGACATGAGTCTCTAGGATACCTAAAACCGGAGATATCAGGATGCAAAGTGGACACATTTTTCCCATAGACTGTAATGGGCCTGTTAATTAAGCGCCTTGAGTCCTGTTGGAGAAAGTGCGCTATATAAATAAAACTTACTTAATTCAGACCCACCATGAATAGCACTTTGCATACTAGCACCAACAGCTTTTATTTGTATTGTGCTGTAACAGCTACAGCTATAAGTGATATCATTATAAGTATAATGGGGAGAGATAAATGCTCCTCCCTAAGGCCCCTGTTCTGGTTAGTTCGGTCTGTCTGCTGTGCGTACGGACCGTCCGACCAGATGCCGAATTCTTTCGGTGAGCATGAGTCCGCCCATAGAAAAACCCGCACACAGACGGTCAGATAAAACGACAATAGGGAGTGGCGTGCATTTGAGCATACGCTGCCGTGCACGGACGGCTCTTAACCTTGGCGCTCGGAGACAGAGCGCTGGTCTGATCATAAGCGGTAGCGTACGTTCAAGCAGGGTAGCATATGCGTCACTTGTATGGACCAGAAATTATTCGGATAATTGGTAAATTGCTAGAAGGCAACTTCAAAGGGATTTCCCTTTGAAGTTGCCTTCTAACAATTTTCCAATTATCCTAAGTGTGATGTTTGATTTGCTTATGATTACCTCATTTGTCACCCTTAATTTGTCTACAATTGAACCCTCAGTACATGTATATTTAATGTGTACTAATGTGGAAATGTTTTCTCTATGTGTCCCCCAATGTGTATTTTTGTAATATTTTTGTTGTTTGTTTGCATGCTGTAAATAATGTGAAGTGTATGTTTGTGTTGCATTGAGAAAGTTGACACATGTCGACTCCTATGAATTGTGTATCCTGTTGGCATAACATGACAGGCACACTTGCATTAAGGCTGTAGATGCTTAAAATAGACCTAATGCCACATATTCAAAAATGTGTACAGTATTTGGAGTAATAAATAAAAAGAAATCCTACCTTGAAATGCTTACAAGTGTAGAATGTGAACCTTCCAATGTCTTTCAGGGCTGTGTATGGCTTGCAGGTACTCAAATGAGCTATTTCACTAAATAGCCTGCAGCATTTGTTAATTTTGGGATCAGATGTATGTAATTTAGGTGTGTTTCGTGTTAATTAGCAGCCCCATTGCGGGCGTACTCAGGCGGGAGGTCTATCTAAGAGTGGTATGGAGCACTCTTTGGTGTCCGACTGTTTAGGGCCATAAATGTCCTGAGCGCTCAAGGAGCAAAGCGGATGTCCCTCCATGCAGTTTGAGTACACACCCCCGTGTACGCCCAGCTATACGCCCAGTTTTGCCCACTTTTCTGGCCTCTCCCCTAAAAACGCCCAAATTACGCCCACTTTGACTGTGTGCGTGCGGACAGGAGTTTTTGATCGGAAAGCTCTGGCCGCGAGCGGTGTGCTGTCGTCACGACCGCGGACAGGACCGATCCAAACAGAATAACCCCCTCAGTTCCTGGATGCCAAAACACTGTGCTTAGCATCTCCATACAGTTTGTCCTTTTTTGAGTACTATGTAGCACTCTGCATAATAAGAAGCACTTTGCATACTAAGTAGCATGAACAGATTTTAATGTCCTGTGCTGTAACAACTACAGCAATAAGGGAT
This sequence comes from Crinia signifera, assembly GCF_055691185.1. Classification (NCBI taxonomy): domain Eukaryota; kingdom Metazoa; phylum Chordata; class Amphibia; order Anura; family Myobatrachidae; genus Crinia; species Crinia signifera. The sequence continues at coordinate 167,309,817 of NC_139218.1, read as the reverse complement.
ATTGCTATGATTATATTGGATAGAGATAGTAGCTCCTCCCCAAGTTGCTGGATGCCAAAATACATCTCCATATAGTTTTTCCATTTTTGAGTAAGCACTTTACATACTAAGTATAATGAACAGCTTTTATTTTACTGTGCTGTAATGGCTACAGCTATAAGTAATCTTTATAAGTATAATAGAGTGAGATAAAAGCTCCTCCCTAAATTCCTGGATCCTAAAACAATGTTCTTAGCATCTCAATACAGTATTTCCTATTTGAGTACTAAGTAAATAAATAAATTGGGCGTGACCATGGCGAGCAGGGTGTAGGTCGCAAGTCCTCTCCCGCTCCACCATCCTGGGTGCTACTGTCTGCTAAACCCCCCAGGTGAACGTTCCAAACAGCCCGCCTGAGTTTAAAACAAACTTGGGTACCTGCGGTGGATCTGGTTGCTCGGTGTGGAAGGGCGTTGTGGGTGCCGGGAGTCCGGCGTGTATTGGCGCTCAGCATCTGTGACGTGGAGAGGTAGCGCCCGGAAGACGGAAGAAGACGCATAGCCTGTCGGTACAGCGGTGAGGGAGCCGGTGCCGACAGCGCGATAGCAGCACACAGCGAGGCGTGGAGCTGGTGAAGCGGTGGCCCGCGGGAGCAGTAGGACATCTCAAACAGAGCAGCAGCCTAACTCCCTGGGAGCCCGGACGGTATAAAGAGAGAGAGCACGGCAGCGGCATATTACGAGTAGAGGAGACTGGGAAGCGGCAGCCTGTCGGGGGTCACAGGTCTTCACAGGACAGCACGTAGGCTAACAGCCAAAACCTACCTGGAGCTCGGGCAGCTGCAAAAAAGAGTGAGGTACTGGGCTAGAGGTAGCCCTCCTATTGGTGCATGAGATACAGTTGTATGAGCCTGTTGTTTTTTGATTTTTTTTTCTGTCACCAGTACCCTGCCAGTAAACAGTTGTGTGGGACGCCTGATATTCCCTATAGCACAGAATTTGGCCACATGCTGTTGGCCTCATTAACCGGCCCGGTCTTATTTGCGGCTAGTCAAAAGGGTACTTATGTATTATTTGGGCTCCCATGTTAAATGCACCCCATTTTTTCATACCCCCACTATCCAACTACGCATGGAGTTGATTTTATATAGTGTGGTGAGCGCAGCGAGCCACCGTGCCCGAAGCGTGACGAGCGCAGCGAGCCCCGCGAGGGGGCACTGTCTCATAAGAAAAACGGGAGCCCAGATATTACATAAGTACCGTCAAAAGTATACCCTCTTCCCTCCTTTCCTTATAAGGTGAACTATCTTTGTCGGCTGAAGCCATGGGGAAAACACAAAATGCCACTGCCGCAAATCGCCTGGCAAAATTCGCTAGACCCCCGGCAACTCCACCATCTGCCCCCAGAGGGGAAAGCTCCCCCCCTGGTACCTCTTCTGATAGTGAGAAGTCTACAGTACAGAGTGACACCTCAATCCAAAAAGTACTGGATGCATTAGCTGCCAGCGAGGGCCGCCTTGCAAAATAAAATTGAAAAAATACAGGATGATCTGAATATAATTAAGCAGAAAATAAATCTGAGATTTGAGGGGCTACCTGAAAAAGCTGAGGGCCAATACCCTGAAAAATTTGTACAGAACTGGTTGATCGAATCATATGGTCAAGAGATTTTTTCCAAATTTTTTTCAGTAGAAAGAGCTCATAGACTACCCATGCGTGCCCCCCCTTCAGGGTCACCACCTCGTACTTTTATTATTAAGCTTTTGCATTATTCAGACCGAGACCTAATACTGAAATTGGCCAGAGACAAGGGCTCCCCGGTTTGGGACAATGTGAAGGTCTCCATTTTTCCGGATTACGCTGGGGAAGTACAGAGGGAAAGGACTCAGTTCTACCCTATTAAAAAACGACTAAGGGATCTGAGCCTGCAGTACTCAATGCTGTTTCCAGCAAAACTTCGGGTTATACACCATGGTTCAACCAAGTTTTTTAACACACCTAAAGAAGCTGCAAACTGGCTGGACGGTAGCTTTCCTGGCAGGCAGATGAACACTAGTTGATAAAGCTGAGGCTCAAAAAATGGACATCACCGAGAAAGATAACACTAACCAGATAACCCCAAATGTTCTTCTTTTTTTTTTCTTTTTCTTTTTCTTTTCTTTCTGCTTTTTTTTTTTCCTCTTCTCTCCCTTCCCTATAGGGGACTGGCCAAATTGTGGTATGGTTAAGGCTATCTGAGACAACGGGAAAATGTATAGCTGCATAGAGCAGCTTGGGTGTGCTAGTTGATTGAGGCTTTTACCCTTGGATATGAGCAGACAACAAAGGTAACAAAAGCTGGAGCATATGAATGGAAGAGCTTTTGGCATTGGTAAATCAACTGCTTGCTGTCGGATAGGCACGTACTGTCTAGAGATTAAATATTGCAGTCAAGGGTACGAGTAGAGTGGGAATATGTATCTCTGTATCAGGCAGTTTGGCTGTGTTTTATGCTTGTGGCTCTGTCCCTGGATAGCTGTTGTTTATAACAAGTTATCTGGGGGTCTATCTAGAACAGCTAGCGGCTTATGTTAATTGCCTATCTACTATATCAAAGCCTGATAATCTATGGTATTTATTTTATTTCTATATTGTATATATATATATTTTTTTTTTTTGCTCTTGCTTGGAGTGCTTGCTCTTGCTTGCTTGCTTTAATTAGGGTTTGTGTGTTTGGTAAAAGGAATGTTCACCGGGGGTAATAGGGTATATAAAGGGGTGGGGGCGGGTCCCCAGCTCGTGGTCATTACATAGATTGTCCCCAAAAGAAAAGAATGGAAAAAGAAAAAAAAGGGGGGGGGGGGGGGGTAGGAGGGGAGGGTGGTTTTGTGGGGTGGGGGGGGGGAGTTTAGGTGGGTGAGGGTTTGGATGAGGCATGTCAGGAAGGGTGAAGGGCATGCAGGATGGGGGGAGGGATTGGGGTACAAGGCGTTGGGGTTTACTGTATTTTATAGCCATACAAAACGAGTTATGCTACACTGGGCCCATTTTCTACCCACGATAGCATGGTGTTAGCAAAATATTCCTTTATGTCATGGAACGTACGGGGTATGAATAATAGAATAAAAAGAGCGCTGTTAATGCGCCAAATTAGGCAATACGCTGTAGATATCATTTGCCTACAGGAGACACATCTCGTGGGCAATAAGCTTTTATCTCTCAAAAAGGCCTGGATAGGCTGGGCATATCACTCCTCTTTCACATCTTCTTCCCGGGGGGGTTTCTATTCTGATCCGTAAAGGCATTCCATTTTCCAAAGATACATTACAGGTAGATACAGCAGGAAGATACGTGTTTATGAAATGCAAATTGGGTTCGCTAGTTTTTCGACTGTTAGCAGTATATATACCTCCGCCATTCAAATATGAGATATTAAAGAAGGCGGCAGAATTTATGGCAACTTTCCCTAATATCCCAGTTATGATCCTAGGGGATTTTAATAATATACTAGATCCCTTACTTGATAGGAAAAGCCGCAATAACACTCCCCTGGGCCCGCAGAGAATGTGTTTTCCATCTTTAATCAGTGAAATGGGATTAAGGGATGCATGGCGCGAGCGACATCCTGGTGTGCAAGAGTTCTCGTGCTTCTCCAGTTCCTATGACGCTTTTTCTAGAATTGATCTAGCACTGGTATCAGAGGACTGGCTCCCTCGCATAGGCGTGCGCACAGGAGGTGCCAGGGGTGCACAGGCACCTCCTAATGACCGGCACCCCCTGCACAATTGCAGCACCTCTAATGACTGTCAGCGACAGTGCCCCCTACCCTGGCTGGCTAGCAGTACCTGCGCTGGCCTGGCTGCAGTGGCTGGGCTCCTTCAGCACAAGTTTTTTTAAAGGGGGCGTGGCCACGGAGGTCCGTGATTAGGTCACGCCCCTGACATGTCCTGTGCTCAAGTGGAGACGGACTAGTGAAGCTGCAGCCTACCTAGTGAACTGTGGCAGGCTGGCTCCTGGCTGAAGCCTGCAGGTAATGTGTGCAGAGACTGGGGACAAGTGAATAAGGTTGTGTGTGACATATACTGTGAGGAAGTAGTGCGCTGTGTGTGAGAATGCAGTGAGGGGAACAAGGGGCCTGATTCAGGATCATTCACTAAGTAGCAATGGTGCACCCCCTAAGGAAATGGGCTGCGTACGCCTATGCTCCCTCGCATTCAGGAAATAGGCTATAGGACTCGCGGAATATCAGATCATTCGCCATTGGAAATAGTAGTGGACATAGGGGAAATTAAGGGGTTCACCTACTGGAAAATGAATGCCTTCTGGACAACACTCTTAGAACCAGGAGATAAATTAGAATCCTCCTGGCAAGAGTTTATGGAAAAAAATAGGGGTTCAGGGTCGATTGAAAATATCTGGGGGGCATTCAAAGCCTACCTTAGAGGGACCTTGATTAAAGAAATTTCAGGCTTAAAAGCCTCATATAAGAAAGAGGAACAGAATCTGGAATTAAGGTGTAACACTCTAGAGCATAAATACCTGAGTGATGGGACAATTGAAAGTAAATAGGAGTGGAGTAAAGCCCAGGAAGCCTGGCAGAGATGCCTTGTAGAAAAGACAACATATAAAGAACTTTTCGCGGGACATACCACGTATGCTAACGGGGACAGGCCTGGTAGCTTCCTCGCCTACCTCACACGAACAGACCAGCCTGGGAATACAGTGGTGGAGATCCATAGCCTTGAGGGGGAGGTGGTGTATCAGACCCCTGAGATAGCAGAGAAATTTAGGCTATACTACCAGGATTTATAGGCTTCCCAGCAGAGCCGGCCCCCCGAGGACATAGAAGTGTTCCTGTCCGGGGTAAAGAAAACAACAAGACTTTCAAGTGAAGCTAAGGAGATGCTGGACAGTCCATTGACCCTCTTTGAGGTGGAAATGGCTATATCATCGATCCCCGGAGGTAAGGCACCAGGTCTCGATGGTATACCACATGAGCTATATAAAAAATACAGCAAGTTCTTTTCACAAAGGTTTTTAGATCTATTTAATACATTATACAACAGTAAGACACTACCAGCCAGTATGGCAGAAGCCTTAATTATAATTCTATTGAAGAAAGACAAGGACCCCAAAAACATGGACTCGTATCGGCCTATTTCCCTGTTAACTAATGACATCAAAATTTTAGCTAAAATTTTATCAACTAGACTAAATAGGGTCATAGGAGAAGCCATCCATGCGGACCAAACAGGCTTAATGCCTGGGAGGTCAACCACAACCAACTTGAGGAGACTATATGGCCAACTTCAACTCTCACAAAACAAAGAGGTTAACTCAGTGGTGGTCTCTCTCGATGCTGCAAAGGCATTCGATACAATTGAATGGGACTTTCTGTGGGCAGCTATGCAATGGGCGGGCATTGGCAGTAGCGCACGCAGGGGGGGTTTCTGAGTACCCAGAAACCCCCCCAGGAGTCTAAGGGCCCTAGACTGAAAGCTGAGGGTCCCCTCTTTCCATGGGTACAAGAATTTTAAAAATCGGCCCTTGGGAACCGGAGATATCTGACTTCAAAGCAGTGGTCCCCATCCAAGCCTGTTAATTGCTCTTCCCAGTCAGATATTTCAGGTTCTTTCTGACTTACAGTTTCTCTGATATTAGTTTGGGGTATATTCCAAAAGCTGGGACTCTCCCCCCTTGATGAACACTAGTAGCTTGTCTCTACTGTTCCCAGAACCAGAAATATCAGCCTTCCAGCAGCTTGTTACTGCTCCAGCTCCACACACCTGGTATGTAGTTTTATATACTCGTTGGCAGATTTGCTCTGCCTCCTGAACTCTGATCCCCTAGTCCCCAATACCATTTGGTAGGTGGGATCCTCTAGTTTTTAATTCCATTAAAATCTAAGAAATCTATTTCTGGGAACTGGAGATATCTGCAGTCACGCAAGCTGTCCTCCCACCAGAAAATTATGAATAATAAGCCCACTCCACTATACACCCCTCCTCTGCATATTAAACATCCTCTACCACCCTGGAAGTTATGTATCAGGGCCCCTTCATTCAGCCCAATGCCCCCTTCTCCCACCCCATCTCTCACCATCTATACAGTAAAGGGGTAATTAGTGGAAATTACTGATCCAGGCCCTACATGCTGAGCGGTTGATATAATACCCCCACCCCTACCGCTGGAAGATCGGTAGGTGCCCCAATACATTGCTATGCCCAGGGGTCTACACAGCTGTTGACGCCCCTGTATGTATATATATATTATTATTATTATTATACATTTGGTCTATCTATAATACTTTAACTGACCCGGCATATACTGGGTCACCTAAGTGTCCATCTCCGTGCTTTGCTCCGCCCCTCTGGAAACCCCCTTCTGAAAATCCTGCGTTTGCCACTGATTGGCCCTGTTTTCATAAACTGGGTGAAGTTGCTATACATTTCTCCAAAAGCCAGGGTGTCAGTCAATAAATTTATTTCCTCTAATTTTAAAGTAGAACGTGGCACTCGCCAAGGTTGCCGACTGTCACCGGCATTATTCGCTATAGCGATGGAGCCGTTGCCATGCATGATCAGAGAAGATCCACTGATCCAGGGCTTAAAAATTGGCATTAGAGAAGACTGTATCGCCCTCTATGCCGACGATATTTTATTATTTCTTCACGATCACCGTTTGGCATTGCCCATGGGGATAATAGAAGACTTTGGCATTAACTCCGGATTAAAAATAAATTAGAGTAAATCTTACATTCTTCCTTTATGTGGTAGTAGCTCCCTAGGCTTGGACACGGCCCCACCACTGCAGTGGGCAGACGAGTTCAAGTACCTGGGAATATGGGTTTCCAGGGATATATCTAAATTCATTCCCCTGAATCTAAATCCCCTAATGGAATATATTAAGACTAAAATAAAAATCTGGGCCAGGTTGCCACTATCCCTGACAGGTAGAGTCAATCTGGTTAAAATGATTGTCCAACCTAAAATCCTGTATATATTACAGCATTCCCCCCTATATCTCCCGCGGCATATATGTAAAAAGATTGAGGGCCTGATTACCTCTATTCTATGGTGTAATAAGAGAGTTAGGCTTAGACAAAGTACTCTTTCCAGAAAAAGGGCAAATGGGGGCCTGGCTTTACCAGATTTAAGGTTATATTACCTCTCGTCGCAAATGTCGTATATTAAGATGAGAGTGAAATGATTGAGGCAATGGTGGGTTGTGTTTCCCCAGGACACACCCCTCTACAACTATTACTATCTGGCAATATGAAAAACAGATGGCCCCCGCTAGTAAAGCAGGTCATTAAGTCCTGGAGATTAGTGGAAACGTTAATGGGTAGCAGTGGGCTGGACCCTGAAACCCCCTTGTACGGGGCTGGTTGCCTTGCGGAACTGAGCGACCTGCAGATACGTGAGACATGGGCACAAAAGGGGATAATGTGCATAGGTCAGCTATATGTGGAGGAGAACTTGAGAACCTTCCAGTCCCTGAAAAATGAATATGCTCTACCAAACAATTAGCTTTTCAGATACCTGCAAGTCAGACACGCTCTGGAAACTCAGTTCCGCAATGGTGGCCCTGTTATAAGGGAGTCCCCCACTAAAAAATTGGTTAAAAGATCTCCCCATTGACTTGGGGTCTCCTTTTTCTATAAAGCCCTATTGCAAGTGCAAGATGAGGACTTGGCTCAATTGAGGGATGAGTGGGAGAAGGATCTGGGGGTAATAGAAAGGGAAGAGTGGGAGGAGGCAATGGGAAATATTAGCAAAGCTAAAAATTAAGTTAGATTCCAGCAAGTCCAACTGTTCATATTCCATAGGGTATATATAACACCAGAACAAATGAATAAATTCAGGGGGGTAAGCAGTATCCAGTGCCAAAAGTGCTCGGCCAATACGGGTTCATTCTGGCATCTTATATGGGAGTGCCCCAGGGTGGCAGAATTTTGGAGGGAAGTGTTAGCAGTTTTGTCGGTCGTGGGGTTCCCCAGCTCTATATGCACCCCCCGAGTGTGTATCTTGGCGATAATGGGGAAGTTATCACTGGGTAGGGCTGATAAGTTACTATTGATACAACTCTGTACCCTGGCTAAGATTTGCATCGCAAGAAGGTGGATGGCTAAAGAAAGCCCTAGCCTGGAAGCATGGTTGGCATTGGTTCATGTAACAAAGGACCACGAGAAATATGTCCACAAGGTCAGGGGTTCGGTCCAGAAATACCTTAACATCTGGGATAGATGGTCTTCTTATGAGGAGGCTAACCCCCGAATGTAAGGCTGGGAGGGAGGGAGATTGAACACGTGTAGGTAGAACAGAAGTCCAGGAAGGAGCTAGGGGAGATGAAAGGTAGCTAATAGCAAAAACGTGTCTAAAGAACCATGTACAGGTTGAGTATCCCTTATCCAAAATGCTCGGGACCAGGAGAATTTTGGATAACGGATTATTCCGAATTTCTGAATATTTTAATATTTCAATGATGTATCTGGAGGTATCTTGCATTTATGTTGTACATATACATCAAATACATGAAATAAACACAAATATATTTTATTTGTGCATAAAACATGGTTTCAAAACATGAAACAAAGTTTGTGTACAATCTCAGGCACTGAATTTAAATGCCAAGCAATCACTGTCTTGCACATATATAGTGCCAGTTACATACCATGTCCTCAGTAGCGCTGTTACAGATGTCCCCAGTAAGTTTTTAGCAAAAAACATTTTTTTTGTTCACTTTCTGAAATGTATGGTTTTCGGAATAATTCGGATAACGGATATTCGAATACGGGATACTCAACCTGTAGTAGCATAATGATATCCCAACGCCAGGGGAGGGGGGTGGGCGGGGTGGGAGTAGGTTGGGGGGGGTAGGTTATCAATAAATAGAGTGAGCAGGTGACATAAATACGTGTTGCAGATACACAAGAGACGGTGGTTCGGTGTCCAATCCCAAGCGTTTGTATAGAGACAATTTAGGGGAATAAAATTGGTTAGCGGAGGAATGATAGAGGAACAGTTATGTAGATTAGGTTAATTAATAGTTTTCTTTTCTTTTTTTTTTCTTTATAACCGTGTACGTTAGATACTATGGGGCAGATTTATACCCCTTTTACACCAAAACGCCGGGTCGCACCCGGCTTTTTTAGACCCAGGTTCAAGCCGGGTGCGACCCGGCGTTTAGTGCCATTTACACCGGGCGGATAGCCCGACCCGCACCCGCGCCCGCCCCCCCCGGAGCTTGGAGATGACAGCGCGATGTCATCTCCAAGCGCCAATCACCACCGCGTGCAGCCGCCGGACCGGAACGCTGCTGGGGGCAGCCCAGCACTAAGGTAAGCTGCTAGGCTGCCCCCAGTCCCCGTGCACACTCGCCGTCGCACAGGAGGTGAATGGATGCCACACACAGGCATCCGTTCACCTCCCTCCCCCGCCGCCGCTGCTGTCTGCAGGGTATAGCAGACAGCAGTGCCGGCTGTCAGTGACTGTCAGGCTGACAACCCGTCCAACCTGCGGACGCTGCGGTCTGCAGGTTGGACGTTCCCCATTCATGTAAATGGGAGCCGGGTCATCCGACCCGGCGTTCCCATTTACACCGCCCTCTACCCAGGTCCTAGCCGTGTTCTACCCAGGTCAGGACCTGGGTAGAAGTCCCGTGTAAAGGGACACGGCGTTAGGGATTTACACCGCCGAAGATCCGGGTCTGACCCGCCGCTGACCCGGATTTTTCGGCGGTGTAAAAGGGGTATTATTAAGCTTGGAGAAGAGATGAACTGGAGATAAAACGGAGAAAAGGTAAAAGGAGATAAAGCACCAGCCAATCAGCTGTGTTTGAAAAAGACAGTTGGGAGTTGATTGGCTGGTGCTTTATCTCCTTTTACCTTTTCTCCGCTTTATCTCCAGTTTATCTCTTCTCCAAGCTTAATAAATCTGCCCCTCAGCCATTCAGCCACTTACTACATCGCTTTTTTATAACGCTAACATTGGTAGTAACTCACATAAGATAATAGCACGATTACAAAACTAAAGGAATTAGTAACTCACATAAGATAATAGCACGATTACAAAACTAAAGGAATTAGGAAGCTAAGCACGTATTCAATCCAAGATAAGACGAACACATATATAACGTAAGAACTCACAAGATAAAGGACTTAACACAAGCTAAATGCACCATAGATTCATATGAGGAGCGTAGGGGTTTTGGACACTGACCCACAAATTAAGGTTAATAGGAAACAAATCGTCTGGAGATCATAGCTGTATGCAACGTAAGCCTGTCTGCGTACAGGTGTTTTTACTGTATGTACTATGTCATCCTCTTGCTCTATACATGGTAAATTTTAAACTTTATTTTGAATATAAGGATAAAATGTATAAATAAAGATCGAATTGAAAAAAAAAGTAAATAAATAAATTAAAATGGGCTTAAAGCTTAATTTCCCTGGTTTTAATCGTAATGAGACGCACCTTCATCTTAGACATGTAAAACCTATGCCATTACTCGCTCCATAGATGTGGGCTTCCACGAAGCCATGGTTTACGTTCGGTAGCCATTTTGTTAACGCTTGGTGCTTGAGGCTGGCTTCCATAGATTTGGGCTCCTATCAAGCCCTGGCTGAAACCTAGTAGCCATTTTTTTTAAACCCACTTGGAATCTGGCCTTCGTGTACTATATGTCATTCATACTGTAGCGCAACTCTGTGTTTAACCAGTGTAGCGTAATAAGACACATGTACAGCAGTGCCCTTATACAAGTGTAAACTATGTGGTGGTTAGCTCCATAGATGTGGGCTCCCATGACGCTGTGGTTGAATCCGATAGCCATTTTGTTAACCTGAGTCTGGCCTGCTACAGTACGTACTTCAATCATACTATATACTTGCTCACTTATCCCAGTGGCCCATTATAAATATAATATTGAGATGCATGTCTATACAATAGTATTTTCTAAGAATGATGTCTGTTTAACATACAGTATTGTACAAAATAGTTCTTGCGCTAGTGCATTTTAATGGACCCTTCTATGCAGATTTTTTGCTATATCATTGCATTGGTCATCTGACACATGTGCAGTGGTGATTTTAAAAAGCAACATCTAGTCAATGATCGCTGGTATTGCACTCATCCATAATTGCCATATGCCATATGTCATGCTGTGCAAATTATTGCCCAAGGCGAAGAGAGATTTAAGTCTGCACTCTTTAAATTTTTGACCTGTCAGTGTAGGTCTGTATCACCAATTTGTTTTTGGGTTGGTGCGGGTGCTGTCCTCACAACTATTTAAACTTATATGGACAAAGAGGAGGAGAAAGGGTTGTGTATTTGGACGCACACCTTATTGTATAGGAGAAATTTCTTTTTTATTGTAGAATATTTTTTATGTTAAAATTTGTCCATCTAGTTTTTCTTTTATTGTGCGAAACTAGAGGACATAGGGACTCTTAGACAATGTGAAATAAAGAAGTTAAAAATGACATACAGTTTACAACATGAATGACCATTTAGTGAGACAAAGAAATTGGGTAGTGAAAGAAAAATAGGATTTAAAACATGGGTACAGAGCTGGGGCTGTTTGTGCAGTCTTTGTAGTTTTATCCGTATAGGATAAATGCTGGTGTACTTATTCTTTATTTTTGGCTATATTGCCTTTATTGAATATTACTGCTCTGTTTTTGGCAAAGAGCCCAGCTTTTTATCTCTTCTCGGATGGCTATAGATATTGAAGGAAATAATTATAAAATACACAGATTTCGGACGCATCCCGAAATAAGCATAATGAAACAATTAAAAGTCGAAATAATGCCTCTCATACCAGCTCTAAAAGATTATACCCAGGATATGAAACATTAAACAGCGATAAAAAAGTACCCAGATTACAAATCCATGTACAATAAGATATCAGTCTAAAAAAGAAAATAAATACAGTAACTTATACCCTATACAGAGTACAGGGCAGGTTCCGGACACCAAGACTTCCGGGACCCAGCAGAAACTCGCGGCAATTGGACAGCTGCAACCACGTGGTGCGGTCTGATGTCAGACGCTGCACACGCAAACAAATACGCCAGACTAAGGGCGGAAATCAACTAGAAACTACACAAGCCAGGAGAAGCCCATGATAGGCACTAATGGCGCATGTGACCACCAGAGGCTCAATGATTGGAAGCCAGTATACGATAAATAAGGCATCAGTGGGACTTGGTGTGAGTCTCCGGTCTCATGGTGTGAGGACACAGCCGCCGGAGCTCCGCAACCGCCCGCTGCAAACCACCTTTTAAAGGCTACATTTAGCCTCCACAGAGACCCATATCGTACCGCAGCCAACAGCTAAAGGAATGGATCGTTCCATGCCACAGGCGGCTCCCTCGGGAACTCCCGTCGCCAGACAAGAAAAACGCAGCACCGGCAACATGGCGCCCGACGCTGACCGAGACGCTTCCTCTCCGGATTTAAAGAAGAGCACTGTCGAGGGGGACCATGCTGCCGGATCACAGGTATATAAAGCCCCGGACTCCCCAGTGACTTACGGCGAGATAGTAGACGCCATTAGGTCAACCATGACCCCGCTACTTAAACAGGCGGTAGCAGACATAACGGCGCAACTGAGCACTCTCACCAAAAGATTTACTCATAACGAAAATGTCTTAGGTGCGGCAACGCACGATATAGAGGGGCTCAAGCAATCAGTCAAATCCCTGACCACTGAGAATTACCAAGTCTGGAATAAGCTGGACGATGTGGAAAATAGGTCTAGGAGGAGTAACCTCCGTATAGTGGGCTTGCCGGAGTCCCTCAAAGGTCCTGCCTTGGCATTTTTTGTGAAAAACACCTTGCCCACACTGCTGGGGGTCTCACAGGAATGCAGTGACATGGTGATTGAAAGGGTGCATAGAGTTGGCCCGACCCCTTCCCCCACTAGTTGGCCCAGACCTCGGGTCACTCTGTTTAAGACTCTCAACTTTCTCCATAAACAAGCTCTCTGGTCGGCCTCACGCAAGGTCAAAGACCTAATGTGGGAGGGCCATAAATTATTTCTATTTCAGGATTACTCTGTGGAATTGACCAGGGCCCGTAAAGCTTTTTCGCCCATTTGCTCCCGAATGATAGCTGAGGGCCGCAAGTTCGGCCTCCTTTACCCAGCACATCTACGCATTTATGACGGCACCTCCCACAAAGACTTTATGTCCCCGGATGACGCCCAAGCTTACCTGCGTGGCCTTTCCCGAGAGCACTCAGAAGATATAAGTGACCCAGTCGCCAGTGTCACCTCTACATAATTATAACTGCTACCCATGGGACTGCGCTCCTGGAGTTTCTTCCCCCTGGACATATATCTGCCACCTTTTCCATAACCCACCTGGTTGATATCCAGCAGGCTCCACTCAACCACGAGTCTCCCCGACTGTCCTCTGCAATGATAGTGTTTGACTTGGAAAAAACATGTTCGTGTTACAGCTGCTAGATGTCTTCTCCGCCCCACGTATGATTTTATACTGCATGACTGTATAACTCTCCACGTATAATAGCGGCGAACTATATTCCTAAGACCACTTGGTCTCCCTCTCCCTGTTTTACTGCAGTTTGGGTGTTTTGTGGACTCCCTTCTCTCTCCACCACTCCCCCGTACACCTACCTCCCACTACTGCTACCGGAATTGTATTAAGTTGAACTGTTGATTTAGCTGCTGCTACACACGGAAGTCAAGAACTCCATTTCACCTCGTTATACATTTTTGTAGGGAACTCCCAATTTAGTGATTTAGCAGAAATGTTGTTCACTCATAGCATAGCTTTATATATATTTGAGTATGTATGTACCCTGTTTGTCGCTTCCCTCCCCCTCTTTTCCTCCCCCCACCCTCTCTCTCACTTCCTTGTTGACCAGGTTGTCCAAGATGTCTCCACACTCAAATGTCTGCTACATCCTCCCTGAATGTAGGCACATGGAACATCGGGGGCATCAACTCCCCGATTAAGAGACGAAAGATCCTAACATACTTGAAGAAACAAGACATTCACATCGCCATGCTACAAGAGACACATTTACTGGCAGCTGAGGTACTGAAGCTAAACACACTGGGATGGCAGGTACTTGGTTCTAGCACTTATACCTCCAAGGCCCGTGGTGTAGTAATACTGATACAAAAACACATCACACATGAAGTCTCAGATGTGATTATAGACCCGAGAGGCAGATACTTAATTCTCACACTTAAGGTCGGCTCCCGATCATTCACACTATGTAACATATATGCCCCAAACAAATACTCCAGAAAATTCTTGCAACATCTCATAGCGAAGCTGAGCCCCAAATTATCAGACTCCCTTATAGATGGTGGGGACTTTAATTTGATATCGTCCCCGACCCTGGACAAATCAAAACCTAACCCCTCTGCCCCCACCCTCCTAAAACTAGGTGTACCAACATTCGCAAACAAACTCCAACTGATTGACGTTTGGAGAGCCCTCAACCCTATTGACACTGAATTTACTTGCTTATCGTCAGCCCATGCTGCTATGTCTAGGATAGACTACATTCTGATATCGCAGTCCATTTTCCCCACGGTTACATCCTCTCACATTGCTCCCATCGTATTATCAGACCATGCATTGGTCATTACTTCACTAGAATCTCCCCTAACACCACCTGAGAAACGGCAGTGGAAATTCCCAGCCTATCTCTCAAAAAACAAAGATTTCCAAAAACATATTGAGTCAACATGGAAAGACTATACATTAAACAACGCAGACTATATGTCTTCTGATCCTACCCTCTTTTGGATGGCTTCTAAAGCGGTGATGAGAGGCGCGATCATATCTTATGTATCAGACATGAAGCGCCAATATGTCTCCAAATATATGACAATACAGTCCGAACTGACCGCAGCCTTTCAGCAATAGAAATCAACACCCACCCCTGGTAATAAACACATCTACACACTCGCAAAAACAAACTTTGACCATTACATTCAAACCCTAGGCGACAGACATTTATTTTCTGTAAACTACCGTTACCATAAATTTGGTAACAAGACTGGTAAACTTTTGACAAATTTACTTCAAGGCACCCGATCTCCGGCAACGGTTCATCCTTTAAAGAAAATAGATGGTACACTTACCTCCTCTAATTCAGAGATAGCTGACGTACTACGAGACTTTTACACTTCTTTATATTCTGCCCCCCCCCCCCCCCTATGTTATCTTCCTCTCCACCACTACCTAATCTCCCTCATGACTTCTGGGATACCCTCATATGCCCAAAAATCACCGAACTGGATGCACAGAAACTGACTGCTCCCATACAACTAGACGAGGTCACTGAGGCAATTAAACATTTGAAAAGCGACAAAGCCCCCGGCCCTGATGGCCTCAGCGGTGACTTTTACAAAATACTTCTCCAGCACATAGGCCCCAACCTAGTCACTGTTCTCAACTCTATCCTTTCTGCCACGACCCCCCCTATGCATTTCAACATGGCGACCCTCAGAGTACTCCCAAAACCAGGCAGGGATCCCTCCCTTCCTGGGTCATATAGGCCTATCTCATTATTAAACCTTGACTATAAACTCTTAACAAAGATCCTGGCCGATAGACTAAAAACTATCCTTCCCTCCATTATACACCCGGACCAGACGGGCTTCATTGCAGGGAGACACTCTGAGACTAATGTCCGCAGAGTTCTCACGGCAGTTTATTCCTCTACAACAAAATCCTCCCTTCCCGCGTCCAATTTGATTTTATCATTGGACGCTGAGAAGGCATTTGATCTTATCGAATGGCCCCATCTCTTTAACACCGTAACCAAATTTGGACTTCCCGCTGGATTTATATCAATTCTACGATGTCTGTATACTTCTCCAACCACCCAAATTGCTAGTAATGGCCTTCTCTCAACCCCGTTCACTATCCACAAAGGAACCCGTCAGGGGTGCCAACTATCCCCTCTCCTATTTGCCATAGCCCTAGAACCTCTGGCCATCGCCATAAGAACCTCTGATTTATACAAAGAGATGAAGATCGGCAACATCGAGCTACGCCTGTCATTGTTTGCAGATGACATGCTGCTCTTCATCTCTGAACCTACCTCCACTATCCCCGAGATACTACGTCTCATCTTTTCATTTGGAGCCGTTGCCGGATACCGCATAAACCTTTCTAAGTCAGAAATCCTGCTTTTCGGGGCGTGGCCTGACCGGGAGAGAGGAAGGCTGCACAAATAGGGAGCTCTGGCGAACGAGCTCAAAATAAGCTCCAAACCCAGCCTCTACCTCTCTCCCCACCCAGTACCAGCCTGTGGACATCCCCTAGCACCGGGGGCATCTAGTGGGGTATGGCAACGGAGTCGGGGGACCCGCCTACGGGTCCCCGCGGATTGCGGCCTAGTCCCCCTCCTGAAGCCGGGACCTCGGTTGCCGCATCCACCCCAGCGCCGACTACCCGACCCAAGCCACCGCGGTCAGGGGGCCCTGAGGAGCCGCCCAGACAGCGCTGGGCTCCGGAGCGGTCCCCCGGAGCCTCCAGACGCACCCTGACACCCGCCGCCGGCTTCCTCTGAAGGTAGGAGCCGCTAGCCCTCACTCCCCCTGACGGCGGCGGACATATTGGAAATCGCGGCTGCCGCGATCGCCCACACAGGCCGCCCACGGGTCGTGCTGGTGGCCCCAGCACACCCCAACCACCTCCCTGAGTCCCCCCCAGCCCCATATTGTGCCACAGCTCAGGGGTCCCGGCCACTATCAGCGCCCACAGAACCTGGGGAGTAGCGGCGGCCATATTGGATGTGGCAGGAGGCTTGCTACTTTCCCCTAGGTCTCCTGAAACAAGCTCCAGTGAGACCCATAAACTACTGTGCAAAGATAATATTTAAAGACTGCTGCTGCTCTATCCCTGTGCTGGAGGTGGACCCCTTTATTTCAGTACAAGCTCTGACTTTTGACATGGTTGCACCAGGGTACCTGGGGAGATGACCCTCTAACATGCTGCACTCCACGGTGTCCGCCTAAGCGAGATGAGTACCTAACATCTAAAACTTGCCCCTTCCTGGAGGACTCTTTCAGATAAAGACCCCCCCCTGCGCATGTAAGTGCACTCCTACTGGCCGTCAGCTACACACTCGCTCTGAGCGCCACACTTGCTCAAATATGCCGTCCAAAAAGAACAAAGGCCCAAAATCTGTCACACAAGTCCCCTTCTTCAAGCCGTCACCGCGACGAGTTGAGGCCCACGGACTCTCCTCGGTTGACACAACCCCAGATCGCCCTCCATCCGTCAGTGCGGGTGAGCCTACCCGTGCCTCCCTGCCGGGCCCCCTGGCACCCCCCGGGATGGAGGACAATGCTGCCCTCACTGTTGGGACCTTGAAACAATTGCTCCAGCAGTTTAAGGACGACATGACGGCTGAATTCCGCACCTCATTCCAGGCGTGTCAGCAGTCAATAGACGACCTGGGCGACCGCACGGCCTCCCTGGAGACCAAAATGGGGGAGGTAGTGGGGTCGCATAACACGCTAATCGACTCCCACGCGGCATTGGAGACAGAGGTGGCGGTCCTACGACCTGGAGGACAGATCTCGGAGGAATAACCTGAAACTGAGGGGGGTCCCCGAGAACGTCTCCAACAGCAGCCTCCATGACTTCGCCTTGGACGTCTTCAAGAAACTTCTCCCCTCGGCGACCAGTTCAGACCTTGTCCTAGATCGAATCCACAGAGTGCCTAAACCTTGGGGCGCTCCGGAAGAGGCCCCCAGGGACGTCCTGATGCGGGTCCACTATTATCATATTAAAGAGGCCCTGCTGAAGGCTGCCAGACCGTCATCTGACACAGCTGGGGCGTTAGGATCTTTACAACTGTTCGGGGACCTCTCAAGAGCCACCCTAACCAAGAGACGGTCCTTTCACCCAGTAACAAGCGTCCTCAGGAAGGCCAACATTCAGTATAGATGGGGATTACCTACCAAACTGATCGTTTCCAGGGATGGCTCTACAGTTGTCCTATCTGAGGCTGAAGCGGGGTTGAAGCTACTTCGCAAGTGGAACTTGGAAGCCCCCTCCTCACCCCCCCCCCCCTCTGGAAGCCGACTTCAGCAGGACTGGTCGGTAGTTGAGAGGTGAGGGAACTGAGGCTCTTTGTTTGAGGTTTGTCTGGTCCTATAACTTGTGCCCGTTCCCCATGCACGGGCCTTATTCTCAGGACTATTGTTGTTCCTTATTATTACTTATTCTCATAACTGTAGTATGCTCAATTCGAGTTATGTTCTCCAAGAATCCTTAAAGTTTAATGTTTTTTTTTCTCTTTTTAGTGAACAACTTTATAATACGTATATCTGTCTTTATATGTCCTCCTTTCCTTGGAAACGGGGACTGTACCTGCTCAAATATGTACTCTTCTTGATACAGTTGTTTAAAGCCTAATACTCTTGCGTTGACACCGTGGGGTGAGTTGCCACCACCACCACCACCCCCCCCCCTGTAGATATGTCTGGTGGGGCGCCTTGTTTCTGGCGTCTCACGCCGACTCTTCATAGAGCCGTTAAGTTTTGTCTATGTGTTCCCCGTTCGTCTGCCTCATGTTTTCTCCTCCCTCCCCTCCCCCTCGCCGTTACCCTAGGTCCAAGGCTGTGTGTTGAACCACTATCTACCCTCCGGGCTGCGACATGGTGAACCTTATATCCCTAAATGCTAAGGGGCTGAATTCCCCTCAGAAACGGAGGTTGGCCTTATCATCCTTTTTTAAGATGAAAGCTGATATTGTCGCTCTGCAGGAAACCCATTTTATTAAATCAGCTCCACCCAAGTTCTTCGACAATAGATTTCCCCAATGTTACATGGCGAATGGTCCTTCAAAGAAAGCAGGGGTGGCTATTCTGGTCTCCTCCACGAGTTCCCTTACTGTCGAGTCCCAGGTTGTAGACCCGGAGGGTAGATATTTGGTGTTGATTGGTAAGCTGGAAGACATTGAGGTGACGCTAGTGTCTTGTTACGCCCCCAACACGGGACAACTTAAGTTTTGTAGGAAACTGTGTGCTGTAATCAACCAACATGCCAAGGGAGCAGTCATCATCTTGGGGGATTTCAATATGGTGCTTGATGACACAATTGATAGATCAAAGCCTACGGGGTATCTGGCCCGGTCTTGCCCACACTCTTCCCAATCTTCAGGGTTCCGTCAACTGCTGGGTGAATATGGTCTGTTTGATGCCTGGAGAGCTAGGAACTCTTCAGTGAGAGACTTTACTTTTTACTCTAACCCCCACCACTCCTACTCTAGGATAGACTTAGCCCTAGTAGATAAGTGGACCCTGAGGTCTATCACTAAAGCACGCATCCTGCCAATGACATGGTCCGACCACTCCCCTCTACTAATCAAATATGACACAAGCTCCCATAAAACTCCCCCAAGCCCTTGGCGACTAGGCACACACACCTTATCTAACCAAGAAGCCTGCAACGCTATTAAGAATTCCCTACTAACTTATATTGCAACTAACACCCCGGAAGAGACCAATATCTTTAACCACTGGTGCACGCTAAAGGCGGTAATTAGGGGGTCAGCTATCCAAATTGCTTCCAAGCTCAAACGTGCCCAAACTGCAGAGGCTAGACACTTTGTAGAGGAGGTGACTAAATTAGAAGCTGAACATAAGTCAAACCCGAAAGACACAACGACCCTAAATTCCCTTCTTAAAGCTAGGGATAAACTGAATGCACTTTCCCTTAGGTCAATATCCAGAAACTTATTCAAGCTAAACCAGAGATTCTATGTCTTAGGTAATAAGGCAGGCCGTCTCCTGGCTAGGAAACTCAGAGGTCGGCAGGCCAAAGCTAGGATACATAATGTATACAATAAGTCAGGCCTAAAAATTTCCGACCCCTTTGAGATAGCCAACACATTTGCAGATTACTATTCGGAGCTTTATAATCTGAAATTGGACACTGAAACCCCCCAGCCCACCGCTTCTGGGATTGATGGGTTTTTAGCAGACATTTCCCTCCCGTGCTTGGAGCCCGAAGTGGCGGAAGCCCTGTGTTCTCCTTGGAGCTTAGCAGAGGTAGAGGCGGCCATTGACTCTCTGCCAAGTGATAAAGCTCCGGGCCCGGACGGTTACCCATCTAACATTTATAAACACTTTAAATCAATCATAGCACCCATCCTCCTTAATGTGTTTAATAACGCGTCGGAAACGGGTAAATTCCCTACAGAAATGATGGAAGCGCGGATTGTCACCATCCCCAAACCCGGCAAACCTCCTACAGCAACGCAAAACTTTAGACCAATAGCCCTCTTAAATACAGATCTTAAATTATATGCCAAAATGATAACTAATAGACTAGGCCCCCTCTTACCATCGCTTATAGCCATAGACCAGGTAGGCTTTGTACCTGGTAGACAGGCTCCAGACAATACCCGCAGGGTATTCAATATAGTGGAGTCCTGTGAGTTCAAAAAATCCCCTTTGCTGATCTTGTCTCTCGACGCCGAAAAAGCGTTCGACAGATTGCACTGGGGATATCTTAGATCCGTATTGATCAAATTTGGACTCTGTGGCAGATTTCTGGATTCGATATTCGCACTCTACTCTTCTCCCTCCGCTAGAGTATTTGCTAATGGTTGCCTATCCAATCTGTTCAATATAACAAATGGCACCAGACAAGGGTGTCCTCTATCCCCAATTATCTTCGCCCTAGCTATGGAGCCTCTGGCAGAGAAAATTAGAAGTTCCTCCCAAATTCAGGGCTTAGCCTTGGGGGGGATAAATCATAAAATAAGCCTATTTGCAGATGATGTTTTATTGTGCCTGTTTAATCCAGAAATCTCACTGCCCAAATTGCACAAAGTCCTGTCCTCATACTCTAGTGTTTCATACTACAAGCTGAACACCACTAAAACGGAAGCTTTCCCTATTAACATTCCCCTTGAGAGGGCTAGACGGTTAAAAGACCAGTACCGCTATGCCTGGCAACCAACCTCAATTAAATATCTGGGAGTCCAAATAGCTAGAACACCTGACATTTTTTTATGTAAATACAAGCCCTTGCTGAGGGCGTTTGAGAAATTGATAGGGGACTGGGCCCTTCATGAAGTCTCATGGCTAGGTCGCATCGCAGCCTCCAAGATGGTGCTGTTGCCGAAGATACTGTATTTATTTAGGGCCATACCCAGAGCCCCCCCCTAAGTCAATATTTCTGGAATTCAACAAGTTATTTGCCCGGTATATCTGGAAGGGTTCCAGACCCCGTATAGCGAAGCAAGTTCTTATCCTTCCCAAACACCTTGGTGGGGTGGCCCTCCCAGAGCTTAGGCACTACTTCTCCGCATGTTTGCTAAACCAAGCAAGAGACTGGTTCGCAACGGGACAGGTGAAGCCTTGGGTGGCCATAGAGCAGTCCTTCTTGTCCGGAATTCTTCTGTCAGACCTATTCTGGCTACCTAAGGGGAAGACCCCGCCGTGGTTGGGGCCTGGTGCCGCTATTAGAGACACCTTGTCAATCTGGCATGAATCAATAGCTAGCAAGGGGGAAGCCTCCCTACCCAGCCCAAATCTTACTATTTCAACCATAGGATCTCTTATCCCTAACCTGAAACTAGATAATTGGGTAGCCAACGGCTTGTCTACGCTAAGGGATATTTGCCCATCTGGGATTCTCTTGTCCTTCACTGAGATTGAGGAGAAGTTCGGCGTACCGCGCCAGGACTTCTACAAATACCTGCAGATAAGACATTGGCTATCCTCATGTGGGGGGGGGGGGGGCTAAAATCTCCCTATCATTCCCGAAAAGACTGATAGGAACCTTGACCTCGCCTAACCACCGAGGGGGCATCACCAGATGGTACACCGAACTAACCTACACATTACGACCAGATAAACTTGCATCCCAAATTAGATGGGAGAAGGACTTGGGTAGAACCCTTACAAGAGAGAACTGGGAAGATATTATTAAATCCTGTTTCAAGGTCTCTAAGTGCCTTAGCCATGCGGAAATGTTCTACAAACTATGCAATACGGCCTACCTCACACCACAACGTTTACAAATAATCCAGCCTTCGGCCTCCAATCTCTGCTGGAGGGGCTGTGGATGTGTCGGCTCTATTCTACATGTCTTCTGGGATTGCCCAAAACTAAGACCACTGTGGGAGGAAATATTTGTTCTATTGAGAGAAATTGTCGGTATACACCTCCCCAGAGACCCACTAGTGGCCTTGTTCCATTTCTCCCCATCCATCCCAAAACATGACAACTATTTGATAGGTCAGGTACTTATAGCTACTAAGGCCGCCATAGGCCAACACTGGAAGTCCCCAGTTATCCCCGACATACAACACATTCTAGGCAAGATCCACAAACACTATCTATTTGAAACCATTGACTGCAAATACTCCCCATCAGCCAACTCGATTCACCTTAAGTGGTTCAAGTGGTGCATCTACAGGGAGAAGAACAACCTCTCGCTCGGCGTCTCATTTCAGGATGACCCTGCTCAGCTGTTATCCGCCTAACACAACAAGTTAGCTATTGAAATAAAGCCGCAGCCCTTCCCCCACACCCACCATATCCTGATCCCTTGTCCGTTCCTCTTTGTGTCTGTCCTGCGTGTACTGTTATGTTATTTTCTTGTCTCCCCCCTTTACTTTTCCTTTCTTATGTATGTGGGTTATTTGGTAGGCCTCTCTGGCTGGCCATATCATAATCCTCCTCACTTGCCATAATTGCCAGTACCTTGCCTATTACACCAGTATTACTTGAATTGTATCTGCAAATGCCTTCTTGCTATTATATGATTACCTAATGTTGCCTTAAATGAGATACGTTCTGTTTGATGCTGTACTGACTCAATAAAAATTATTTGTAAAAAAAAAAAAAAGAAATCCTGCTTTTCCCCAATACAGATAGGAGAACCAGAGAATACCTGACCTCTTTACCTTTTAACACCACTTCCTCTGACATTAAATACTTGGGCATCAGAATCACAGCTAATCTGAATGACTTATATGCTAAAAACTATGCACCTGTTATTGCTAAAATTTCTACATCACTAGACAGCTGGAAGATGCTCCCAATATCTCTATTAGGTAGAGTGGCGGTCATACAAAGCATAATTTTCCCCAAACTTTTTTATCTGATGCAGAAGATTCCCTTACACATATCCAAATCAGACTTGAAGAAACTTAATAAAATAATTCCATGCTTTTTATGGCGGGGCAAAAAACCCAGGATTGCACTCACTAAATTAACAGCTCCAAGGAGAGCAGGGGGAGTGGGCCTACCTGATTTTATGCTGTATAACAAATCAGTCCTATTCCGTTGTGTTGCTGACTGGCTGCTTGGAACTAGTTCCTTTTCGGACATTAAATTAGATGAAGCTATGCTTTACCCTTTCTCACCAAGCGCGCTCTTACACTCTAAGAAGTCAGACATACCACCAACAGTGCTTAACAACCCACTATTCAGAGATATCTACCACTCGTGGATAGCGGTCAACAAATCCCTACATAGGAACCCACATTTATCTAAGCACATACCACTGTGGGGCAACCCAGCTTTCCCACCATCCCTATCCATTTGATTTTTTCTGTCGATGGCATGATTTAGGAATAACAGCTTCTTCCAAGGTGTTTGATCCGGGGGGCACTATACTCTCTTTTGCAGATCTACAATCCAAATACAACTTGCCTCGAGGGCAATTCTTCATGTATCTACAACTACACCACTACCTTTGCTCTCTCTCACCCACACCACATAACCCTCAACTATCCTCGGGGCCTGACTGACTACAAATCCTTTTATCCTCACTCGAAACCCAAAAATATAGAACAAACTCACTTTACTCTATTCTAACTGATTTAGACACATCTAAGAGATGGGACAAGCTCCACAATAGATGGGCTCAAATACTGCCAAACATCCCGTCCTCCCACTCTATTAGTGAGAGATATGAACTGACAATGAAAATCCTAGGATCCGCTTATCTGCAAGAAACCCATTATTTCTCTATACACATGGCATACATCTCCCCAGCCAGATGCGCTCACTTTGCTGAGGGGAATGAAGGTCATTGCCCCAAATGTAAGATGGCTTCAGCCTCCATTCTACACTGTATGTGGGAATGTGGTATTAGTCAAAATTTTTTGGCACAAACTGGTATATTACATTAACCGCACACTCCAGTTAAATGTGACTCTTCACCCAGTTGCATGTTTGTTTGCCAATTTCACTGTTTGGGATCTAAACCGAAGAACGTCACTACTCACCCCAGTGTTAACAACGATTGTGACAGTTGCGAAAAAGGTCATCCTCACACACTGGCTAACAAAATCCTCCCCCACTGTGGAAGAGGTTCAGACTAAAATGTTACAGCTTCTATACTTTGACCGAAAAACCGCAACTATCCGCATCGAAGAAGGCGCTGTGCGTTTTCACAAAAAATGGGGAATTTATATGAATAGTCTTGACCCTGATGTTCAAACCCGAATCCAAAAAATCTTTGAGCAGACCCATTGGTACTCCCTGAATCAACCTCAGAAATAATCTTTCCCTAATAGCGTTATGTACTGCAAGATTGACTACTACTCGTAGAAAATATGATGTTTGACAAACTATGCTAGGACTCTACTGGTCCTCTCCCTCCCCCCCCCCCCTCACCCTCCCCGTCTCTGCTTTCCACCCCCCCTCTTCCCTACGTTCTTTATATGTTCTTTATAAGTTTCTTATATATGTACTGGCTATTGTTGCATTACATGTTGTTATAACTGGACATAGGTTATAAGTACACCAGACAGGAGGCAAAGCTTGACCTCCCCATATGGAATGATACCCGAGCTCGCGACCTGCCAGACCATTCAAGATAGGCCATGTTGGGCTTTATAACATATAGCTCCTTTAAGGTATTTCTTTGGAGATCAATAACACCCTTTAGGTGTGATTCAATGTCATTGCTTCACTCTTTTGAGCGTCTGAACATATCCAGTGAAATGTGTATATTTAGACATAATTCTATGATTGTATTCTCTGTATTTATGTCCAATAGATCTGACTGTTACAGACTTATAAGATACCTGAATGTGGTGCTACATGTTGCTATACTTTATTTGAAAAAACAATAAAAAGTTGTTTAAAAAAAAAAAATAAGGCATCAGCGGGGCTGCCGATGTTACCCTTGAAAAAGACTTAGACAGTTGAAACACGTGTAGGGAGGGGCAGAGCTGGGGAATAAGTTTGATTGTAAATTAATTGAGTCATGTTATAAATATGCAGCAATTGTAGAAAAGAGAGAGAGAGATTGGGCGCAATAAGCCAGTAGCTCTCCACCAAAGGCTAAATAGAAATACAGCACCAGACAGTCACCTCCAGCTGATAACATATAAAAACATTAGATTGATTTCAGTGATATAATATGTTACTGCCAGCCCAGGCAGAAACCGCTTAAAATATATATATCCCATAAGAAATCAATAACCCAACACTGGTTTACTGTCAGTCCAGACAGAGACTTCACACGGGGAATGTAATATATAATTACAAAGGTCACAGAAAAAAAACCGGAAAGTTACTTGCATGAACCAACTGTGAAATTAAATTAAAACAGAGAAAAAACTGTTATCTCCCACACAAAAGGGAGCAGCAAGTAACTATAGTTCAGGGTTGCCGACCCTCCCGGAATTTGCGGGAGTCTCCCGAAAATCGGGTCCCCCTCCCGGCCCCCCGATCGCGGCATTTAAATGCCGCAATCCGCGGGTCTCAGAGGAGGGGGCGGAGCTAAAATGGCACAATCGTGTCATTTTAGGCCCGCCCCCTCCATGGAGATCAGTTTTTTTGGCCATTTGCCGCAATGGGGGTGGGGCTTAATGACGTCACAGTTAAGCCCCTCCCCCAAACTCGTCATGAAAGCTTCTTATGCAAGTCGGCAACCCTGCTATAGTTAGAAAGTGAAACAATGTCATGTTGAACACTGTTGCAAAATTCTTATAACCATCTGATAAGATAGAAAGCTGGGCTCTGTGCCAAAACAGAGCAGGAACTCACAGAAGGCAATATAAGCCACAAATAATAATAAAAAAATATACCAGCATTTATATTCTACATGTAACACCTCTACTGCCGGTCCAGGCAGAGACTTCACACAGGGAATTTACAGTGATCATCCGAAACTCATTTGTTATGAAGCTACTGTGAATCTAAGCGGATACAATAAAAAGTGAAACAATGTTGTATTAAATATTGCTGCAATATCTATAGCCATCCGAGAAGAGATAAAAAGCTGGGCTCTTTGCCAAAAACAGAGCAGTAATATTCAATAAAGGCAATATAGCCAAAAATAAAGAATAAGTACACCAGCATTTATCCTATACGGATAAAACTACAAAGACTGCACAAACAGCCCCAGCTCTGTACCCATTTTTTAAATCCTATTTTTCTTTCACTACCCAATTTCTTTGTCTCACTAAATGGTCATTCATGTTGTAAACTGTATGTCATTTTTAACTTCTTTATTTCACATTGTCTAAGAGTCCCTATGTCCTCTAGTTTCGCACAATAAAAGAAAAACTAGATGGACAAATTTTAACATAAAAAATATTCTAAAATCAAAAAGACATTTCTCCTATACAATAAGGTGTGCGTCCAAATACACAACCCTTTCTCCTCCTCTTTGTCCATATATGTGCAAATAATTGTGCTGCCCTGCGACTAAGCGCACTGTGACCAGTTAGCGGGAAAACTCCATAGGCAAGCTACAGTAAATGACAGTGGCTCCATCTGTAAAAAAAAAATGGCGTGCGGTCCCCCCACCCAGCAATAATCAGCCCCAGGCTCATTGAATTGGTCCTGATTGAAATAATACGGAGGGGAAAAAGCTGAGGTCACCCTGTATTTCTAAACCAGCACCAGGCTCTTGGACCAGTCCTGTTTCCAAAAATTAGGGGACAAAAACGAGTAAGGGTCTCCTGTCATTTGGCAACCAGCACCGGGGCCATTGGTGTCATGCCACAGCCAGGGGACACTTATTATATAAGGTCTTGCGGCCATAACGCACCATTTCCTCTAACTTCGATCACATACCATTTTGGTCCAGAAATGCATGTAGGGCAGGCTTGCTGGGACTTGTAGTTCCACAACATAATTCAATAGTTTATTCTATATTTTACACAGTTACTGCCATCAGCCCTGTGCTCACCACCCTCAAGCACCGGGGACAGCCATGTTATGGCCATGGGACCTTATATAATATGTGACCCCAGGCTATAGCATGACACCACTGGCTGTTTGAGACCTGTACTGGTTGCCAAAATACAGGGCAACCCTACTTGTTTTGTCCCTTGTATTTTTGGGAACCAGAACGGGGAAAAAAGACTGGTGCTGGTTCTAGAAATACAGGGGTACCCCATCCTTTTCTCCCCTGTATTTCTGAAATCAGGTTCAGCTCAATGAGCCTGGGGCTTTTAATTTCTGGGTGGGGGACCGCACGCCGATTTTTTTTATTTATTTATTTTTTCTATTTCTTACACAGGGCAGCAATGCCCTTACTGATCTGACTGATCCGTGCGATGCTGCCACATCGTACATATTTGGCTGCAGGTAAATATGGTAAGCCAAATATGATTCATATCGCCATCAGAAACTACAAATCCAGAGAATACGGCAGTTTAGTAAATTCGCCATATTCTCCAGTCCTGGGTATAACCAGGATTACAGCCAATCCTGGTTATACCCATTCGTACAGTGGCTTGCCTGTAATCGCCAAGTTTAGTAAATTGTCCACAGAATCTTCAAAAAAACTCCCATCTAAGTAATTTTACACCGTAGTTTTGACAAATTTTGTCCCAAACCAACCTTTTTCTGTAATGTCCTCTTCTTCTGCCTCATCTTCTCTTACTGGTGTCACTGCAAATATTAAACCAGACAGACATTAGATACTGTAAGTACAGATGTAGCCGTGCTTTTGCTGCTGAACTGCCACAGCTCTTGGCCATTTGTTGTGCCATATTCGCACCCGCAGCATGGAATTGCCATGCTGTAATATTGCTGCTCAATTAGTTTCTATGAGGCTAAATAGTGAATTACTGTAGGTGCATGTGCATGGCAACAGAATTGTGGCAAAGGCCACAGGAGTCACAAGTGGTGATTAGTGTGGCAAGGAGGAGCGTGGCTACATTTGTTAGTTCAGGTTGAGTATTCCTTATCTAAACTGCTTGGGACCAGAAGCATTTTGGATAACGGATTCTTGCATATTTCTGAATATTTTTACATTTCAATTAGGTATTTTGAGGTATCTTACATGTATGTTGTACAAACACATCAAACACACACAAATATATTTTATTTGTGCATGAAACACGGTTTTAAAACATGAAATAATTTTGTGTACTATATCAAGCACTGAATTTGAATTCCAAGTAATAATTTCCTTGCACATATTTAGTGCCAGTTACCTATCATATCCCCTGAGCTACATGCTGTTCCTTGTCTCTCATGTGCAAGTTAAAGATTCTGTTATCTGTCCCAGAATTGCAGTTGCTGTAATTCCCTGCACTCCAGCTAAGTACTTATCTGCAAGTAATCTATCCCGCAAATACTAGCTTACCAAGTTCATCCTGCAAACTCCAGTGTTATCTGCTTATACAGCTGACTGCAATCACCATCTGCACAGTACCTGGGGAGATCCACTCTCAGTTTGCTGATTCAGTCACTGTTCACTGCTTGTTGGTTCCAAGCTCATACCTGAAGTCTTCCAGTGCTGCACAGTATAATCAGTGTCCAGTGTCTCAGGTACTCAAACCATTTCAGTATTATTCCTGTGTGTATACAGCCTTCTCATTTACTGTTACAGAACGAGCTATCCCTGTGACCTGCAACTGCTAAATCCTTGTCTGCACTATGCTCCCTGACATCTGGTACTGACCTGGCTATCCCTGTGACTAGGGAAGCCAATCCCGGGGCATTTTTTCAATCCCGGGATTGAAAAATGCTCAATCCCGGGATCCCGGGATTGGCTTTCCTAATTAAAAGACTGCCCCACAAACTTACATTTGATGGTTGCTGGGTGGGGGGACGGGTCGTCCATGCCGCTGGCGTGCTGGCTTTGCGCTGGCTGTGGGCGCTTGGGCTGGGCGAGTGGGCACGCTGGCTGGCTGGGTGGGTGCTTGGGCTGGGCGGTCAGGTGCTTGGGCTGGGCGGGTGGGCGCGCTGTCCGGCACGGCATTACAATGCCGGGCGCGTCTTCTGCCTGCGCAGCGTGACCCCTGATCTCACGCTGAGAGGTCACGCTGCACACAGTGCTGCCGGGAGAAGTTGGGCAGCGTCTGAGCGATGCTCAGACGCTGCCCGGCATTAGACTGCGCGCATGCGCAGTCTAATCCCGAAATCCCGGGATTGGAAACTCCAATCCCGGGATTGAAATCCCGGCGTTTTGGGGGCCAAATCCCGGGATCCCGCCGATCCCGATCCCGGGATTGGCCACCCTACCTGTGACCTGCAACTGCTAAATCCTTATCTGCACTACGCTCCCTGATACCTGGTACTGACCTGGTTATTCCTGTGACAAAGAACCTGCTCAATCCTTGTGTACCTCCAGCCATCTGTTATTTGCTACCAACCCGGCTATACTTGTGACCTGCACCTGCTAAACCCTTGTCTGACTACTGCTCCTTCCAGTGTAACCAGCACCTGTACGAGAAGCCTGGGCAGAGGGCCGCGACCGACATGCCAGGTGCCGCAAAAGCCCAAATCCCGCTTGGAGGGGTCACTGGCAGAAAACCCCTGGCACGGTTAGACTCCGCTCCTCTGCTCAGGTACAGTCAAATTCTCACACAGGTAGTGTCCTCCTCTGAGATCCGTGACAGATTGCTTCTGGCCTAATTAAAATGGACACTGCTGGTCAGACCCAGGTGACAGACCTTAATATGTAATTAATAAAGATATGTGAGAGGTCGCAAGCATTCATGTGCATTATTAAGCTGATTGTTTTATCATGGCTTCTCAGTCCCAAAGACTTTTTTCTGACTCGGTTAACCCCTGCATTCCTCCATTCTTTTCCAAAGAATTTGCTGGTAATCTGAAAACAGATGACTCAGTTAAAGGGACCACTCACAATTATTCACAGACCTTCCAGTCACCAGGTATCCAGACTTCTGTGAGACTGAGAGTTTTTTGGCAGATGTTAGAGCAGCTGCAAAAGCTATTAATCAGGATTATTCAGTTTCTACCAGAACTTTTTGAAAAAATGCCTGATTCCATTAAAACCCCAGCACAATGCACTGAATTTAAGGAGTCTGTTGATTCAGGAGCCCTAAAAACTGAGATCTCGTTCTCGGGACAGAAAAGAGAGAGACATCAGAGCTTTCCAAGGCCCAAGTTGTCTGAAGCTGAACGCCAACGGCGCAAGGAATTGCAACTTTGTCCTGATCATTTCATAGAGAACTACTCCCTGCGCAAATCCAGGAATAGGGATAAGTCTCAGAGAAATGGCATCAGTGATAAAACATCTCGAGGATCCTCATCTGTTCCAGTTTGCGCCATTCAGAGTATGGGTGCTGAGGAGAGTGTCCAAAGAGGAATTCAAGTTCAAGATAGGGATCCTGTGACAAAAGCACCCAATTACAGGTTTGGACTTCAAAAAAGAGAGTTTTCAAATCTCTTAAAGTCAGTGGGAAATCTGTTCCTGCAACGTCAGGAGGAATGACCGATGTTTCTATCGATGATTGGTTCCAAGGCCAAAAATCCGATTCTCAAAACCCTGAAAAGGGTGTTAGGTCAATCCAGCCCCAGGAGGGAGTGCTGTCAATCCAGCCCCAGGAGGGAGTGCTGTCAATCCAGCCCCAGGAGGGAGTGCTGTCAATCCAGCCCCAGGAGGGAGTGCTGTCAATCCAGCCCCAGGAGGGAGTGCTGTCAATCCAGCCCCAGGAGGGAGTGCTGTCAATCCAGCCCCAGGAGGGGGTTCTGTCAATCCAGCCCCAGGAGGGGGTTCTGTCAATCCAGCCCCAGGAGGGGGTTCTGTCAATCCAGCCCCAGGAGGGGGTTCTGTCAATCCAGCCCCAGGAGGGGGTTCTGTCAATCCAGCCCCAGGAGGGGGTTCTGTCAATCCAGCCCCAGGAGGGGGTTCTGTCAATCCAGCCCCAGGGGGGGGTTTTCTGTCAATCATGCCCCAAGAGGGGATTCTGGCCATCCAGCCCGAGGAGGGGCCTCAGAGCATCATACCCCAAGATGGATCACTGTGTGGCATGCTCCAAGATGGATCACTGTGTGGCATGCTCCAAGATGGATCACTGTGTGGCATGCCCCAAGATGGATCACTGTGTGGCATGCCCCAAGATGGATCACTGTGTGGCATGCCCCAAGATGGATCACTGTGTGGCATGCCCCAAGATGGATCACTGTGTGGCATGCCCCAAGATGGATCACTGTGTGGCATTACCCAAGATGGATCACTGTGTGGCATTACCCAAGATGGATCACTGTGTGGCATTACCCAAGATGGATCACTGTGTGGCATGCCCCAAGATGGATCACTGTGTGGCATGCCCCAAGATGGATCACTGTGTGGCATGCCCCAAGATGGATCACTGTGTGGCATGCCCCAAGATGGATCACTGTGTGGCATGCCCCAAGATGGATCACTGTGTGGCATGCCCCAAGATGGATCACTGTGTGGCGTGTCCCAAGAAGCATCACAGTGTGCTGTGTCCCAAGAAGGATCACGGTGCGGCATGTCCCAAGAAGGATCACTGTGTGGCGGGCCCCAAGATGGATCACTGTGTGGCATGCTCCAAGATGGATCACAGTGTGCCATGCCCCAGGAGGGGTCACAGTGTGCCATGCCCCAGGAGGGGTCACAGTGTGCCATGCCCCAGGAGAGGTCTCCAGTCCCAGTAGGGGTATCTGGTCTTGTAGACCTAGGAAAGGCATCTGAATTTGTAACTCCAGGAGGGGTGTATGATTTTTTTTCTCCAGGATGGGCAGCTGATCTTCCAATGCCAGGGGAAATGTCTGAGTTGCCAGTTCCAGGAGGAGACTCTTGTGCCTCAGCCCCAGGAGGGGACTCTATTGCCTCCAGTCCTAGTTCAGTTCTGTCTATACAGTCAAGTGGAAACCTTCCAATACTGGGTTCTGAAAAAGAATTAAAGTTTTCTGAAATGAATAATATTCCAGTAGTTGTGGACTCCTCATCTGATTCTCTGCCTAGAAGTTTAGAGGATGGTCAACCATCCGTTTATTTTGATGGAGACCGGTACCAGTTTTACGCATTGGTACGTCAATACCTTGCCGATGTGGATTCAGGATTGCTGACATCGTTTTCTTCTTCCAATGTGGAAAGACCAAGGATCCAATTTTAGAAGATCTCTCAGCTTTTACTGAAGCAGTTCTACAAAGGTTTGCTCCAAAAGCATCAAGATCTGCACCAGGTCCACAGTCTGCTATTTTGAGACTCTGGGCTGCTTCCTTGGTCTCTCTTCATGATGACTCCTCTATGTATTCTGGTTCTTTGGATTCTTCATCCATTTCTGATACTTCTGTCAAAAAGAAAAACATGGTTCTGACACTAGACCAGGGATCTGATTTTGATCCCGTAATGGATGAAGCACCGTTTCCTGGTGGGCCTATATTTCGGAAAGCAGTTTTTGTTGAACCAGAGATTCCATCTCTTCCAAGTAGATCAAGACGTTCTCGAGGGGGGAAGAAGAGTCGTCAAAAGCATTAATTGTAACCAGTCCAAGGGGTGTCCGGAGGCCACCCATTCAGGGGGGTGGGGGGGGGGGTAATGTCACACTCTGTTATATTGTGTGAATACCTGGTACTCTGACATCATCTTGTCAGCTGATCTCAGCAGCCTATCACACGCCTACAACTTGTGACCTGCACCTGCTAAACCCTTGTCTGACTACTGCTCCTTCCAGTGTAACCAGCACCTGTACGAGAAGCCTCGGCAGAGGGCCGCGACCGACGTGCCAGGCGCCGCAAAAGCCCAAAACCCGCTTGGAGGGGTCACTGGCAGAAAACCCCTGGCAGGGTTAGACTCCGTGCCTCTGCTCAAGTACAGTCAAATTCTCACACAGGTAGTGTCCTCCTCTGAGATCCGTGACAAGGCCATTGTAAACACCAAAAGGGTATTACACACTTACTGTAATAATAGCAGCAATTGTGTCTATATCCACAACTGAACTTTTAATATTGTGTACTTTCTATGCAATTTTGCAATTATTATTGTTATTAAAATTATTATTATGTTTTTTTTTATTATTATTATTTATCTTTTTTTATTCTTTCTTATTATCAGTATATATATTCTGTGATTTGTGGCAGAAATATATTGTTTTTATTAAAACCTGTGACTGGTTGTATAACTAAGCGCCCCACATATTCTTTCTACATGAAAATGTTGACTTGGTTACAGTATTTAATGTTTTTTGGTGTCAATGTCAACATCTGATCATGTAAACCCATTGCACTCAGCATATATTACCATTCTTAGTAAGAGACAATATGAATGAAAAAGTATGAAAAAGTAAAAAATAAATGTCCAAAAGCTAATTTCAACCTTTTCATGTGTAAACCATAGTCATGTTGACCTTTTGCTTGGATGGAACTTTTGTCAATGTTGACCATATGCATGTTGATCACATGGTGTCGACCTATTTATCTTTAACCTAGTCATTGTTGACCTACTGTGCCATTCTGATACCAAAGCCAACACCCCACTGACAGTAGACAGCTGTTGCAATGAAAAGCAGCCTTTCTTTAGTGCCTGTGAGTGACGAAGCAGACTGCAGAAAGCATCTTAGTATTACTGAGGGATTGGCGGCTTGTGGTGGTAGACTGTCTTATTGTAATGCTGGTGGCTGTGGGCCCCTTTATTGCAGTGGGCCTCGGATCCACTGCCTGTAGTTCCACCTCTGCAGACTGACACTGTCTAAAGTGGGATGTGACTTATACAGTTCCTCATACTATTCAAAGCAGTGCAGAGTGGGAGGTAGAAATAAAGTTGTAAATGTGTTGTAAATCAGGGAAGACTCATTGGGGTAAACATACTAAGATCGGATGGCTAAGAAAGGACACATTCATACCCATCCAATGTGAAATATGGCCAGCAAACACCACCTACACTTGAGTCTGTAATTGAGATTGTAGTTGATGTTTATTAATTGTAATTTGGTTTCTGGTGTGATGTGATAAAAACCGTTGGGCAGGAAATAGTATGCCATCCCATGGTATGTTGCGAGCAAACATCTTAAACTCACTGCTCATGAACTGTGATAAGTTTCAGAGGTAATCCATGTGTAGCAAAGAGTCCTTTGAGCTTGGTAATATCAGTGGTGTTTGTACGAGTGGGCAAGTGACCAATCTCGAACTACCCTGAGTAAGAGTCTACAAGAACAAGCTACACCTTTCCCCTTTCTCCATACAAAAACATCAGCTGCGGTGATGGACCAGTCTGGAAGGTCTGGGATGTCATGTGGACACAGAGGTTCATGTGGTTGTTGTACATGAAGAACTGTAGATGGGCCATAAACAGAGACCTTTCTCTCCAGGTCCTTGGACATGGTAGGCCAATAGAGCAGTTCCCTGGCCCTGCACTTAGTGACCTCCAGGCTGAGGTGTTCTTAGTGCAATTACTTGGTGTAGTACTTTTGAAAGGGGTAGGAAATAACAAATCTGACCTCTAAAGATGATCCTGTCTGACAAAGATAACTCATCTTGCATTGCAAATATTGGGTGTAAGTCTTGGAGAAGTTTCTTGGAGGACTGACGCCAACCTAGCAACAACCTGGTATAGCTGTTGACACAGAAATCATTCACCAGATATTTTATTTGCAGCTCCTAAATGTGGTCAGAGGACAGGATTTCACAGACATCAAATCATAGTCATCATCAACCTGTAGAGGTGCAGAATGTGTGAGGAATGCTCTGGAGAGGCATTTTTTTTGCCACATTTTTTTGATACTTGACAATATCTAGGTGGTACCTCTGTAATATGAGCGGGATACGGTCATTGGGGCATATCACCCCAGTGTGTACACACCATTAGTCACTAATTTGCATGTGCGAACCCCCTGAACGAACACCTTCTACGAGTTTTCCGCATTTTGCAAAATGATTGGAAGCCGCGGGGGGGGGGGGGGGGCGATTGCTGGGGTCCACCCAGTATTTCATGCCTGCTCAGGACGGGAAGCTGACGTCACATGATGTTAGTGCCCACCCCATGTGTTCCCATGCTGCTTCCTACCTCATTCATGCCCCTGCCCACCCCATGTGTACTCCTGCTCAAACCATGTGTGCCCCTGTCCTGTGCCTGTGTGCCCCTGCTCCGGCTCTCCCCATGTGTGCTCCTGCCTACCTTATGTGTGCCCCTGCCATGTGTATCCAAGTCCATTCGATGTGTGCCTCTATCTGCCCCATGTGTACTGTACTTCTGCTCCTGTCCACCCCATGTGTGCCCCTGCTCTGTTCACTTTCCTATATACTGTACAGTCTGTATATCTTTGGTATCTTCTCCATCCGTGCCTCTGTCACTTCTATCTGTTTATCCCTTCTTCCGTGCCTCTGCTCCCTATGCCACTATCTCTGACCCCTCCTCCATATGTTCCTTTGTCGCTTCTCCTGTACCTCCGCTATCTCCTCATGTGTACCCCTGTCTCCCCTCCCTGCCTCCATGGCTGTTGGCTGCTATTGGATGTGCAGACCAACAGAAGAATCACTGTGTACAGTGCCACACAATTTGAAGCATGCAGGTAAGCACTATTTTCTATTAGTAAAGCATTGGGGTGGGTCAGTTTGGTATTTGCTATGGGATGTGGGGAGGGATATGCTGCTTCTCCTCAGGCAGAATTCCTGCTTGTCATCTACTGAGTCTCACCCACTATCTGGCATAATGTTTAAGTGGCATTACGGTGTGGTGTAATGTGTAAGTGGCATTATGGTGTGTGGCGTACAGTGTAAGTGGTATTACGTTTGTGGTGCAATGTAGAGATGAGCAGTCTGGATTCTCCGGAATCCAAACCACACCGAACATGGCCGGCCTGACGTCCCGCTAGCCACGCTCGCGAGTTTCCGGCTTTGTTCGGAAACCGAAGCGCAGCCAAACGTGGGAATCTGGCATCAGTCACGCTTCCGGAGGGGTTTGTGCAGTGTAGATGGGTTTGTGCTGTGCAGACTGCAGTGGGGTGTGTGGTGTGCTGCACTGCAATCCATTACACCATATGCTACTGTCAGAAGCAGAACAAGTTCTGTGTGTAATTGTTCTGCCTCCACGGTCCACGCAGTGTTATACAAGCCTCGTCCATAAAAAAAAATACAAAATAAAAATAAATGTTGCTGTTCTTTATTTTTGGGGTATACTGCACCCCAATAGTATACACCATAAGTAATACACTGTTTGTGATTGTTCTGCGTCCATGCAGCATTATACAAGCTGCGCATTAAAAATAATGAAAGTAAAAAAATCCAAAGTTTTTCTCTTTCTTATTCATTGTTTGTGTGTACTGCACCCATAGCATACTGTCAGAAGGTCCGTGTGTGATTGTTTGGCCTCCACGCTGCAGAGTTGGACATGCTGCATTCCCCCCCCCCCCCCAAAAAAAAAAAATATATATATATATATATATATATATATATATATATATAATCTTCAGGTGATGGCCTGGCACTCCCCCAGCTGGGTCCAGCTACCCAGGTGCCCTCCGGATTAGATGGGTAGAGAGGTAAATAAGGCGGCACTCAGACGGGTTTTCTTTCAAAGCGTGTATTCAAAAAGGACCAACGTTTCGGGGTCTTTGTCACCCCTTTGTTAAGGGGTGCACCTTGACAAAGGGGTGACAAAGACCCCGAAATGTTGGTCCTTTTTGAATACACGCTTTGAAAGAAAACCCGTCTGAGTGCCACCTTATTATATATATATATATATATATATATATATATATATATATATATAATGGTTTGGGAAAGACCGAACTCGCACTATATCGTGGCAACGGTGGGGTGCCCAACAAAGGGAATATGTACCCACAAATATATCTGTGCTCCCCAATCGGCAGAATGGGGATGTGGGGCACTCGCCACAACACAGCTTGGTGAGAGGTGTGTTGTTGTTACACAAAGTCAATAAATGTCCACAAGTTGATGTCAAATGGTAAAAGAGTTTGAAGACAATTTATTATAGTCCAATCACATGCTCCAACGTTTCGGTCCAATCAGAGGGACCTTTTTCAAGGAGCCTAAAACACAGTACAGAAAAATACATTGGAAAACATTGCCATACAAAATAGCAGAAAAAGTATACACAAAATCCATTACTCACTTCATGTGAAGCAAAAAACAGCATCAGGCGTGCAAACGGGAGTAGGAACCTCTTCCTAGAGGGGACAGCCTGTAACTGGGATCACCCAAGGCCGGCTTTATATAGCAGGCTTTATAGGTCACGTGTGACCACGCTTGGCGCCGTTTATAACGGCGTCAGCGTGGTTTTCCCGCCATTCGCGGCCGGGCCGGAAGTCAGGTACCGGAAGTGACGGGGCTGACACGCAGTTTGGAACGCATAGACCGCTAACACAGCGGCGTGCGTTCCGTACAGCCTGCAAATGAGTACAGGGGCTCGGAGGGTCATAAAGAGCGAGCGCAATTGCGCTAATGTAGAGTATACAAAGAAAACGGGGACTATGATAAATATAAAGCCGGACCTGGGCTAAACATATGCTCAATTGTGGTGGTATAAACCAATATAACATTATCAGATAGTGATCGCTGTGTGAGCTTAAATATTCATATAAAACAATGAACACATTACAATCATTAGAATACTGAGCATAGTTAGGGACTGAAATACGCTAACCAGACCAAAGGGACCAAGTGAATAATCACACAATAGGAATGTACATATATTTGACATGCGTAAAATAGGGATGCACATGCATATATGTATGAATACATGAAAAAATATTTATTTTGAAAAATGAAAAAAGTGAAAAAATATATTAGGAAAATTATTTTTGGTCTATATTTATTTTTATTATTTTTATTTTCATTTTTATACTAATAATTGTTTTTTATGAAAAAATATATCAAAAGAATAAAAAGAATGAAAAAAATGAAAAAATTGAAAAAAAATGATCAAATCCATTAAGGCTCCATAGAGAATATCTGATAATGGAAAAAATGGTGTAAATCATGTGACAACAATTCAGATGGTCCCCAGGGTCAAAGAACGGGCAAAGCAAAAAATGCACACATCATATAACGTTATCTAATAGAGATGACAAAAAATCTGAATCAAAAACAGAATTTTAACGTAGGAAAATATTCATGGGATTATTTTCATTAAGCCCACGAGGGGCAAGTGTCCCCAATTGATAAATCCATCTGCATTCCATTTTCTTCAAAAGGAGTGCACGATCACCCCCTCTAGCAGGTGGGGGGACCCAATCTATTAAACGGCATCTCAAGGTGGCTAATTGGTGGCCTGCGGCAAGAAAGTGGCGTGGGATGGGCAGGTCAGCCTTACCAGTTTGTGTAGCTGATCGGATAGAGTTCCTATGATTAGCCATCCTTTCCCTAAATTTTCGGGTTGTCATCCCGACATAGGCGAGGCCACAGGGGCAGTGTAACAAATATACAACATGGTCCATTAAGCAGTGTAATCTGTGACGAATACGGATAGATTTACCAGAATGTGGATGTGGAAATGAAGTTCCAGGGATAAGACTGTTGCATGTTGTACATCCGGAGCATTTGAAACAACCAGGACGTACAGAGTGGAGCCATGTGGTATTTTTATCCGTATCAGGGCTGATGGTAGGCCGCATCAGGAGTTGCTTTAGATTTGGACCTTTTTTGTATGCCATCATCGGGCTATCGAATTGCTGAAGTTTGAGTGTGGGATCTGTGGCCACAATTTGCCAATTTTTCTTGAGGTGTCGCTGGGTCTGAAATGATGTGTGGTTGTATTTATTCACATAGATGAATCGGGGAATCTTGCTCTCTACGGTGCTGGGAACTGTGCTGTTATTCATGTTAACCCGTGCTTTACTCAGACATCGCTTAAGGGTGGCAGTTGGATAGCCCCTTTGCAGAAATCTCTCAGTCATCTCGGAAATCTGAGACTCAAGTGTCAAGTTGTCAGTGTTGTTTCTGATCACCCTCATGTATTGTGATATTGGTAGGTGCTCTTTGAGAGCTGGAGGGTGCTGACTGGTAGTTAACAACAAGGTGTTGCGATCCGCCTCTTTCCTATACAGACTTGTCTGTATCGCGTTGTTCTTTATAGAAATGTTAATATCGAGAAAGTTGATTGTTTCAGTCGAGATAGCATGGGTTAGACGAATCGGGCACTGTAGTTGATTCAGGGTCACTGTCATTTCCAGGAATGCTTCCAATGTGCCTGACCATAGGAGGAAGATATCGTCTATGAATCTCTTGTAGAAAATGATATCATGCTGGTATTGAGATAGTATATTCTCTTGTTCTCTTGTTCATAATCATACATAAAGAGTCCGGCATACGATGGGGCCAAATTGGACCCCATCGCAGTGCCGGACGTCTGAACGTAGTATTTACGCTGATACATGAAGTGATTACACGTAAGTATAAGACGCGCCATCTCGACCAGGTAGTCAGTAGGAGGATTTTTATCACTTCTGGTATCCAGAGCCTTGTGCAATACAGTTAAACCGCTGTTGTGCGGGATTACTGTATATAGCGAACTCACGTCCATTGTGGCTAAGTAGGTGTTTGG
This sequence comes from Crinia signifera, assembly GCF_055691185.1. NCBI lineage: Eukaryota > Metazoa > Chordata > Amphibia > Anura > Myobatrachidae > Crinia > Crinia signifera. The sequence goes on along the minus strand of NC_139218.1, from coordinate 167,270,142 downwards.
TGGAATATATATATCCTTCAGCTTATCAATAAAATCGGACGTGTCGCGGATGTAGGTTGTGCTGCTGGTAACCAGAGGTTGTAGGTGGTGGTCGATATATATGGCCAAAGGCTGCAGGAGGGACTGTCGCGCCGAAATAATCGGTCGACCCGGAGGGTCTTTAACTGACTTATGAATCTTAGGTAGGGTGTACAGGATTGGGCACACCGGAAACTGAACAGACAAATATTCGTAGATATCTTTCGTAAGCCACTGGGCTGTGAGGCCTTTCTTCAACAACAAATCTACAGTTCTTTTGAATCCTGGGATAGGGTTTTGTTCAACCAGTTGGTATGTGTTGGTATCGGCCAGTTGTCTGGTGATCTCCTGATGATATTGTGTCCAATCCTGTATCACCACCGCTCCTCCTTTGTCCGCAGGGCGGATCACAATTGCGGAATTACTCTTGAGTGCTTTAAGTGCAATACGCTCTTCATGTGACAGGTTATCATATTTCGGAGATTTAGCGGCATGTTGGAGATCGTGTTCCATCAGCCGACTAAAGGTCTTGATACTCGGATTAGTTGAAGGCGGATCATATATAGATGGTAATTTAAATGTAGATCGCTGTGCCGAGTTTGGGCAATCATGAAATTGTTCATGAAGACGAAGCTTCCGACTAAATTTAAATAGAGGCATCCATTGATCTATTTAAATTTAGTCGGAAGCTTCGTCTTCATGAACAATTTCATGATTGCCCAAACTCGGCACAGCGAGTGAAGAAAATGGAATGCAGATGGATTTATCAATTGGGGACACTTGCCCCTCGTGGGCTTAATGAAAATAATCCCATGAATATTTTCCTACGTTAAAATTCTGTTTTTGATTCAGATTTTTTGTCATCTCTATTAGATAACGTTATATGATGTGTGCATTTTTTGCTTTGCCCGTTCTTTGACCCTGGGGACCATCTGAATTGTTGTCACATGATTTACACCATTTTTTACATTATCAGATATTCTCTATGGAGCCTTAATGGATTTGATCATTTTTTTTTTCATTTTTTTTCATTCTTTTTATTCTTTTGATATATTTTTTCATAAAAAAACAATTATTAGTATAAAAATGAAAATAAAAATAATAAAAATAAATATAGACCAAAAATAATTTTCCTAATATATTTTTTCACTTTTTTCATTTTTCAAAATAAATATTTTTTTCATGTATTCATACATATATGCATGTGCATCCCTATTTTACGCATGTCAAATATATGTACATTCCTATTGTGTGATTATTCACTTGGTCCCTTTGGTCTGGTTAGCGTATTTCAGTCCCTAACTATGCTCAGTATTCTAATGATTGTAATGTGTTCATTGTTTTATATGAATATTTAAGCTCACACAGCGATCACTATCTGATAATGTTATATTGGTTTATACCACCACAATTGAGCATATGTTTAGCCCAGGTTCGGCTTTATATTTATCATAGTCCCCGTTTTCTTTGTATACTCTACATTAGCGCAATTGCGCTCGTTCTTTATGACCCTCCGAGCCCCTGTACTCATTTGCAGGCTGTACGGAACGCACGCCGCTGTGTTAGCGGTCTATGCGTTCCAAACTGCGTGTCAGCCCCGTCACTTCCGGTACCTGACTTCCGGTCCGGCCGCGAATGGCGGGAAAACCACGCTGACGCCGTTATAAACGGCGCCAAGCGTGGTCACACGTGACCTATACAGCCTGCTATATAAAGCCGGCCTTGGGTGATCCCAGTTACAGGCTGTCCCCTCTAGGAAGAGGTTCCTACTCCCGTTTGCACGCCTGATGCTGTTTTTTGCTTCACATGAAGTGAGTAATGGATTTTGTGTATACTTTTTCTGCTATTTTGTATGGCAATGTTTTCCAATGTATTTTTCTGTACTGTGTTTTAGGCTCCTTGAAAAAGGTCCCTCTGATTGGACCGAAACGTTGGAGCATGTGATTGGACTATAATAAATTGTCTTCAAACTCTTTTACCATTTGACATCAACTTGTGGACATTTATTGACTTTGTGTAACAACAACACACCTCTCACCAAGCTGTGTTGTGGCGAGTGCCCCACATCCCCATTCTGCCGATTGGGGAGCACAGATTATATATATATATATATATATATATATATATATATATATATATATATAATGTAGTGAAGAAATATGAAGCAGCACGCCAGGTCTTTAGTGAAATAAAGGTGATTCTTTATTCAAGCATCATTCTACGTTTCGGTCTGTTGCCAGACTGTCATCAGGAATGACATACACAAGAATACAGGTTGCATTTATAGTTACAGGCAAACAGTGAAAAAAACGTGCAAACACCTGCCCCCCCAGTGCTTCTGTGATGTCATCAGTGTTGGACTGGTCCATTTCTGTGACCAAATTTACAGAGTGGGTACATTTCAATATACATACATCGTTACAATATAGGTAACAGACCAAAACGTAGAATGATGCTTGAATAAAGAATCACCTTTATTTCACTAAAGACCTGGAGTGCCGCTTCATATTTCTTCACAACCTACGTATTTGCAGTAGAGGGCACCGGGCAACTTATCTACATTTGGCGGATTCAAATCCAAATATATATATATATATATATATATATATATATATATATATATATATATATATATATATATATATATATATATATATATATATATATATATATATATATATATATATATATATATGGTACTTGTTTCCTAGCACGGCCACAATCGTATGGATCGTGTACCTTTAAGTTAAGGTACACGATCCATACGATGGACCCGATTTCCTTTGAAATCAGGTCCATTTGGCCGGCTAGGACAAAATATCGGGGGCATCGCGTCGGTCGGGACCGTTAACAATGGTCCCGACGCGACCGACGCGATGCCCCCGATTTCCCCATAGGCTTCAATGTTAAAAAATATTTTAACATTGAAATCGTGTCGGGAAAGGTAAAATATCGGGGGCATCGCGTCGGTCGGGACCATTAACAATGGTCCCGACGCGATGCCCCCGATTTTTCCATAGGCTTCAATGTTAAAATATTTTTTAACATTGAAATAGTGAAAAAATGTGAAAAATGTGAAATGGGCCAATATGACCTATTTCACATTATAGATGTCCCCGTCGTCACCCCACGATAGACGCCAACCCGAAGCGTGGCGAGCGCAGCGAGCCCGCGAGGGGCGGCGGTGCGCGTCCTCCGACCTTTTCATTCCCCTACTATCCACGTCGGCGTGGAGTTGAGAATAGAATAGTGTGGCGAGCGCAGCGAGCCACCGAGCCCCGCGAGGGGACGCGTATAACTTCACAGGTATACGCGTCCCCTCGCGGGGCTCGCTGCGCTCGCCACACTATTCTATTCTCAACTCCACGCCGACGTGGATAGTAGGGGAATAAAAAGGTCGGAGGACGCGCACCGCCGCCCCTCGCGGGCTCGCCACGCTTCGGGTTGGCGTCTATCGTGGGGTGGGGTGTACGCCGTTAAATTTGGGGGGGGGTTGGGAATATTTTACATTGAATCCAATGTAAAATCGGGTCCCTGGGTCATTAAAAAAAAAAATCGGGTCCAAAATCGGTCGGTCGCGTCGATCGCATCGCATGCGACCAAATCGCATGCGATGCGATCGACCCGATTTTTCCGACACGACCACCCCGATGTAAATCGGTGTGGCCGTGCTAGGAAACAAGTACCATATATATATATATATATATATATATATATATATTTAGGACTCTGGGAATATCCCCAAACCAAAGCCCTGACTCCGTTGCCTCTGACTGTGATTGACGGATGCGTGCGATGCTAGGCTTCACCTATAATAACCGTGTTCAAAGGAGCTGGTTATGCCTGCTCCAACCTCGATGCCACCAGGTCTTATGGGAGACAACGCAGGGAGACAGCAAACTCACTAAAACCCCGCGAGGAACGTGGAATCCCCAGAGACCCCAGGGGAGAAACAATGCTCAGATGACACACTAAATATAACTGAAAGCAGCGATAACTATAATGAAACAAAAATCGGTGTGGATGCAACAATGCACAGGGATGGTACCAAAATGACAACTAAACCCCCAGTCTGCTGCACTGGGGTGAACAACCACAGGGGCTACACCACCCAAGCAGTGTGGGACTATAAACAATATGCAGATGCTAATGCAGATATACTGGGAGTAAGTGAGACTGCAGGGAGACCACTGACTTATCTGGGAGATGGAGAACCAAAGATGAAGTACGGACTGCAGCAGCACTGAAACACCAGGAGACGACTGGAGACACCGACTAGGATGATCCAGGAGCCAGGAACAGACACTGGGAAGCAAGCAAGGCAAGGACCAGGACACCGCAGAAATGACCAACTATAAACATAGGTTGAACACTATAAACATAGGTTGATTTAGATGGACGCAAGTCTTTATTCAGCCTCACCTACTATGTAACAATGTAAGTAACCAAGTGCTATAACCCGCATCTGTTCTCAGCAGACGCCGACTATTTATTCAAAAGGCGCGCCTCCTGGCTGATGACGTCAGCCGCTGTGCGGTGGACGGAAGTTCGACCCGTTGCTTAGCAACGCCCGACGCTTCCGCTCTGAGCGTCCGGCAGAGGCTGCGGAACATGGTGCCAACTGCTGCATACAGCAGCACGGGCGCTGTCAGTGACAGAAGCGTCTCCAGGACCTGCAGGAGAGCCGCGGTGCCTAACAGTCCCCCCCCCCCTTGAGGAAAGGTCCACAGACCTCTAAAACCTGGATTAGGAAATTGCTTGAAAAATGTTATTTTCAAAGAGGGGGCATGGAGATCACTATCGGGTACCCAGGTCCTCTCGTCCAGACCATAACCCTTCCAATGGACCAAAAAGAACACTTGATTGTGAACAACTTTGGAGTCGAGAATACAATCCACAATGAACTCCTTGTGTACCTGATGAATAACAGGGGCTGGTCTGTAAGAAATTGGCTGCACTGCAGGTTTGAGTAAAGAAGAATGAAAAACATTATTAATCCTAAAAGACTTGGGAGACGGAGTCTGAAAGCAACCGGATTCATTTTGTTTAGGATCTTGTATGATCCAATGAAGCGGGGATCTAATTTCTTGGTGGATAACCAGACCCAGTCTCCGGGTTTGAATGCACATGGCCTCCTGTGATGGTCAGAGAAACGTCTTGTGGCCACGGTCGCAGAGAGGAGAGCCCTACGGGCCCTGGCCCAGACCCTTCTCTGACTAGTCACCCACCTAGAATTACCTGTTCTGGCGGGAACAGGATGAAAAGAATTAGCCCTAGGATGGAGGCCGTAGTTACAAAAGAAGGGAGACATCCTGGTTGCTTCATGCCAGCCATTATTATAGGCAAACGCTGCAAATGGCAGCCAATATCCTCCCAATCATGTTGAGACTTTGAGACATAGCACCGAAGATACTGTTCCAGGGTCTGATTTACCCATTCAGTCTGTCCGTTCGACTGAGGATGGTAACCAGACGAAGGACTAAGCTTAATCTGAAGCTCGGCACAGACTAACCTCCAAAAATGGGCAACAAATTGGACCCCTCTATCGATACAATATCCTCAGGCAGACCATGAAGACGGAAGACATGAAGGAGATACAGTGAAGCCAATTCTCGAGCTGAAAGAAGCCCTGTCAAAGCAATAAAATGTGCCATATTGCTGAACCTGTCCACCACTACCCAAATGGTATTGTGCCCAGAAGACTGCGGAAGATCGGTAGTAAAATCCATGGAGATGTGTGACTTAGGTCTCCATGGCACCCATAAAGTGATCAACTGACCTAATGGGGCACAACGAGGAGCTTTACTTCTGGCACAGACATCACAAGACTGGACAAACGCTTCTGCATCCTTCCTCAAAGAGGGCCACCAGATGGACCGGGAGAGCAGGGAAGAGGTCTTAGACACTCCAGGATGACCTGCAGCCTGACAGGAGTGAAATTCAAAAATAATCTTCCTCCTGAGGTTCGGGGGAACAAAGAGCCTACCCTCCGGAAGGGAACTAGGTGTCGATGTCTGGGTACAAAGTACCTGCTCTAACAGAGTTTGAGTAAATCCTGCCAAGATGCATGTAGAGGCAAAAACTTCTTGAGAGGGTGTCCGCCACAGTATTTTTTGACCCAGGCCTGAAGGTGATAAGGAAATTGAACCGGGCAAAAAATAAGGTCCACCTAGCCTGTCTAGCTTTTTTTTTTAATAACATTTTTATTGAGCAATTGTGAATTAAATAACATACAACACAGTCCTGCTGTTATTATCATTTGACATTATAGCATATTTCACAAATCGCTAATTTTTTGGTTTTGTCAATATTATAGAATAAAAAAGAAAACAGCAAGTTGAGTTCCTTAAGGGATACATATATAAAAATTATACATATGGAACACGGAAATATAGGAAAGGGCCTATATAACATTGTATTCCTTCCCAGGTTAAAACATACAAAACCAATTCTCTATGAAACTACCCCCAAGCAACAACCACCCCCCCTCTTCCCCCCCTCCCTCTTCCCCCCCTCCCTCTCCCCCCCCTCCCTCTCCCCCCCCCCTGCAGAAATGTTCCAGCGTGCTTCATATCAATGACCTAAGTAGATACCATGAGGTACCCTCAAACATCTTATAAATCTGTGTTTTCGCGGTAAGATCTAACGAGTCAATATATACTCCCCATTTCTTATGAAATTGCTTTACCCCATTCTCTATGTCTGGCAATGTGGCACGTCTGTCAAAGTAAAGTAAATTATTCAGCTCTGCCTTTACCGCTGCCAACATCGGCGCCGAGGGGGATGTCCAGGACCTCAACACTATCTTTTTAGCTACTGTTATTATCACTGTTAGGAATGGATTCAATACTTTCTTTCTTTTCTCTAGATTCCAATTGGAAAAGTTTGCTATCAACATAGCTAAGGGATCTTTAACCAGGCGCAGGCCACACACATCATTAATCATTCCCATAACCTTATCCCAGAATCGTCTAATCTTTCCACATTCCCACATGCTATGGAAAAAAGTGGCGTCAGTGCTTCCACATTTCAGGCAGAAGCCCCTTTCCCCCGGGACAAAGTGTTTGCGCTGTGCCTGTGACATGTAGGCTCTATGTAGAGTCTTCAGATGTACCTCCTGTAACATAGCCGAGTGTAAGATCTTCATAGTCTTCTCCAAGTGTTTAGTTAAAGACTCATGGGATGCAACCGATGGCACATCTGAGTGCCACAGTGCAGTTACCCCCGTCCACACCCCTTCGCGGTCTACTGGTAACATAGTTGGGTAAAGGTACCCAAGTCTGTATGGACCCGTGGAACCCAAGGTGAAAACCACAGCTAAAGGGTCCTGGGCCCCCTCCTTCACCATCGCCTGGGGCATAGTTTGAATATAATGCCTAATCTGTAGGTACATAAAAAATTCTGTATTACTAATGGAGTACTTGTCAGCCAAAGCCCGGAAAGCTAATATATGTCCCCCTGGGTCGAACACATCCCTTATTGCAGAGATTCCCTTTTTCTTCCATGTTAGATATCTAGAGTCAAATGTACCTGGCTTAAAGCTGGGGTTCCCCCAAAATGTAACATAGCGCGAAACCGTATGTCTTCGTCCCATTTTTCTGTTAATATCTAGCCAAACCCTATAAGTGTCTGCAAACAGTACATTTTGCATAGCATGGGGTGGTAAGGATGCCTTTGGCGCATGTAGCAGGGCTGCCGTGGACAGCATAGGGAAAAAGCTGGAATCCAAGGTCTTGTGAGTATAATGGTCTGACCCCTGCATCCAATCCAATATATATCTCATGAATATCGATTGGGTATAAGCTGTCAGATGCGGTACCCCCAATCCCCCCTAATTTTTCCTCAAAAATAGCTTATTCCTGGCTATTCAGGGTTTCTTATCTGCCCAAATAAATTTGAAAAAAGCTGCCGTGACTCTCTTTGTATCAGCCCTAGACAGTCGTACCGGGATCATCTGCATGTAGTACGAAAGTCTTGGGAAGATAATAGACTGTATCACTGCCGCTCTCCCCATCAGGGACAGCGGAAGCAATCTCCATGTCCCTAGTTGTTTAATTACTCCCTCAATGATGGAATCAAAATTACAACTATAAAGTCTGGACAATCTGCTAGGAACATTTACCACCAAGTACTTAATCTGACATGTTTTAATTTTAAATTGGGTAAGTAGTGACATAGAAGCAACATTAGTGTCGCTCCGGGGCACCATCAGGGCCTCAGATTTATGGAGGTTGTACCCAGCGAAAGAGCCAAATTCCTGTAGCAAGTTTAAAATGGTGGGAATAGATGTGGAGAGATCCGAGGCGAACAGCAACATATCATCCGCAAATAGACTAAGCTTCAGTTCTGTAGATCCCACCGCTATGCCATGGAACAGCGGATGTGAGCGTATGGCTATTGCCAGGGGCTCCAGCGCCAGCGCAAAAAGCAGTGGTGACAAAGGGCACCCCTGTCTAGTTCCCTTTTGAATATTGAAGTGCGACGATACATAGCCATTACAGACCACTTGTGTCTGTGGCTCGTGATACAGTATACCAAGCAGCGTAACAAATTCCCCGGGAAATCCAAATCTTAACAATGACTCGTATAGGTGGTCCCAGGTAACCAAGTCAAATGCCTTTTCCGCATCCATAGACATCACGACATGGTCCCCAGAACCACCCATTTCCTCCAGGTGCTGCACAGCTGCCAGCACCTTCCTCACGTTAACCACAGAGTGTCGCCTATATATAAATCACGTTTGATCAGCCGATATTACGGTGGGCAGAACGTATTTAAGCCTGTCCGACAATATTTTAGTTAGTAGCTTATAATCACTATTAAGAAGCGAGATTGGGCGGTATGACCCCGGATCCTCCACATCCCTTCCAGGTTTAGGTAACACCCTAACCACAGCCGAATTGAAATACTGTGACAAGGAAGAGCCATTCAATATAGCATTAAATGCCTCTGCCAGGGGCCCACTAACTTTGTCCACCAGGATTTTGTAAAACTCTCCTGAGAAACCATCGGGCCCTGGGGCCTTCAGGGGCTTTAGTTTCTTGGTGGTCTGGGAAACCTCCTCTACTGAAACTGGTCTCATTAAGTTAGTTTTGGCCGTATCTGAGATCTGTGGGACCGTTATAGTGTCCCAAAACTTTGATTTCAAATTTACATCTATCGGGCCTTGGGAGTATAATTTCTCATAGTACTTTCTAAAAATATCTAAGACGTCTGCTCCCCCAGTTTTCCTTATCCCCTCTGACGTCTTCAAAGCTGCCACCACTGCCGCTGGTCTCGAGCCCCTAATTAGATTGGACAATAAGCGACCATTTTTATTGCCATGTCTATAAAACTGAAATGACATATTAGAAATATATCTGGTGGACTGGAAATCCATCAGTGTGTCAAACTGGGCTTTGGCTTGTAGATACGTGGCCTTAGTGGTCGCATTTGATGTTTGCCTATAGTCAGCATAGGCATTCGTCAAGTTGGACTGTGCTTCTAAAATATTCCTAGACCGGTCCTTTTTATATTTGCTAACAAATGCAATTGTTTCCCCCCTCAAGACTGCCTTCGCTGTCTGCCAATAAAGCAGGGGGTCCCCGGTGTGATCCTGGTTGGTGCTAGCATAGTCCACCCATTTTGCCTCCAGCGCTTGCCGGAATTTGATGGAGGAGGATAAATATGACGGGAATCTCCACTGTCTATGTGACCCTACATCTATGCCCGTCTCCAACAAGCACCAAATCAGGGAATGGTCGGATATACATATCGTGTCAATGCCCGCATCAATCAATTTGGGGAACAAGGACGATGAGGGTAGCAGATAATCTATTCTTGATAGCGTTCCGTGGGCTGCCGACAGGCATGTGTAATCCCTATCGGTCGGGTGCAACACCCTCCAATAGGGTTGGAGTTGGTCAACAATGTATTTCACATCTATATCCTGTCTTGGGGGTTTATGTGTAGTGAAGGTGGATCTATCCATAGACGGCTGTGCCACCATATTGAGGTCCCCACCCACTACCAATTGATCATCAATATACGGATACAGCTTGTTTAATAGCCTGCGAAAGAACCTTTTAGAATATATATTTGGGGCATATACATTGCAGACTCAAAGATTCCTGCAGTGCAGATATTTTCACAATCACAAAACGACCTGCCGGGTCTGCATACACCTGGGTGTACTCAGGTGCCAGGGCCGCCCTAACCAAGATGGCTACTCCTCTTGCCTTAGATGTATAGGATGCAGAGGCCGCCAGCTTATATCCCATTGTCCCCAGCTTAGCGTGTTCACCCTCCGTGAGGTGTGTTTCCTGTAGCATGACAATATCAGCTTTTTGTTTTTTAAGGTACAGTTAGATCTTTTTACGTTTAATGGGGGAATTAATTCCTCCCACGTTCCATGAACATATTTTCAACTGGGCCATTTTTGCCAGAACCCCGGATCATAAAATTGAGCATCACTGGAATCTCTGTCAGGTGATGAGGACACTCTGCAACACGAGCTCCCCCCTCACCATCACATCTCAGTGGTATCATAGAATTCTCTTGTAGTTCTCCCCTACGGGAGCAATTTGCAAACATTAATCCTCCTGAGCTGCATAAACGGGTTGGCACCCCTAGTAACCTACCTAAGAAATATTGGTACTTATGAGACCGCGTCCCCTCGCGGGGCTCGCTGCGCTCACCACGCTTCGGGCACGGTGGCTCGCTGCGCTCGCCACACTATATAAAATCAACTCCATGCGTAGTTGGATAGTAGGGGTATGAGAAAATGGGGTGCATTTAACATGGGAGCCCAGATAATACATAAGTACCGAAATATTAAACATAAAAATTATACACAATATAACGGACCCTTAAATCAGTCAAACATAAGAGTAACGGCTTGTATCTAGATATAGTCTGCCAGAAGGACATTTTTCAATATTCCCCGCAGCAAACTTTAAAACATATATCAAGGGTTTTTTTCTTTTTTTTCCCCTCTTATTTTATCCCGCCATAGGGACAATTATTAAACATGGCATGTATAAGACCATCAACAGTTACATCTATCTGTCTCTTCAACAGAAACACACAGCTGTGGCCTGTGTTTTCAGGCCCCACCGCTGGTCTGGTAGAACAAATACAAGCTACCGGCAATAGACATCCAGGTATCACCCCTAATAAGTCTGTGGGTTTTTAGCAGTTCCTCCGCCATCTAGTGGCAAAGCATCTGTATGTGTCAGAGAAAAAAAAAAAAAAAAACTTTTCCAGTTTCAGTCACCGATGCAATATATTGGTAAGTCCAGATATAGACCCGGACATATCAGTGCGTAACTTAATCTCTCGATGGAGCTGATGTCACATTCCCCACTCTTAGATACGCTCGGGCATCCTCCGCTGTGGAAAAATCTTTAAAACTGTCTCCTTCAAAAACCCTCAGGCGGGCTGGGTACAACAATGCTAATCTGCGGCCCTCTGTAATCAACTGCGAACATATCCCTGTGAACTCCTTTCTTGCTCTTGTTACCTCCGCAGAATAGTCCTGAAATAAATGCAGTCTGTGGCCTTCCCATTGCAGAGGTTTTTGTTTGCGGGAGGCAGCCCACAAAGCCTCCTTATGGAGGTAATTCAGGCACTTAAAGATAGTGACCCTAGGTCTCACATTTTCACCTGCCTTCTCAGGTCCCAACCTGTGTGCCCTCTCGACCACCATGTCAGAGCACTCAGCGTCGACACCCAAAATGGCCGGCAGGGTATTTCTGATAAAATCATATAACTTGGGCCCCCTAACCGCCTCTGGAAGTCCTACTAATCTCAAATTACATCTTCGCGACCTATTTTCAAGGTCATCAACCTTATTTGTAAGCGTATACACAGACTTCTGCAGGGCATCATTATGAGCTTTTAGGTCCTGCACCTCGTGAAAGACCGCTCCAATCTGTGTCTCATTGTGGGTGACCCGTCTGGCTAGTTGGGACATATGTTCCTTTAATTCTGCACAAGTGTGCTGAAAGGTCTCTGACTGTTCCTTAAACATGGAGGCCATCGTGGCTTTGATAGCCTGCAGCATGTCATCATAAGCCCCTGAGTCTGCACCCGCAGCCCCTCCATCTTCCCTGCGTGTCAGACATGCTGGTGTACCTGCATATGAATCTGCTGGGGTTCCGGACAGCCACTGGGGTCTCAGGGCAGGGTCAGTCTCCTGGGGGGGACCAGCAACGAGAATGGTGAGCTGCGGTGGTGTCCTGTTCCCGGGTGCACCGGAGGGAGATGGCGCGGCCGCCATTTTGGATTTCCTCTGAGGCGCTGGCTTGTCACTGCGGCGGTTCTTACGGTACGGCATGGGAGAGAAGTACCTCTCCATGCACTGTACCCTATTCCCGGGTCCTTCCTCCAGCCGCCAAGGTGATTTGGGTCCGTGATACGGTGGTCTAGGGGTGCCTTCCCACTCACCGCCACGGAGCTCCACTTCCCTGCGGCTTCCTCACATCTAGGCGGAACCGGAAGTCTCCAGCCTGTCTAGCTTTAAGTGTTTTGGCTGACTGTAAATAAGCAAGATTTCTATGGTCAGTGAGAATGGTCACTTGAAACTTGGCCCCCTCCAGTCAATGCCTCCACTCCTCAAGTGCAGACTAAATGGCCAGAAGTTCTCTGTTGCTGACATCGTAGTTACATTCGGTTGGAGAGAACTTTCTAGAAAAGAAAGCAGAAGGATCTAGGAGACAGTCTACTTTATCCACTTGAGAGAGGATGGCCCCAATGCCAATCTCCAAAGCATCCACTTCAAGGGTAAAGGGTTAGGATCAGGGTTAAGATGTCGCAGAATCCCTGCAGAGACCAAAGAAGCTTTTAATCTGTTGAATGCCTCCACAGCGGAGATAGGCCAAGAGTTTGTCCTGCCCCAGCAAAACCCACCACAGGAATTTGTAAGCCTCCCCCCCTTCCCCACTGCTCCGGCGTTAGTACGCCGGAGCTTCCCTGCCGCCGCTACGCTGTCCCGGCCACCTGTCACTCTCAGCAGTGACGTCGGCGGCAGGCTGGGGGATGATCGCAGCGGCTCGGAAGGACTCGGGTGCCTGAGTGCTCCCGAGTCCCCCCGAGCCGCGCCGACCATACCCGAGCCTGCCGCCGACGTCACTGTAAAATAAGTGATGGGGGCGGCTAGCAGGCGGGCGGCAGAGGATCGCTGCCTCTGGATCAAAGGTGATGGTGGGGACAGGGGACAAGGTTTGTGGCGGGGGGTGGGCACTAGAGGTGCTGCGCAGGTGGGGCACACCTGGACACCACTGGCGCACACCTATTCAGTAGCGCACGCATGGGGGGGTTTCTGAGTACCCAGAAACCCCCCCATGAGTCTAAGGGCCCTATGCTGAAAGATGAGGGTCCCCTCTTTCCATAGGTACAAGAATTTAAAAAATCGGCCCTTGGGAACCGGAGATATGTGACTTCAAAGCAGTGGTCCCCATCCAAGCCTGTTAATTGCTCTCCCCAGTCAGATATTTCAGTTTCTTTCTGACTTTTAGAGTTTTTCTGAGGGTATATTCCAAAAGCTGGGACTCTCCCCCTTTGAGGGACACTAGAAGCTGGTCTCTACTGTGCCCATAACCAGAAATATCAGCCTTCCAGCAGCTGGTTACTGCTCCAGTTCCACACACCTGGTATGTAGTTTTATATACTCGTTGGCAGATTGCTCTGCCTCCTGAACTCTGATCCCCTAGTCCCCAATACCATTTGGTAGGTGGGATTCTCTAGTTTTTAATTCCATTAAAATCTAAGAAATCTATTTCCGGGAACTGGAGATATCTGCAGTCAAGCAAGCTATCCTCCCACCAGAAAATTATAAATAATAAGCCCACTCCACTATACACCCTTCCTCTGCATATTAAACATCCACTACCAAACTGGAAGTTATTTATCAGGGCCCCTTCATTCAGCCCAATGCCCCCTTCTCCCACCTCATCTCCCACCATCTGTGCAGTAAAGGGGTAATTAGTGGGGTAATTAACTAATCCTGGCCCTACATACTGAGCCGGTCACAATGAGATTGCTGAGTCTGGATTCCACTAATGGGTGTCAGGGCTCCACCACACCGACACGTTTCGCTCTTAGGGCTTTTTCAAGGTGATGAACACATCACCTTGAAAAAGCCCTAAGAGCGAAACACATCGGTGTGGTGGAGCCCTGACACCCATTAGTGGAATCCATACTCAGCAATCTCATTGTGACGGACCAGCTTTCCAGAACAAATATCCCAGCAGCCGTACTAAACCGGGACGCTGTACCAACAAACCAGGTTGAGCCCTATACCAACAGGGGCTCCCTAGGCTGGAGAAATACAAACCAGGTTGAGCCCTATACCAACAGGGGCTCCCTAGGCTGGAGAAATACAAACCAGGTTGAGCCCTATACCAACAGGGGCTCCCTAGGCTGGAGAAATTCATCACTCCTACTGTCCAGTATCGGCATACATCTATTGGGACAATACCAGGAAGCATCTATAAGAACGGACACTGAGATCTTAATCTTTGAGAAAATTGGGTGACTATCACGGCTCCACTTTTTATCATTTATCATTCAGTACCAGCTATTTCATATATTTATATATGTGGTATATTTTATAAGTGTATTTTTAATAAATGTATATTTTTTTACCTTGACCTGTTGCATAATAGTAGGTAAAAGCGCGGTTTCACACACCACCCTTTTTCCATATTTTTTGTTTGGGCTTGACACCCTTACTTACGAAACCGCTGCTCTAACATAGTTACCCATTTACAGGCACCCTCACGGGACACTTTGTGCCCCACCCACCTTTCTCCTACATGCTGAGCAGTTGATAGAATACCCCTACCACCTGCTGGACATCAAAGCTTCCCCCACCCATACCACTGGAGGATCGGTAGGGGCCCTAATACATTGTTATGCACAGGGGCCTACACTGCTGTTGATGCCCCTGTCTGTCTGTCTGTCTGTCTGTCTGTCTGTCTATATATATATATATATATATATATATATATCTTGGAAAAAGTGGTCCGTTACTCCGCTCAGTTTAGTATATGCTCCGGTGCCAGCAGCCAGAATAGGATAGTGGCTGTATGTGTGGGTTTGCTGCAGCACAAACGGAGACGAATCAACTTAAAGTTTTACTGTGTGACAACACATATCTCGGTGCCGACGTTTCGGGGTCCCGTGTGCCCCATTTTCAAGGAGAGAGATACAAACACCCATGGGTGCTTACCTTAAGTAGAAGAGGAAAGGGCCCTCCACCATATGGCTGCTCCGATCGCTTTCCGGCAAGGGCGGGGTCAGGGGGGAGTCGCGTCAGCATGCTTCCGCCTCCCTCCCGTCGCGCCGCTCTGACTCACCGAGTAACCAAGGTGATTGCTGCGGCATCCCTTTGGCGTCATCATTTGCAGACCGAACACCTGGCATAAAGAAAAGAAAGACATATAATAAAACAGTTTAAAAACGCACAGATACAAGGATGTACATGTATACAGTATTATGCATTACTGGTGTTCTACATTCCCATGCTTTAGCTGATCCCCATCAGCAAGTGTAGCGAGTGGTCAGTCGACCTGTAATAACCTATTGATCATGAACTACGATTCAGTTCCATCCCAGCCCGTACTCCCCCAACCACCGACGGAAAAGTACCAACATGGGACAGGTCGACTGACCACTCGCTACACTTGCTGATGGGGATCAGCTAAAGCATCGGAATGTAGAACACCAGTAATGCATAATACTGTATACATGTACATCCTTGTATCTGTGCGTTTTTAAAATGTTTTATTATATGTCTTTCTTTTCTTCACGCCAGGTGTTCGGTCTGCAAATGATAACGCCAAAGGGACGCCGCAGCAATCACCTTGGTTACTCGGTGAGTCAGAGCGGCGCGACGGGAGGGAGGCGGAAGCATGCTGACGCGACACCCCCCTGACCCCGCCCTTGCCGGAAAGCGATCGGAGCAGTGGAGGGCTCTTTCCTCTTCTACTTAAGGTAAGCACCCATGGGTGTTTGTATCTCTCTCCTTGAAAACGGGGCACACGGGACCCCGAAACGTCGGCACCGAGATATGTGTTGTCACACAGTAAAACTTTATTTTGCAAAGTTGATTCGTCTCCGTTTGTGCTGCAGCAAACCCACACATACATTTATTATTATTATTATTATTATTATTATTTATATACATTTGGTCTATCTATAATACTTTAACTAACCCGGCATATACTGGGTCACCTAAGTGTCCATCTCTGTGCTTTGCTCCGCCCCTCTGGAAACCCCCTTCTGAAAATCCTGCGTTTGCCCCTGCTATTGTATGTTAGTGGTATGCCCGGAGATTTTCCGGGACAGCCCGCTGTGGCAGTGCAGCTGAGCCCAGAAAATCTCCGGGCATACCAGTCAAGGGGTTAATGAGGTCTTGAAAAACAGCTGGAGCATTAGCTAGACCAAAGGGCATGACCAAGTACTCATAATGCCCTGTGTGAGTGTTGAACGCTGTTTTCCACTCATCTCCTTCCTTTATTCTGATCAAGTTGTAGGCACCTCGTAAATCACTCTTGGGGCCTTATTTTGGTTCATTCTTTCTGACAAAATCCTTCTTAGATGGGCAAAACCATGTGCACTGCAGGTGGGGCAGGTGTTACTTGTGCAGAGAGAATTAGATTTGGGTGGGGTTTTACTTCAAAGTGAGATCTATATTGCAGTGTAAAAATAAAGCAGTCAGTATTTTCCCTGCACAGAAACAAAATTACTCACCCAAATCTAATTCTCTCTGCACATGTTACATCTGCCCCCCCTGCAGTGCACATGGTTTTGTCCATCTAAGAAGGATTTTGGCAGAAAGAATGAACCAAAATAAGGCCCTTGGAGAATATGGAAGCCTTCCGTAACTGATCGAACAAGACGGAGATGAGGGGCAGAGGGTAGGAATTTTTGACAGTGATATCATTCAGTTGCATATAATCAATACAGGGTCTCAGAGAGCCGTCTTTTTTTAGCTACAAAAAAGAACCCAGCTCCAACAGGAGACTTAGAGGGCCTAATGAAACCTTTCTTGAGATTCTCCTCTATATAGTCCTCCATGGCTTTTTCCTCTGGTAGGGATAAGGAATATAATATCTCCTTGGGCAGCTTTACTTTGGGAAGGAGAGTAATACCCCTATACACCGCACACAGTAATGCCCCTTACACTTTACACCACGTGCCGTAATGCCCCTTACACTATATGCCACACACTGTAATGCCCCTTACACTATACGCACACACTGTAATGCTCCTCACACTATACTGTATGTTATACTAGGTGTCCATGCCCCCACTTCCCCAGCAGAGATACAGTACATACACCACATACCTGTTGGACTGCCAGGTAAATAAACCTGTGCCTGCAGCATCTACAGCACGAGAGGATGGGCAGCATCACTCCTCCTCACCAGCCACCCACATGCCCCCCTAAAGCAGCAGTGACTAAAGGACAATGTAATATAACCAGTCACTGTCTCTGGGTGCTGGTTCTGCACAAGCACTGTCTGGCACCCAGGAATGCAGGGAGAAGGCTTAACAAGTAGGGCAGCGTGTGCATGCTGTGTGCGCTGCTGCTCCCTCTCTCCCTCTCTCAGCAGCCAGGGAGGAAGCAAGCGATGCCGCCGGCCAGCCTGTAAGGGAAAAATCAGGGGGAGGAGTCAGGGACTCACATAAGCTGTTCGGGCAGCAATGCCACTTCTGCTCTAGGAGCCCCCCGCAGCCCCTGTGGCGCTGTCTCCTCCAAGCTGCTGCGGGGGATGTGGCACTATAGCTACGCCACTGATATTGGGTTAAGCCAGTGCCGTCTTTCCCATTGGGCACAATGGGCAGTTGCCCGGGGGCCCTAGGACCTAGGGGCCCCCGGCCCAGCCCAATGGGAAAGATGGTGGCCGGGGTCCGGGAATCCGCTCACCCTCGCTGGGGGATCCGGGCAGGGGGATCAGGGCGGTGGCGGTAGCTAGAAGCCTGATTCGGCGAAGCTCTATTTGCCGGCGGGGCGGGAAGCGCTGTTGCATTTGAATAGACTGGCCGGACGCTGATTGGCTGAATTCAGAAAATCAGCATCCGGCCAGTCTTTGAAAATGCAACAGCGCTTCCCACCCCGCCGGCAAATAGCGCTTCACCTCCTAGCTAGCAGTGAATTTAATTTCGGGGGTCCGTGTGCCGGGGTTCTGATCACCCTCACTGGGTGATCCGGCAGGGGGATCAGGGCATCGGTGGCGGTAGCTAGGAGCCCGAAGTGAAGCGCTATTTGCCGGCAGGGGGGGCGAGAAGCGCTGCTGCATTTAAAATGACTGGCTGAATGCTGATTGGCTGAATTCAGCCAATCAGCATCCGGCCAGTCTTTTCAAATTCAACAGCGCTTCCCGCCCCCGCCGACAAATAGTGCTTCGCCGCTTCGGGTTCCTAGCTACCGCCACCGCCGCCCTGATCCCCTTCCCCAGCGAGGATGGTCGGATCCCCGCCACCCGGCCACCATCTTTCCCATTAGCGCTATTTGCCGGTGGGGCGGGAAGCGCTGCTGCATTTAAAAAGACTGGCCGAACGCTGATTGGCTGAATTCAGCCAATCAGCGTCTGGCCAGTCTTTTCAAATGCAACAGCGCTTCCCGCCCCGCCAGTTAATAGCGCTTTGCCACTTCAGGGCAGGCTCCTAGCTACCGCCGCTGCCCTGATCCCGCTGCCCGGATCCCCCAGCGAAGATGATCGGATCCCCGGCCGCCGGAAGCTGACTGGCTGCCGCACGGAGCCAGAGAGGTGAGGGTTGGGGAGGTGACTGTGGGCTCCTGGGCAAACTAATTTGGGGGGGGGGGGGGTTCCAGTGAACTAGGTTGCCCAGGGGCCCTTCCTAATGTTAAGACGGACCTGGGTTAAGCACAGACTGCACACACTGGAATAATCGGGTGTGGTATGGGACTCCGACAGTCGGGATCCCGACAGTCATTATCCCGACGTCGGGATCCCGACTGCCCGGAGTCAGACAGCATGGCGAGCGCAAAAAAGCCCCTTGCGGGCTCGCTGTGCTCACCACGCTGCGGGCACGGTGGCTAGCTACGCGAGCCACCTATTCTATTCTCCCTCTATGGGGGTCGCGGACCCCCACTAGGGAAAATAGCGGGTGTCCGTCGGGTACCCGGCTGTCGGCATTTTGACAGTTGGGATCCCGACGTCGGGTAAATGACTGTCGGGATCCCGACTGTCGGGAACCCGTCCGGCACCCGGAAAAATCATTTGATTGTGAGCAATTCCCAGGCTTGCACAGTGTCTGAATAACCCTCACTGATCTGGAGGTAAACAAGACAAATTTAGCAGTCATACACTTGCATTCCCAGTGTATCTAAATCAATAGTCTATCATAAACCAAACTCTCCTCTCCTAAAAACAATGAATTGGCAAAACAAACAACAAATGTGATAACACATGCGACTGACATTCCAAAATGTATAGATGCTGTAATACAGTAAGTGACAGGTGCTCAAGCTGAACTTATTCAGAAAATGACAACAAAATAATTACCTTCCTCATCCTCCTCATCTCTGCAACAAAGAAAAAAGAAAAACAAGATTATCAAAAGATATTACAGGTCTGCGACAAGACAACATTTGTTTTTAAGCAATATAAGAGGTCAAGGGCCTGATTAAGAACTGCGTTTAACCACTTGAGTGAAATTTTCCAAGCTCAGTTGCGCGGCCACAGGGGCTGTCCCGGAAAATTTCCGGGAATACCACCATATTGAAGGTGTGCGCCAGTGGTGCCTGCAGCTGTGCACCACTGGCACATCACCTGTCCGGGGACCCCCCACCTCCTCTCCCCTCCCATCGCTACCCCTCACCTCTCTGCTCTGGCAATCGTACGCGGAGCTCCCCTGGCACTGCCCTTGCTGCCATTAGTTGCAGGGAGCAGACAGCAGGCTTGGGGATGTTCGGAGTGGCTCGGAGGGACTCAGGAGTTCGAGCACCCGAGTCCTCACGAGCCGCCCTGAACATCCCCAAACCTGTTGTGAATGGCAGCTGGGGCAGCGGCAGGGCCCGGGAACTCCGGCGTACGAACGTCGGTGGGACATGAGGGGGAGCACCAGGAGGAGGGGGAGCGACGGGGGGTGACCCCCCACTCTGTGGTGGGTTTTGCTGGGGCAGGACAAGCCCGCCCTGGTAGGGGTTAAATATTTTTTGTCGCTATTTGGATTTGTGCATGCGCACTATGATCCGCACTTGCATAATAACATTCAACTTTGAATCAGGCCCCAAATCAATTATGAGCTATATTACAGCAGCACATTGTGACTGCTCAATTTCACTCATTTTGGCAAAAAAACTAAACTCAAAATTTGGTTCTGCCATAGTTCCAAGTGATGTGTGTAGCAATAAAACACAACCATGCATCACCCTGAATTAAAATAGTTTAACACAGGGAAAAAAAGTGGTAGTATTCAAAGACCGTAAGCCATCTATAAGACATTGAGCACTACAGTACAGTATGTAAGGTTGGAAATCATTATCAAACTTATTGACAGTCAGTAATGATTTTACTACTAAAAATAAACTAGGCTTCAAATCTGTCAGAATGGAAACAGGAGGCCAGAAATAGGTATATTGCATTTAGCTCTTAAAAGAGTTCAAATGCATCCTGTGCCAGGCCATCTAAAATAAACTCATGCTTATTATTTCATCATGTCATACTTGCCTACTAGTTTCAGTGAGATCATAGTTGGTAAAAGATTTTTGCACAGCGCCCCATTGACGGGGCATGACACAAAGGGCGTGTCTAGTTCCATATATAAAGAGATTGTGAACGTGGCACCTAAATAGTTACATAGAAGGTAAGGCTGACTAAAGACTTGCATCCATCTAATTCAACCTAGGTTTATAATATCTTATCCCTTGTTGTATAGTATGTTCTGATATTTTAAAGACAAATAATGTTTTTTATTTGTACCCCTGGATGTTTTTAACCAATACATGTTTATCCAACCTTATTTTTTTTTTCAATCATATAAGTTTATTAAGATATCCACAAAGATACAGATGAAACTTGTATACAATCGGGAGAACATCAAAATAGACAACGTGTTTAATTGGAGAGCACAGTGTGCAACGTTGACTATGTGTAAGTAACATAAATAGAAAATAAGTAGTTGTAGGTAAAGGGATACATGGGCCTACAAACATTTCCATGTTATCCTCCCATACAACATAATAACTGTGGGTTCAGATTGGGGTTAGATACGGAGAGAATGTAGAGGCGGGGGCGGGATTCAATATATGTCCTTAAGCAGGGACGTGCAGTCAGGGGAGGCAGGGGAGGCAGTGCCTCCCCTGTCATTAATGATTAATATAATAAAATAATACAAAGAAAATACTTATGACACATATTATGTGTCATATGTATATGCTTTGTATTATTATAATACTTTTTTCCCCATTTTCCTTTATTTTTAATAGTTTAGGAGGCACCAAGTGCGGTGCCTCCCGTTGCCTACTGTATAGAGTTAGAAACAGGGAGGGTGCAGTGGGAGGGACCGAGCACCGGGCTGCAAAAGCCCATTAAAAAAAGGTGCATATGCGGCACCTATAGCAGTGCCTCGGTGACAGGGACGTGCTTTCTGCCTATATGAAAGCACACCCCTGTCACTGCGGCAGATGTGATTGGGGATGGTGGCGCCTCCTCAGTGACAGGGGCGTGCTTTCATATAGGCAGAAAGCACGATCCTTACTGTCACTGAGGCTCTAGTATCTATACAGTAAGTGCCGCTTATATAGGCGGACGGCACTGGGAGCCATTGGGGGGGGAATGGGCGCATGGAGCCAGGCTGATAGCTCCTGCCATCAGCTGGCCACCGGCACCGCTTGTATAGGCGGACGGCACGGGGTGCCGTTGGGGGGGGGGATTGGGCGTACGGAGCCAGGCTGATAGCTCCCGCTATTAGATGCCCACCGGCGCCGCTTATATAGGCGGACGAGCCGCACGAAGTGCCGTTTGGGGGAGGGGGGGGGGCTTTGGAGATGAAATGGGCGCGCGGAGCCAGGCTGAGAGATCGCGTGTAGCAGTGTGCGCCGGTGGCCAGATAATAGCCTGAGCCCGCACCATCTCCTGTCCTGTCCGGTTCATCTGATCCTGTCTAAATGCTGGGCCAGGGACGTGCTGTGCTGCTTAGGTAAGCAGTATCAGTAAAAGGGTGCTGTGTGTGTGCCAATTGTGGAGGGTGGGGGCTGTGTATATGTTTAGTGACAGATGTGTGTATGTGTAAAGTAATAGAGGTGTGTGTATGTGTAAAATAATAGAGGCGTGTGTATGTGTAAAATAATAGAGGTGTGTGTATGTGTAAAGTAATAGAGGCGTGTGTATGTGTAAAGTAATAGAGGTGTGTGTATGTGTAAAGTAATAGAGGCGTGTGTTTGTGTAAAGTAATAGAGGCGTGTGTTTGTGTAAAGTAATAGAGGCGTGTGTATGTGTAAAGTTATATAGTTGTGCACTGTATCTATGTGTTTCTGTAAAATAAGTGTTTTTAAATGAAAGAAGTATACAGTATGGGCCAAATGTACTAGCCTCTGGCCGGTTTCACACACTCCGGCTCCTGCCGGACGGTCAAATCCCGCACGGCCAGGAAGCCGTGCCGCACACAGTAGTTGTGAATGGACACTATTGTGTCCATTCACACGGGACGGTCACGGCCCAGCCGCACGGCTGCAGCCGGATCCCGCTACTGGAAGGGACGGCTGCCGGGCTGTTGCCATCCCCTCCATGATAAAATACTGTGTGCGGCACGGCTCCCTGGCCGTGCGGGATTTCACCATCCGGCAGGAGCCGGAGTGTGTGAAACAGGCCTCTGCGTTCAGTGGTTGTGCAGGATGCCGGCTGAACTCAAGGTTCTTTTAAAGAGGCAGACATTTACATACAAGGCAAACCCATCCCTTGTAAATGATTGCCCTCTTAAAAAAACCTCGGAGTTCAGCTGGCATCCTGCACAACCACTGCACACAGTCTAGTACATTTGGCCACAAGTGTTTTATTTATTTTTTTAAGTAGAAGAGGTATGTGGGCAGACCAATGGGCAGGCTCCTGTGACAGCTTGGTGGAGCCAGCAACGAGGGAGTATGTGGCAAGTGCTGGGTCCGGGTTGCTTCTGCGCTGTCAGGCATGAGCTGCACTGCCGGTCTCTCTGCTGCTTATGTAGACGGCATCTCCCACACCTTCCTGTCAGCGCAGAAGCAACCTGGACCCAGCTCTTCCCACAGACCCCCTTGTCGCTGACTCCACCAATCCAGTGCCTCACCAACCGCTAACCTCACCGCACGTCACTGTCCTTAAGACAAGTCGGACCCAATTCTCCTGTGAGCCGCCCGGGAGCTCCCCGGGAGGCTCACACACAATTTGGCACTTGATGAGCCAAATTTGACATGTGATAAATCGCTTGCGATTTATCACATGTCGGGGCGCAGGGGGCGGGCGGTGAGGGGCAGGGGGCGGCGGTGCTCTCATCAGGGGGAGCAGTGGGGCGGGCAGCGGGTCCCTGAGCGCCAGGGAGTGCTGACCTGGCCGGGCGGTGATGTTCATATATATCAGCAGTGCTGCGGGAGTCGGGAGGGGACGTGGTGCCGGGTGCGGCGAGTGCTGCTGGCTGACCTGGCCGGGCATGTGATAACAAATAGCGGCAGCGGGGACGGGACGCGCAGTGGCGGCTATTAGATTTTTAAAATACCTGTCAAGTGACCGGCCGTTCTCTGATTGGCTGAGATTTAAAAAATCTAATAGCCGCCACTGCGCGTCCCGTCCCCGCTGCTGCTATTTGTTATCACATGCCAGGTCAGCCAGCAGCACTCGACGCACCCGGCACCACGTCCCCTCCCGACTCCCGCAGCGCTGCTGATATATATGAACATCACCGCCCGGCCAGGTCAGCACTCCCCGGCACTCAGGGACCCGCTGCCCGCCCCACTGCTCCCCCGGTGTCTGCATGCATATGCCTGTCAGGTGGGCAGGCATATGCATACAGGGAGGTCGGACGTGATCGTATGTACTGACCGTCCGACCTCCCTGATCCGGTTCGATGCACACGGGACCACGCATCGGATCGGATCAGATATCACACACCTGCGATTTTGGGCCGATTTCACCCGATTATCGGCACAAAGTGCCGAAATCGGATGAAATCGTCCCAAAATCGGATAGTGTATGGGGGTCTTTACTTACTCAGTATTAACCCCTCCCTTGCATGCACCTGAATGTTACTGAACTAATTGAGCATCTACCACTATCTGTATGTATATTGTTAGAGGCAGAAAGGGGCTTGTATTAGGAGGCCTCAACCTTTAGTAGGTAGGACTCCCAGTCAGAGCTATGGTGATGTAATCTAACTAAGCAGCTAAGATATTCCCTGTGGGGCCACAGTAACTTGTACATAGCTCTCTGGAAGGTTGCTGGGGCACCATGTAAACCTAATGGCAACACTGTACTGAAATAAGCTGTCTGGGGTAGAGAAGGCTGTTTTTGCCATAGCCTTTTCTGTCATAGAAATCTGCCAATATCCTTTTATAAAATCAAGAGTGGTAAGATACTGACTCTTGTCTATATTTTCTACCAACTCATCAAGCGAGAAACTTAATTTAGCTTATGTAAGTCATTGCAAAATCTTAAAGCAACCAAAGACTTAGGTACTAAGACAATAGGACTATTTTACTTGCTGGTGGATTCCTAGGCATACAGTAGCATCTCTTCCATCTCTTGCTTTTGCTGCCCGCTACACCTTGGGTATGCAATATAGCCTCATTAAGACATAGTTACATGATCTGTGTCTTTCCCAGATCGGCAGAAACCACATCATGGTACTGTGCCAAGTTCCTGTTTCTGTCCAGTATGACTTCTGTCCAGTGTAACTTCTGTCCAGTATGACTTCTGTCTAGTGTGACTTCAATGGGTACCTGGCATTCTGGAACCTTTTTTGCTACTAAGGAAGGCTGACTGGCACTTCCCTTTCATGGTTTTAACAGATTTATATGGTAGATACCCTCCTGTCAATTCTTGTAATGGACCTGTCCTATGTACATCTTACTATTGGTAGTGGGAACAAGCACTAGCTTGCATACTGGTTGACTGCGGTGATGTCATAAATTTTTTTCTGACATTGTTGAGCCCTAAACATGTGTTCATTCAGGATTGGCGCAATCTGTCTTAGACAACCATACAATTGGGACAAAAACTGAACGACCTTAGGGTCTTTACAATGTTGTTCTTCCCACCCTTCTTTAAATAGATTCAGAATCCCCCTGAGTTTTCTCCCATAATGGAGCTCAAAGGGACAAACTAATCCCTGTCTAAGATTGGGGTACCTCTCTGACCGTGAACATCAATTAAGTCTAATTTTTCTTGGGACACCGCCCTCTTTATCATCTGTTAAATGGTTTGATTAAACCTTTCTATCTGTTTAAGGGTGGTACAATGAGTTGTCTAACTTCAACAACTGGCACAAATTCTTCATAAGTTTGGAAGCAAAAGGGGTACCATGCCTTTGGTATTCCAAGGTGAGTATATAGTGTTAGTAGCTCTTTGGAAATAGTGCCAGATTTCATATTAGGTTTAATATCCATTGGAACACATTCCTGATAGGCTGAGAAAATCCCAGCGACTGACATCACACGGGGGAATCCCCTCATACTTAGGGAGGGTGTGCAAGTATCAACACACTTGGGGCTCCTCAGTTCACTTGGCATCGGGTTTGGCAGGTTTATTATTTTTTTATACCCATGGATGCCTACTACTGACTGAAGAGATCTCACTGATCCATGCAGGCTTCATGGACATCCGTATTTGGCTGCCAGGGAAACTCTGCAGCCAAGAAAAGGAATCACTGAGAATATGGCAGCTTAGTGAATTAGCCATATTCTCAGTAGGGATGTGCACCGGCCACTTTTCGCGTTTTGGGTTCTAAAAACCTTTGGGTTTTAGGTTCTAATGGGTTTTGCCAAAAACACCCCCCTAAGGTTTTGGGGTTCGTTTAAAAAAATAAAAGCATAAAAACTGCTAAAATCACATAATTTTTTTGTTGTTTTTTTGCTCCTATGCTTTTATTGACCTCAATAACATTAATTTTCACTCATTTCCAGACTATTATGAACAACTCACAATATTGTTTTAGGCCAAAAGGTTGCACCAAGGTAGCTGGATGACTATGATAAGCGACACAAGGGGCTCGGCACAAACACGTGGCACATCTAAGGGTAGCACTGCAGTGGCAGACAGGATGGCAGTTTGAAAAACTAGGCCCCAAAGAGCACATAAAGCAAAAAAAGAGAGGTGCAAGATGGAATTGTGCTTGGGACCTCCCACCCACCCTTATGAAACCTACCAGGGAAATGAGAGAGCCTGAATTACCTGCACCGCATGGGATGCATGGCAGGCCATTAAACGGGCAGTTGAGGATGAAGATACAGACTATGTTGTCATAGACTAGTTTCAGCCTATGCTTGGTCCTGCAATTCAACATCTATAAAGCCAGAAAGTCCTGATCTTAGGTGCATTGAGACTGAACTTGTGACACCATGGAAAGTTGTGGCTGCAGGTGGCTATGAAAATATGCGTTTATCTTTTTATGTCCTTCTCTTGGGGCCTGGAGTTTTCAGAAATGGGCTACAAATGGTGCTTGAAGACCAAAGCATTCTAAAAGTCCATGACTGTCGCTGGCTGGGGGATGCTTTTCCGACCAATATGGGGTAGTTCTTAGCAATGTCTTTGATACACAGGTAGGAGATGTATACCTGTGGTTTATGGAAACCAGGGGCTTCCTTCCTAATCGTACGTGTTCACTTAAGGAATGTTTGACTCGACATCTCAACATGCCGTCTTCACAAGTTTCATTACTGACTTACAAGCAAAGTTTAATAAATGATAACCCCACTATATGGATTGATCGTCCAATGTCTACACATTTACTGATAGAATTGGCTCTGGAAGTCTTACACCACTTGGCTATGCTCCTATCAATGTTGGATGCCATGTTAGTTGATTTTACATTAATGGTTGATGGGTATTTAAAATAATACATATAGCCAAGGAGCAGGAGATGATTTGGGCAGCATTGAGATCTGCTCCAAGCTTCCAAAAGAATTTCAGCAACTTTCTGTTTTCCAGCAAGTTAGGCGAGCCTTACAAGCTGACTTACAAGCAAAGTTTAATAATAGATAACCCCACTATATAGCTTGATCATCCAATGTCTACACAATTGCTGAAATAATTGGCTCTGGAAGTCTTACACCACTTGGCTCTGCGCCTAGCAATGTTGGATGCCATGTTGTTATTATATACGTCAGTAGGTAGGCACCAGCAGACAGCAAGTGTTACTGATTAATATTTAATATGATTAATTTGATTATGCACTGAGTGCAGTGTGTGGAACGACTGGCACCAGCAGAATATACAGCAGAGGTAGGCAGTGGGCACCAGAAGACTATACAGCAGAGGTAGGCAGTGGGCACCAGCAGTCTATACAGCACAGGTAGGCCCCAGCAAACTGCAAGTGTTACTGTCACACACTGAGTGCAGTGTGTGGCACTACTGGCACCAGCAGAATATATATATACAGCAGAGCTAAGCAGTGAGCACCAGCGGTCTATACAGCACAGGTATGCCCCAGCAGACTGCAAGTGTTACTGCCACACACTGAGTGCTGTGGGTGGCACTACTGGCACCAGCAGAATATATACAGCAGAGATAGGCAGTGGGCACCAGCGGTCTATACAGCACAGGTATGCCCCAGCAGACTGCAAGTGTTACTACCACACACTGAGTGCAGTGTGTGGTACAGTGTGTGGTACTACTGGCACCAGCAGAATATATACAGCAGAGATAGGCAGTGGGCACCAGCGGTCTATACAGCACAAGTATGCCCCAGCAGACTGCAAGTGTTTCTGCCACACACTGAGTGCAGTGTGTGGTACAGTGTGTGGTACTACTGGCACCAGCAGAATATACATACAGCAGAGCTAGGCAGTGGGCACCAAAAGAAATACAGCAGAGGTAGGCAGTGTACCAGTGAACTATACAGCAGAGGTAGGCCCCAACTTGCAGAGGAGAGACACACACAACACAACCATCCCACCTAACTTCCAAGACTGGAATGAAGATGGCGGGAAAGGGCGCGGTATTTATGTATATCCGGATCTCCCGGTAATCAGGCGCTGTGCAATGATGTTTTGCCCGTGCATGTTCCGATTTAGGCGGGAAGCTCTCGAACGCCGCTCGATTCGGTCTCGGAGTCAGATCACGTGTGTTCGGGGCGGTCGGATTTAAGAAATCCAAACCCGCACATCCCTAATTCTCAGTTTGTATTTTCAACCCAATTATGGCCGATCCCGTTCGTATCTGTTCATACACGGGATCGGCCATAATCGGGAGTGTTACTAAATTTCCCCCTATGTGTAGACCTATTTGCTGAACTTCAATAAAATATTTTGCACTAAAGATCTGTACATCTTTTGAGTTTTCAACATAGGTTGTCTTGGATCTTGGTAAATGTGCAACTCCTATATTGCTCCCTCATGCAGGTGCAGCGATCTGGGAGGACAAGACGACAAAAATACCCGGGGCTGCCCTTTCAGTACCCACCCTGATTTTCATGAACTATTTATGTAAGCCCTCTCTATAACATAGGCACATAGAAAATTTATGAAATTATTTTGATTCTTGGGTCATCCCTTAATAAGAAGCATATCCCTTTACGAAACTTATTTTTATTTAAAAAAATTAAGGGCAGTAAGAGATATCTATTCTATAGCTGATGTTGCCCTCTGCATTAGAGACCCAGCGGCAGAACTTAGGTACATTTGGAAATGCAGTAAAAGCCCTGAAAACATGGGGTTTACTGCATGAATACACTAGTATATCATGTCCTGAGTGACTTTTGAACTTAATGTTTGCAGGCTAGCTGTCCAATTCAAAAAAGGGACAGAGAAGAATGTATTTTTTGTTGGCGCACAAAGGTAGATTGAGAAATGTATAATTTTAAAATTGTATTATCTTTATTGATACATGTTTAAAATAAGAACTGTCCAAGAAGTGAAATATCTTCACCCATATGAAAACTATTTTTTTAATTTTTTTATTTTTAATAAAGTTCACTTTAATTTTTGTCTATGTCCTTTTGTGTGTTTTTGTGTTCAAATCCGGTCCTCGTCTGCTAGGGAGTTTTTGATTATTTCCTTACAGTTTTTCTCCCTCTGTGATGCTATTCTGTTTCACTATGATCTTGCTAACCCTACAGAGTTCAGTAGATACAAGTAATTCAGATAATCTCTTAATTTCACATGTCATTTGTTTTTCGATAATATTCTTTGCTTAGGCTCCAACTGATGTTGCTCTATAAGCGCTTTTAGCTTGATTGTGCTGAAAGATCTATCAGGTTTCAGCAACCCCTATGCAACATAAGGTATAATATTGGATGTTTAGGTCAAAAACGTCTCTCACAGGTTGTTTATCTGTGCAGATTAGTTCAGATCATCCAATATCTGTCGGTATGTATTGCCATGAGTGTAATATTGGCTATATATATTTATAACTCAGTATTAGTGGGGATACACCTCACTCATATCATGCAGTTCGCTTCCCGGCTTGTGTATCTATATATGCAGTGCAAAATCTGCTGTTGTGTGTCACCATAGATGTAGTTAAGTTTATATGATTTTTATAAGCCAAAATTGATACTAACACACTTCACCAGTTTCATGTGGTCCGCTGCTCAGTTTGTATATATACGTATAGTTTGTCCACTGGAATTGGTAGACAGTGTTGAACCAATAGTAGTGGTAATCAAAACGGGCTGATTTGATTCAATACAATCCAAAATTGATAGTAAAGAGCTTCATCAACATCATATAATACGCTTCTCAGTATGTATATATTTGATCCGTGCACATCAGTTCGATTCCATCCAATATCTGTCAGTGTGTATTGCCATGAGTGTGGTTTTGGCTGTATGTATTTATTGGCAAATATTAATGGTAATACACTTCACTCGTATCATGCAGTTCGCTTCTCAGCGTGTGCACGTATATAGGCAAGGCAATATGGTATCTGCTGGTGTGTGTCACCACATATATAATTCAGGCTATATAGTTTTTTATAAGCCAAGGTTAGTGGTAACACACTTCACCATTTTCATGTAATGCGCTTCTCAGTGTGTATATATATGTATATATACACACTGAGAAGCGCATTACATGAAAATATATACATATATATGCGCTGGAATTGATAGTGTTGAACCAGTATTTGTGGTAATCAGTCCGGACCAATTTGATTCAGTACAATATCTGCTGGTGTGTGTCGCCACAGGTATAATTTTGGCTATGTATTTTTTATTAGCCAAAATTAATGGTGATGCATTTCAACAGTATCATGTAATACGTTTATCAGCGTGTATATATACATATAGTTTATCAAGTAAACTGGGTAAACACTTGAGCCAGTATTAAAGGTAATACGTTTCACTGATATCGTGCACCTGATAAACAGTTTTGAGTCAATATTGGTGGTAATACACTACACTGATATTGTGCTGTTTGCTGCAGCATGTATTCATACATAGGGGTATGTGGATAATGTTGCCAATTTAGTATTATTTACAAGTAGGTTTATTCAACTGGGTGCGTATTGCTGTTTTTTAGCATTAGAGAATACGCTGAAATTTGTATCTGGGATTATAACAAATGATCCTATAAATCTTATTATTGCTACTCGAGTCCCATCTGTCGATGCATTGGACTTCATGTGCAATAGTTGTTTTTACAGGGTATTTATTACGTCTACCATGTGTCCACAACTAATTGATTTACAGGATAGGCATTAACTTTATTTATGCAGTTTAGAATATATGGCTGGTATTGCCGATTGTTCTACCTGTTAAATTCTGTGTTGTGAAGGCAGGTAAATTTAATTTGCCATATTAGTCAGTATGTATTGGTGATAACTTTGCTGGCTGTAAGCTCTGTATATGTGGGGTGAACTGACACAATTGCCACAGTTTAGTTCTTCATGGCCAATTAACACACTCTATTGCTTGCAGATTCAGCTGTTATTTACATGCCGCTACCGCAATTACAGTTTATTACTGCTGAATAAAAGGCATATATCTTCATTGCTTTTTCCCATCTATAAAGGCAACTCATATCTCTTAGGTCACTTGTTAATTTGTGACCAATGTTCAACAGGGTAAAAGTATACACTGCGCTCTTTAAGAAGATCAGTTAGAGTACTGCAGCCGGATCTCCGACTGTGTTCATACAGCCGGCAGAGCGGGTGCAATCGAGTACTGTCACTCTGCCGGAAAGCAAGTATTTTATCTATTACAGATCTAGCATCACAATTTATAAATCAGACATTAAGAATTCGAACACATGGACATGGGAACGCCGACGCGCGTTTCACTAGTGGCAGTTTTTTCAAGGCTTTTATCCCTTGAAATCCCCTAACATCACTTGGACATTCCAATTTATGGGTTACAGCATCATCCCTAATTTCCAAGCAGAGGAGGACTTTTCATTGGGACCCTTGAGCCTTTGAAAATATAAGGCAAACAAGAACCACAGTCGTCACTTTCTACCTGGCTAACAGAAAAAGAACCAGAGAAAAAGGATGGTAATATAATTGTCAGCTTATCACCCTTCCCCTACTTTGGGACAATTGTATTGATACCTCTAAAAAAGCAATAAGACCTGCTAATTGATTCACACCACTACGAGATATATTTTTAATTCATTATTTTTTTATTTTCTATATTTGTATATTTGTATAAATGTATTTTTCATATATGTGTTACCACTAACCTTAGCTTATAAAAAACTATATTGCCTGAATTATATATGTGGTGACACACACCAGCAGATACCATATTGCCTTGCCTATAAACGTGCACACGCTGAGAAGCGAACTGCATGATACGAGTGAAGTGTATTACCATTAATATTGGCCCATAAATACATACAGCCAAAACCACACTCATGGCAATACACACTGACAGATATTGGATGGGATGGAATCGAACTGATGTGCACGGATCAAATATATACATACTGAGAAGCGTATTATATGATGTTGATGAAGCGCTTTACTATCAATTTTGGATTGTATTGAATCAAATCAGCCCGTTTTGATTACCACTACTATTGGTTCAACACTGTCTACCAATTCCAGTGGACAAACTATACGTATATATACAAACTGAGCAGCGGACCACATGAAACTGGTGAAGTGTGTTACCATTAATTTTGGCTTATAAAAATCATATAACCTTAACTACATCTATGGTGACACACAACAGCAGATTTTGCACTGCATATATAGATACACACGCCGGGAAGCGAACTGCATGATATGAGTGAGGTGTATCCCCACTAATACTGAGTTATAAATATATATTGCCAATATTACACTCATGGCAATACATACTGACAGATATTGGATGATCTGAACTGATCTGCACAGATAAACAACCTGTGAGAGACGTTTTTGACCTAAACATCCAATATTATACCTTATGTTGCATAGGGGTTGCTGAAACCTGATAGATCTTTAAGCACAATCAAGCTAGAAGCGCTTATAGAGCAACATCAGTTGGAGCCTAAGCAAAGAATATTATTGAAAAACAAATGACATGTGAAATTAAGAGATAACCTGAATTACTTGTATCTACTGAACTCTGTAGGGTTAGCAAGATCATAGTGAAACAGAATAGCATCACAGAGGGAGAAAAACTGTAAGGAAATAATCAAAAACTCCCTAGCAGACGAGGACCGGATTTGAACACAAAAACACACAAAAGGACATAGACAAAAATTAAAGTGAACTTTATTAAAAAGTAAAAAAATTTAAAAAATAGTTTTCATATGTGTGAAGATATTTCACTTATTGGACAGTTCTTATTTTAAACATGTATCAATAAAGATAATACGGTACTTGTTTCCTAGCACGGCCACAACGATCATCATCGGGGGTAAAATCGGGGCCATCGCGGGCATCGCATGCACTAAAAAATCGGCTGCGATGGGCCAGACGCGATGCCAGCGATTTCCCCATAGAGAACAATGTTAAATGCCTCAATTTACCCGCGATGACCCCGATTTCCCATAGGAAACAATGTGAAATGGATCAATTTACCCAAATTATCATAGGGAACAATGGTAAATGGCCCAAAAACACCCCTGAACATTAAAATGTCCCCCCAAAAGTACTAGACGCCACCCAGCGATCAACGTGAACCCAAAGCGTGGCGAGCGCAGCGAGCCCGCGAGGGGCGGCGGTACGCGTCCTCCGACCTTTTCATACCCCCACTATCCACGTCGGCGTGGAGTTGAGAATAGAATAGTGTGGCGAGCGCAGCGAGCCACCGAGCCCGAAGCGTGGCGAGCGGACGCGGATACCTTCACAGTTATACGCGTCCCCTCGCGGGCTTCCCTGGTGTCCATGGCGACCGGGACACCTGTGAAGCCCGCGAAGGGACGCGTTTACCTGTGAAGGTATCCGCGTCCCCTCGCGGGGCTCGCTGCGCTCGCCACGCTTCGGGTCGGTGGCTCGCTGCGCTCGCCACGCTATTCTATTCTCAACTCCACGCCGACGTTGATAGTGGGGGTATGAAAAGGTCGGAGGACGCGTACCGCTGCGCTCGCCACGCTTCGGGTTCACGTTGATCGCGGGGTGTCGTAAACTACTTTTGGGGGGACATTTCACTGGTCAGGGGGGGTTTTTGGGGTTTCTGGCCCATTTACCATTCTTCCCTATGATGATTTGGGTAAATTGACCCATTTAACATTGTTCCCTATGGGGAAATCGCGGCCATCGCGTGTGGACCATTTAAGCATTTTTAGCCGCACACGATGCGACCGACCCGATTTTTCACTGTTTTCAATGCATTTCAATGGAAAAATCGGGGGCATCGCGTCGGTCGCGTCGCAGGCCACTAAAAATTACCCCCGATGGCCGCGATTGTGGCCGTGCTAGGAAACAAGTACCGATAATACAATTTTAAAATTATACATTTCTCAATCTACCTTTGTGCGCCAACAAAAAAGACATTCTTCTCTGTCCCTTTTTTTGTTGTTACATTTATTGTCTTTGGCTGCACCCCCTTTGAGCTCTACAATTGATAATGTCTCGTTTGGGGTAACTCTGGTGCTATAGCACCTGCCTGTGCGGATATATCCCTTACCCCCCTATCCCTGAAACTTACGTAGCTGTCCAATTATAATGTGGGTTTCAAAAGTGAGTTTAGTTGCCCTGAAACGACTAAGCATTTGTTATTTTTTAATCACGTTTATGTTGTATTCCTAAGACATGCTAAGAGTAAAGCTCCACTGTTTAGTTAATTGAAAAGCTGTGTTTAATACAACCTAAACACTTCTACGCTGCACAATATGTAAATAAATAGAATATATGTATATATGTTGAATTTAACTAGTGTTTAGGTATAGTCTGTCCAGAAATAATAAGTTTATGTTGTAAAGAATATTTGTTGCTTTACAAAATAAACAAAATATATATATATATATATATATATATATATATATATATATATATATATATATATATATGTATAGCGATAAATAGTTGGATAAGTTTTGCATTACAAGTTAGTTCAAATATTAAACAGCATACATACTCATATTCTTCTATTATCTCTTCGGTATCAGACATTTTGTGATCAGTATCTAAAATAATGAATATAAAAAAAAAAAATTAATCATGGTTATCTCATTAATTTTTTTTACATTTTAAGCTTTAACACACTGGTTGTTATTACATCTCAAAACACATAGAACATATGACAAATACAGTTACAAGAAACAATGGCAAGAATAACACACACTATACAATCCACTGCACCACCGTTAACGATATTGGCAAGTGCTCACGGACAAACAGTCTAGGTTACACACACTGAAAGATATTGTTAATAATATCTATCAGTGACGCCACCTGCCAACCCCCCCTCCCCACGATAGGTGCGGTCGTTAATGATATAGTGCGTACACACTAGTTGATATACATGATAATACGGTTAACAATTTCAATATTGTGCATACAATTGGAATATGTGTGTGCTGCAGTATAAAAGAAACTGATAATAAATAAATATAATTTTACAATACTGCATAATGTGTATGCACTTTTAGCATAACTCAAGCCCCAAGATTTATCGCTTACTATTTACTGTAATTCAGACACTGATGTATTATAATTATTTCATTTTTACATGTTTCAATTGCTGTCCTTTCTCCTATCTGAGTGCTTTGTTATCAGCAAACTGTAAGTATGTCTCCTTATAGCTTACCTAATAGCCAGAAAGTGATTGCCATAGCTGTTGAGTGGCATAGCATTCCTTTCTGCTTATCACTCTGGGGTTGTACTAAGCATTGGAGAATAATAAAGGGAGGGAGATAAAATACCAGCCAATGAGCTCCTAACTTCCATGTCACAGGCTGTGTTTGAAAAAAGATCAAAGCAGATTGGTCAGAAGTTTAGCTCTCTCCACTTTAGCACTTTCTAAGGCTTAATACATGCATTTCTGTTGACAATAAACCTGTGTGTATTGTGATGAGTGTCCTATATATATATTTAGATATTATCTTTTTTATCCAATTAACATTCGGTAAAAAATAAATAAATTGTAATTAAGCTGATAGAAATCCCACTTATATGGGCAAGGCATTATTGTTGTAAAACATTTAGCACTCATTTGCTTAGCAGACTGCATTACTGTCACTTTTGAATTGCAGCTTGCATACACACTGACTGGCTTTCCCCCTGCCTGGCGCCGACGACAAGAGGATGGCTTTGCATAGCGCAGTGCTATGCAAAGCCGTCCTCAAAGCCTCTCATCTGCTGGTAATACCAGCAGATGAACGGCTTTCCCAGAGATGATGCGGGAGCATGCAGCAGTGCTCACTGCTCATCGCCGGGGCATACACACTGGGCGGCTTTGAGCTGAGAGCCGCTCAAACATGCTTTTTTGAGCAACTTTCAGCTCAAAGTCGCCCAGTGTGTATGGGCCTTTACTGTGGATTAAATCAGAAACTGTAGCCATAATGTAAATATGTTGCACTTTAATTACAGTATAATGTGTGTATGTGGTAGTTGATATTTGAATGTATTAAAAGCACACAATAAAAATAAAAATTAGCTGCAATTGAAGGAATTCTAAATGTAAAAAAATGCATTGTACCAATGATGAAGGCTTCATAACTGCATCTCATTGGCATACATTTCGGCCCTTATTCAGATCTGATTGCAGTACAAATTTGTTCTCAAAATGGGCAAAACCATGTGCACTGCAGGTGGGGCAGATGTAAGATGTGCAGAGAGAGTTAAATTTGGGTGTGGTGTGTTGAAACTGAAATCTAAATTGCAGTGTAAAGATAATGCAGCCAGTATTTACCCTGCACAGAAAAAAAAACTCACCCTAATGTAACTCTCTCTGTACATGTTACATCTGCCCCACCTGCAGTGCACATGGTTTTGCCCATTTTGAGAACAGGTAAAGCAGCAGCAGCCGAATTCGACAATCAGATTTTGCCAATGATTGAATAAATATTTTTTTTTTTATTATATACGTGATGTTCAGTGGTGCACCCCCGAGTTATAACATGTCATATTTACAAAAAGAAGAGAAAAGAAACTCGGGTGGGGTGCACTCTAAGGCCCCCAAATGAAACTATTCTGTTAGATTATATTATTTGCTATATTATTTTAAACATGTTTTTATATATTTTTTGTCTGCTGTGCCCACTTAGTAATTTTTATATTTATTTTTGTTTTTTTTGTGCTTATTATTTTTTATTCTTTATTTTGTGATATATAATTTTTATTTTTTATTTTTTCAAATAGGTTTAGGGAAAAATCGGTCAAACACTTACGAGTGTAAATTATTAAACAATAAATATATGGCTGTGTTAAAAGATTTTATACAGGCACCCTGCGATTATATATAGGGTTATTTAAACAGATACTGGTATCAAATTGAAATAACTTTGTTCGATATTAGTCGATGTTACATCGATGAATGATTAATTATGAAAGATTGACCATCATGTAACCCTATCAACACATCACCATTGATGTTTAGGTTTAATACTCAATTGTTTAGTGATCAGGGTTTAATCATTGGTCAAAAATAATTTTCATAAAATATCAAAGTATTTACAATACTATATACATATATACAATTATGCGGATCTCATCCACACTTTTATATTCTCTTCCCTCCTATTTGCTGCACTCAGCAAAAGCCAGACATATTTTGTGTCCTATATGATGTAAGGAAGAATAGTGGTATTGCCCTATTTAGCATATGCAGGTACTACCAATCGGGATGCAGTTAAGATCCCGGCGGTCGGGATCCCGGCGTTCAGAATCCCGACGCCGGAATCCCGACCGCCGAAATGCCGACACTTTCTCCCTCCTGGGGTGTCCATGACACCCCTGGAGGGAGAATAAAATAGCGTGCCGAGCGTAGCGAGGCACCGGGCCCGCAAGGGGGGGCGATCCACGTCCCCCCCTTGTCGGCATTTCGGCTGTCGGGATTCCGGCTTCGGGATTCTGAACGCCGGGATCCCGACCGCCGGGATTCAATACTGAATCCCTACCAATCATATATGCCAATTTCACCATTCATACCGCCACATTGGGCCATTAACCCCCAAACACCTATTCAGCGCACTAATTATCAAACACTGTTCAGATATAAATTACACCGCTCTCACAGTCTCACATAGACCTACCAACCTGTAATATAAAGCTGTTACCAGTATTCCTCTTATGGTGCTAGATCAAGGTGGGAGAGGTGAAAAGTACCACAGATAATGTTGCCGCTTATATTGCTATTCTCAATGTATCATTATGCTGTTACAAGTCAGGTTTCAACAATATGCTACAAATCTATATGTATTCAAGTTTGTCTCTGGTCCATCAGAGGGGGTTTCTGGGTACTCGGAACCCCCCCTGTGTGCGCCACGGATTAACACTGCAAAACCATGTTTATTTTGCCATGTCAATCGATTGCGGCTTTAAAAAAATTGGAAACCTCTCCCCAAATCTCCCACTTTCTGATTCTCACACACTATTACATTTGGCCCTACAGTATATTTCGATCAATAAATGACAATAAAAATAACTAGTTTTTTTTTACCTGTTACTTTATGAAATGCTGTGGCAGGAGGTCACCCAGACTGTCTATATAGAGCTGTACTGCAAAATGAGATGCTGAGACTCTGGTTAGAAGTGGGCTGGCTTTTATCATCTATTTCTGGTTATCAGTAAGTCACTTAAGAATCTAGCAGACCCACCATATATGTATATGTGTAAAAGAGGAAAAACTCTGCTTACAAGCCTGGATAAAAATAATGTACAGTAGATGCTATGTACTTAGTTGAAACCAAGTATTGCCATATACAGTAGGAGCAAGTTTCATCTTTGCTCCTTTGGCCATGGCTAGCCATGGCTAGCCATGACCAAAGGAGCAAAGATGAAACTTGCTCCTACTGTATAATGATATATATCATATTGTTCTAGGATTACTAAGATCTGCATGTAATACAGGTTGGGTATCCCTTATCCAAATATCCGTTATCCAAATTATTCCTAAAACCATATATTCAAGAAAGTTAAATTATTATTTTTTTATTGCTAAAACCACTACCGAGGACATCTGTAACAGCACTACTGAGGACATGATATGTAACTGGCACTAAATATGTGCAAGAAAATGATTGCTTGGCATTTAAATTCAGTAATCAGGGAACAACTTACAACAGTGAATGGCTCGCCACTGTGCCATTATGGGACATACAGTAGCTAGCCTACGTACTAAATTAATAGACCATGTCCCTCCACTCAAAAGGGGTGGGGACAGGGCTAAGCTATTATTGAGACTTGAGAGTAGATGGATGCTCTTACTTGATGCATTGGCACCTAAGGGTCTCAATGAAAAGCTGGGACTACTTTGCTTTTTATGATATACTTATTCTAGCTATTTTTGGGCATTTCACAATTAATATAATGCATCAAGCTTGTATCTATCTCCTTGGTTATAGCCTGGTAGCGACTATTTAGGTATATACACCGTGCATATTTATAATAATTATATAAAAAAATCATAAAATTAAAAAATTAAATCAATAATTTGATTTATTATGATAATAACTTCGGAGGATCTCAAAGGTTAGGAATCCAGTGAAGTAATTTTAATATGTTCATTATGTGTTTTTAATAAATTATTGTTGTAACAGGCATCGGTTAACACCCCCCCGGCCGATCACGGTGATCACCAGTGAACGTGCTGTTTAGCATCAACCCCTAAGGTGTACTGTATTAAGCATGGGGAGGTGCTCCCGATTCCTGATTGGTGAAGGTGTGTCTTTGTATGTTTATAAATGTGTACCATTCACTGTTGTAAGTTGTTCCCTGATGACGGTATCTTACCGAAACATGTCGGAACAAAATCTTCCAGTGCAATTTGAAAAGTCTGACGAGTGACATCTTTCTTTGGTTGCATATCTAGGACCAAGGGTCCAAAGCCAGCACCGGAATACTATACAGGACTGTTCACCAAGGGGAGTGCCGGGTTCTCTGCTAATATATATATATATATATATATATATATATATATATATATATATTTATTTTATTTTTTTTTATTATTTTTTTCCATTAGTTTGGAACTCCCAATAACCAGCATTTTCTGCAACCAGTTCCCTCACAAAATGAATTACAAGCTCGGCTCTCGTGGCTTTTGGATACATACACAAACACCTTGAGGTTCTTTATAATGTTTCAATACTGTTGGTGGTCTTCGGATTTAATAAGAAGGGCGCAGGGCGATAGGGAGAATGTAGTGAGATGAAGGGTGTAGGGTGCGTAGGGCACTATGGTGGTCACAGTGACATATGGGGCACTTGGGAGGGCAAAGTGAGATACAGGGTGCTAGGGAGGGCAAAGTGAGATGCAGTGAGCTATGGAGGGCACGGTGAGATGCAGGGCACTAATGAGGGCAAAGTGTGATTCAAGGCACTAGGGAGGGTATAGTTATACGCAGGGAGCTAGGAAGGGCAGAGTGAGATTGAGGGCACTAGGGAGGGCACAGTTAGATTCAGGGCGCTAGGGAGGGCTCAACAAGAAGCAAGGCACTAGGGAGGGCACAGTGAGATGCAGAGAGCTAGGGAGGGCACAGTGAGACGCAGGATATAGGGAGGGTGTAGTAATACGTAGGGAGCTATGGAGGCCACAGTGAGACACAGGGTGCTATGGAGGGTACAGTGAGACACAGGGCGCTAGGGTGGGTGTAGTGAAATGCAGGACACTAGGAATGGCACAGGGAAGTGACGGTGGGGACGCAGGGAGAGGGAGAGTGACAGTGGGGATGCAGGGACAAGGAAAAGAGACAGCAGGGATACAGCCTCAACAAAAGGGGAAGCGGTCATCTATTAGAATGAACTTAGGTCTACAGTCATTAGGTCGAACCCACTAGGTCGACTGGCAGGAAGGTCGACCTGACTTAAGGTCGACATGGGCCAAGGTCAACATGACTTAAGGTCGAATTTGCATAAAGGTCGACATGAGGAAGGTCGACTGGTCATAAGGGCGACATGGGGTTTTTCACTGTTTTTTGAGCCGACAGGCAGTATTTCATGCCCTACCATCCACTAGGGCGTGGAGGAGGTTATTAAAGCTGTGGCGAGCGTAGCGAGCCACCGTGCCCGAAGCATTGCGAGCGAAGCGAGGGTCCGATTCTCATTGCCAACTGTATCCATGTCGACTGTGTCGACATTCGGATAAAAAAAACAGAGAAAAACCCATGTCGACCTTATGACCAGTCGACCTTCCTCATGTCGACCTTTATGCAAATTCAACCTTAAGTCATTTCGACCTTGGCCCATGTCGACCTTAAGTCAGGTCGACCTTCCTGCCAGTCGACCTAGTGGGGTTGACCTAATGACTGTAGACCTAAGTTAATTCTGATAGATGTACCGATTCCAACAAAAGTGGGGATGTGGCAACAGTTACAGCAGGGATGCAGAGACAAGGGAGAGTGAAAGCGATCAGAACCTGTAATCAACCGCTTAAAGCAGGGGTGGGCCACATGCAGCCCACGAACAGGTCCTGTCTGGCCCGCCGATCGGCACTGCTGTATGTGTGTCCGATGGCAGCTGTGTGGGCGTGCGACATAGTCCCGTGTAGCTGAAGCTCAGCCTGTGTGTAGCGCATGTGCGAAAGGCTGCAAGACTACGCCAAATGCACACACAGCCACCATCAGACACACATACAGCAGTTCCGAGCCAACCACACCCCACATTTCACTATAGCTGCGGCGCCGCCGCCAAGGATGGGTGAGTTGCCGTGACTGCATGGGGCTGCAATCAGTGCCATTTTTCAAGGATGGCGTGCAGGTGTTTGTAATATCTAAAGAGGGGCAGGTGTGTTGCATTACTAATGGGGGCAGGTGTGTGGCATTAATAATGGGGACAGGTGTGTGGAATAACTAAGGGGGAGCTGGTGTGTGGAAATGTAAGGGGAAAGTGTTTCATTACTAAGGGGGGCAGGTGTATGGAATTAGTAAGGTGGAGCTCAGAATAAGTACAATCAGGTGTGTAATATAAGGTGCATGTGCTTATTTGTGAATGTAGCAGCGGTGGCAAGAGGAGCGAGGGAAGCCGTGCCAACTGTCGCTGATGTGGCATCAGAAGGAGCCAGGGGAGCCAGGACACCCGGTGCTGATGCAGCAGCGGGAGGAGTCAGGAGAGTTGGGTCACTCGGTGGTGCTGCAGTGACAGGAGAAGGCAAGGGAACATGGACACCTGATGTGGCGGTGGGAGGGGAGCCGGGAAATCGGCAGTGATGTGGCAACAGGTGTAGGCAGGGGAGCTGGGACACCCGGCGGTGATTTGGCGGCGGGAGGGGAGCCTGGGCATCCGGTGATCTAGCTGCACTGCAAGGGAACTATATATTATGCTTATGCAATTCTTGTTCCACCTACCCTTCCCAACCACAGCAGGGCAAAAGCTGCTGCAGCAGTCAGAGCAGGTCTTTAGTTATCCACCTACCCTACCCAACCACAGCAAAGCAGAAGCTGCTGCGGCAGGTACAGCAAGTCTCCAACTATCCACCTTCCCTTTCCAACCACAGCAGGGCAGGAGCTTCTGCAGCAGCCAGAGCAAGTGCCCAAATATCCATCTTCCCAACCACAGCAGGGCAGGAGCTACTGCAACAGGTACAGAAGAGCCTGAAAACCCTCAATGAATATGCAAACAATCAATAACTGACTGGGGATCGATCTCACATAGATTTCACAACGATATGTACAGTGTTCGATTCACAGACCACTATGCCAATGAGTCACTTATTAATTTCAGTTTGTCAAAAGTTTTGTAAAGTAAAAATGTTTTTAATTTAATGGACCCCTACTGGTCTTTAAGGGTCCACTTAAGGGGGTCTGTTTATTGTGTTGTGTTCAGAAAGTCATAAGCGTTCCAACTACATATCACAATACATGAAAACAGCAGAAATAGCATGGACCGTTATGACAGAACCCCTTAAGGGCTTTTCTGATTTAACTAGGGTTACCACCTAGTCCCTTTAATTCCGGACACATATTAATTACACAGGTTCTGTGGCTGGCTGACTTCAAGACTCCACTTCACCTGATTTTAAACTGCCACAGAACCTGTGTAATTAACATGTGTCCTAGGTGGTAACCCTAGATTTAACCCATCTTCGAACTTTGATCATCCCTTAAAATGATAAGGTAGTGTGCAAAGTTTGAAGACAATTAGTAAAAGTATTCAAGAGTTATTATGGAACATCTATACACACACACACACACACACACACACACACACACACACACACACACACACACACACAAACATTGTTCAATTATACTTATGTAGATTAGTAATCTATATGAAAAAAGTTAAATAATAATTCTGTTCAGCATAAGTTTAATTGAACAATAGAAGGAACAGAACATTCACATTGTTCTGTTGCTCCTTACTGTCCATTTACAATTTAAATTGTGCACTTACATTAGAGTAAGGAGCCAAATTTAATAGTGTGTGAGTATCCAAAAGTAAGTTTTTTTCAGAGAGCTTTGCCCTTTTTTAAAAAAAACAGCAACAATTTACACTGCAAAACCAAGTTTATTTTGCCTTGTAATCGATTGTTGCTTTAAAAAAAACTGGAAACCTCTCCCCAAATCTCTCACTTTCTGATTCTCACACCCTATTACATTTGGCCCTATATTTTGATCAATAAATGACAATAAAAATAACTAGCTTTTTTTTTACCTGTTACTTTATGAAATGATGTGGCAGGAGGTCACCCAGACCGTCTATATAGAGCTGTACTGCAAAATGAGACTCTGATAATATAGGAAATACTTTGGTTAGAAGTGGGCTGGCTTTATGCATCTATTCCTGGTTATCAGTAAGTCACTTAAGAATCTAGCATACCCACCATATATGTATATGTGTAAAAGAGGAAAAACTCTGCTTACAAGCCTGGATAAAAATTAGATACCATGTACTCAGTTGCTCTGAAACCAAGGATTACCTTATATAAGGAAACTGTTTAAAGGATTATTAAAATCTGCAAGTTATATCACATATAGGCCCATATCTTAATACCTGCAATCACTGATCTAACTTGACCCAATAATGCTGCTTTTACATCGCAAAACCTGCTTAGTCCCAGTATTTAAAATGTTTTAAATACCGGGTCAAAGCAGGTTTATGCCCCTTAGACTGCACTTACCAAGCAGGTTTGTGGTGTGAAAGCAAACCCCGTATATGGAACCTTAGAGAAGCATACCTACTGCTTTCAGTGTGATTATAGTCTTCTCTTGTGTTCCTTCTTGTTACCACTTGCATGTTGAGCACTGATGTCCCGCTCTGTGCATATCTAATGAGCGAGACCCGCTAGTGCAGTGAATATTTAATGAGCGGGTCCCCGCCCCCTGCATATCTAATGAGCGGGACCCGCTCTGTGCAGCAAATATTGAATGAGCTGGTCCCCGACCCCTGCATATGGAATGAGCGGTATCTCTTCTCGAGAGATTTGAAATAGCCACGCAAAGGGGATGCAGTTAAAATCCCGGCGGTCGGGATCCCGGCGTTCAGAATCCCGACGCCGGAATCCTGACCGCCGAAATCCCGACACATTCTCCCTCCGTGGGTGTCCATGACACCCCTGGAGGGAGAATAAATTAGCGTAGCGAGGCACCGGGCCCGCTGCGTGGCGAGCGCAGCGAGCCTGCAAGGGGGGGCGATCCACGTCCCCCCCTTGTCGGCATTTCGGCTGTCGGGATTCTGAACGCCGGGATCCCGACCGCCGGGATTCAGTACTGAATCCACGCAAAGACCCACCTCTCTCTGCCCAGTTGTCACCGCTCTACAAGAATTCAAATCCCCCTTGGAAACAAACATTTCACTCCCTTATGGCAGTGAGCACTTAACTCCTCATTGGCAATGAGCATTTTAGTCCCCCTCGGCAATGAGCATTTAAATCCCATGTGGCAATGAGCATGTAATCCCCCTTGGCAACAAGCATTTCACTACCCCTGTGACAATGAGCATTTAACTCCCCCTTGGCAAGTAGCATTTAATCCCCCGGGACTACGGGCAT
Organism: Crinia signifera; assembly: GCF_055691185.1. Taxonomy (NCBI): domain Eukaryota; kingdom Metazoa; phylum Chordata; class Amphibia; order Anura; family Myobatrachidae; genus Crinia; species Crinia signifera. The sequence goes on along the minus strand of NC_139218.1, from coordinate 167,225,470 downwards.
GTAATCCCTGTGGCATCGATTATGTAACCCCTTGGCAATGAGCATGAAACCCCCTGGCATTGTGCATTAAGCCCCTGGCATTGTGCATGTATCCCCTGGCATTAAGCAATTAAGCCCTAGCAATTAACTAGTAAGTAAGCAGCATTTATGTGGCATAATATGTAATAGGCATCATGGTGTGTGGCACAATGTGTAATGGGCATCACACTGTGTGGCATAATGTGTAATGGGCATCGCGATGTGTGACAATGTGTAAAGGGCATTACGGTGTGTGGCACAATGTGTAATGGGCAGTATGGTGTGCGTAACCCTGGCGCAGTGATTCTAAGGGCTCTAGCTGGCGCAGTGTGTCTAAGGAACTTTACCTGGCGCAGTGAGTCTAAGGGGATCTACCTGGGGCAGAGTTTCTAAGGGTCTCTAGCTGGTGCAATGGGTATAAGTGGCACTACTGTGTGGTGAAATGTGAATTTGTAATATTATGTTGCCATGCCCTAAATTTTTGATGCACGCCTCCGGCATTCACTGTCCATAGTTTTCAGTATCAATTGATACTACCCATTGTAGCTCCACCCACAATATCCACAGTGTGCTAAACTCTGTTTGCTTACCAAATAAATTCGGCTCAGGCTGTCCCTGTGTGTGACCCTGTTTATTAACATTTAAATGTCAGGTAAAAGCCTTATTCTTCAGACTGGCAGTCTGAACATGGTATTATAAATTCCTAAATAACAATAAAATAATTGTAATGAATGAATCAATGAATTTGTTGCAATGCTGCTCTTCTACATTAACCCTTTGAGTGCCAACATTGCTGTGAGAGGTCCTCAAAATATTCACTAAAAATCCCAGCGCCGCTCACAGCGACTGTTCTTTTAGTATTAATAAATACAGTTGATCAATTGAAGTTTAGTTAAATATTGCACCCAAAATAATAACAAATAATAATTCAGGCCCACAGTGAGCGGGACTGAATTGCCCCCTATGTGTCCTTCTAAAAATACATCCAATGCAATGCAGCTAGAGCAGTGATTTTCAACTAGTGTGCCGCGGCCAGTTGACAGGTGTGCCGCGGGACATCGGGTCACGGCAACTCACCAGGACAGGAGAAGGGGGACGGCAGGCGAATCGTCCTCAGCGTGGCGTTGTGTGCGCCACAGTGCTGACCTAAGAAGCTGATGCCGGGACGTGCCTGTGCGCATTAGGTCATCCTATGCGTTGCAGGCACCAGACGTGTCACGGCACATGCGCAGAAGGCCGCCACAGACGGGACTGGACGGGAGCCATTGCGCAATGTATGCAGGGTCGCCGAGAGGCAGTGGGGGCGGGTACATTTTACCTGGGCCCGGGCCTGCCAGGGGGGCCCGGGTTCAGACACAAACTTTAAAATATATTTTTTGGGCTGCGGGTGCGTAGGGAGGACAAGGACCAGTCCGCCCGCCCACCCATGTGTCCGGCCACCCGCCCGCCCGCCCATGTGTCCGGCCACCCGCCGTCAGCTGCGGCTTCCCCTGTCTGTCCTTCCCCTGCACACAGAGAGACAGACGCTAGAAGTTATAGTTCACCTCTAGCGTCTGACAGGAAGCACAGCTCTGCACTTCCTGGTAACGCTGCAGAGCTGTGCTCCCTTTCAGAGACGCTGGAAGTGAAAAATGACTTCTAGCGTCTGTCTCTCTGTGCGCAGGGGAAGGCAGGATAAAGCAGGGGGCAGCAGCAGCTGGCGGGCAGGTGGCTGGGCACATATTAACCCCTTGGCAACGAGCTAGAACCCCTGGCAATGGAAATAAACCCTCCTCACAGCGACAAAACGGCGCCCAATTTTTGACGCGTGCCTGCGGCAAGCACATATATTCCTTTCTCCACTGCCGTAGTTGGGAGGTATGCATTAGGTGTGAGGGGTATTGCAATGTGTGGCATAATGTGTCAGGGGCATTACAGTGTGCAGCATAGTACCAGGCATTATGGTGTGCTGCATCATGTTTCAGAGAAATGGCGGTGTGTGGCATAATGTATCGGGCATTACAGTGTGCAGCACAGCATATTGCGCTGGGACATTACGGTGTGCGACATAGTATTAGGGGCATTGTTCAAATTTTCGTAGCTCTCGGGCACTTTTTTTGTCTTTTTTTGTCACAAGTAGCTCTCGCTCAATTAAGGTTGGAGACCACTGGACTAGGAGAGCAGGCATGGGGTTAGCTGTGTCCATGCACCAACTCACGCATTCGCATGTGCAGTCTAATGCCGTGCAGCGTCTGAGCACTCGCTCAGAGACTGCCCGGCTGTTCCCGACCTGGCGTGCGGCCTGCGCTGTGTGATTTGGTCATAGGTCACGCTGCGCAGGCTGCAGCGCTGACCACCAGTGCCGAAACCTGTTTGCCGCCGGGCCTCCCACATCATACCCGACACCGGAACCTGCTCGCCGCCGGGCCTCCCACGTCGCACATGTCTACCCGACGCCTGCCTATGCACTGCGGCCGCCTGCCCCCCTCCACAGCAAGTCAGTGTGGGGGCACAGGGGGCAATTTTCTTTTAGGGATGCCAATCCCTGGATCCCGGGAATACCGGGTTTTAGCATTTTTCAATCCCAGTGATATTGGTGTACCGGCCCCAAGATTTCTGTTGCCATCCCTTACATAGAAATGACCTTCTAGACCTACTGTGTCTCTGTCCCTGCATCCCCAACATCTCTGTCCCCACCGTCTGGTCCTTCGTCACCACCGTCTCTGTCCCTGCATCCCGCCATCCCGCTCTATGCACCTTTGTCCCCGCCATCTCTCTCCCTGCATCCCCACCATTCCTCTCACTCTCCCTGAATTTTGCCTCAATCTGTGTGGAATAATTTGAATTTTGTGTCAATCCATGTGGCATAATGTGAATTTTAAGACATTTCATGTGAATTTTGGCTCATTCTGTGTAGCATAATGTGTAAGGGGCAAGTATAAGGGGTCTACTATTGTGTTGCTTAAAGGGTATATGGTGTGGTATACACCCCTATATCCTAGAGCCAAACCTCTTTTCTGTCGCTTGCCACTCCAGGGGGGCCCCGTGACGCTGTTGTACCGGGGCCCAGGATTTCTCTTGGCAGCCCTGTGTATGGTGCATATGCTAGATTCTTAAGTGACTTACTGATAACCAGGAATAGATGCATAAAGCCAGACCACTTCTAACCAAAGTATTTCCTATATTATCAGAGTCTCACCATCTCATTTTGCAGTACAGCTCTATATAGAAGGTCTGGGTGACCTCCTGCCACAGCATTTCATAAAGTAATACTGTAGGTAAAAAAAGCTAGTTATTTTATTGTCATTTATTGATCAAAATATAGGGCCAAATGTAATAGGGTGTGATAATAATTGAGAGATTTGGGGAGAGGTTTCCTATTTTTTTAATGCAGCAATCGATTGACATGGCAAAATAAACTTGGTTTAAAGTGTAAATGGTTGCTGCTTTAAAAAAAGGGAACACTGTCACTAGCTGATTCTCAAACCTGATTACATTTGGCCCCTTGCTCTAATATAAGTGCACAATGTAAATCGTAAGGAGCAACAGAACAGTGTGATAATGGGCCTTATTCGCATGGACCAGAATATTCGCAGTGGCTCCGATGGTGGGCATATGCACATGTTCAGGGTCATTTCTGTGTATGTGCATATGCCGGGTGCATGTGACCACGGTGAACAGGGTTTGGGCGCGTGGGGCAATGGCCTGGGCCATTTGCATATGGGAATGCCCAGTGTTTCATGAGCGTTCCCATGAAAACGCTGGGCATTCTCATTCATGTTTTTTGTTGGGCATTGTGCACGGTTTTAGCTTTATTTTCAACAATTTGTAGTGACCCCCAGAGGCTATTTTTACTATTGTGTACCCAGCTTTACTGATAAGAGACTGTTTGCAATTGCCTTGTTCTACAAATTTTTTATACACAGATATTATAGGTTTGGCTTTGAAGCAACTTTTGCAATCTGTGTTGCAATTTGATTAAACTATATTTGAGTTGTCTAAACATTGCTACTTTTTATTTATAAATCAATATGTGTCATTAGGAATATATTTCATAAATAAAATGTATTAAAGTTTCAAGTGATCTGAGTCTGAGTTTATTCTAATTAACTTATATTAGGTTACTCTAGCTCAGTGATTTTCAACCTTTTTCTGGTCGCGGCACACCGGACAAGACTTTAAAATTGCCAAGGCACACCAACAGTTTTTATTCAAATATAAGACAAATAATAACAAATATGGACATATTGACCTGCCCCCACAGCGTAATTATACACACATGTCCCCATTGTAATTAAGCACACTTGCCGCCACAGAGTAATTATCCCTCATTGTAATTCCACACACCTGCCCTTACTTTGTTATTCCACACACCTGCCCCCCTTAGTTATTCCACACACTTAGTTATTCCACATACCTGGTCCTCCTTTATTATTGCAAGCACCAGCTCCCCTTAAAAACGCCACACAGTAAATGCCCCTCCTTTGTAATTCCGGGACAGGTATTCAACACATACATTCAGGGCAGCCGAGAGGAATGCCGGGCCCCGGTAAAATTTTGGGGGCATGGCCTAAGTGTGGGAGGTGTGGCCACCTCCCGCACTTAGGCCATGCCCCCAAAATGTTTAGGGTGAAAGAAATCTCTAAAAATGCTAAACTCAGCAGCAGCAGCACACACATACAGCACGTGCTGTGCTGACAGTAGGCTCAGCATGAGCTCACACACTGTCAGTGAGATGCTCATGCTGAGCCTTCTATCAGCACAGCACATTCTGTAGAAGTGTGTGCTGCTGTTGCTATCTGAGAGGAACGGAGGGGGAAGGGATGGGTCGGACCAGGGCCCCTCCAGCAAGCCTGGGCCTGGGTAATTCGTACCCGCTCCCCCCCCTCTCGGCTGCCCTGTGTCCTGTATAATTCCAGGAGTGCCACCATGTGTGATGTATAGTTCCAAGGGTGCTGCCATGTGTATCAGGTCAGGGTTGCAGCGATGTATGCTGTATAAGGTCAGGGGTGCCGCCATGTTTGCTGTATCAGTCCTGGGGTGCCGCCATTTGTGCCGTATAATTCCAGGGGTGCCCAATGTGAGCAGTATCAGTCTAGAGAAAAATTTAAGTATTTTTTATTTTACTGCAAGGGTGCTGTTAAGTTTGCTGTATCTGTCCAGGTGTGCCGATAAGTGTGCAGTATTAGTCCAGGGGTGCTGCTAAGTCTGCAGTATCATTCCAGGGGTGCTGCTGAGTGTGCTGTTTCAGACTAGTGATTGTGCAGCCCACTTGCGTTGCTTAGCAATGTCGTCCAGTTTTTGGCATAAAAATAATACTGTGAGGTGTTCATAATAGACTGGAAATCAGTGGAAATTTATGTTATTGAGGTTAATAATACTTTCGGAAAAAAAAAATTATGATTTAAAAAAATAAATAAATACAGATCCCAAACCAAAATCCAAAAGGGTGGATTTGGCAAAACCAATCCTGATCCAAAATACGAAGGGAGATCCAGATCCAAAACTAAAACCTGAAAAGTGTCAGGTGCACACCCCTAGTGTATATACAGATGGGTCTTTTCCCATCTTTGCAGGGGATGGCGCTGGCGTCGCCAGCCGCCATCCCCCGCCAGCGCCATGGCGATGGTGAGAAGGGGACGCGCGCGCACGAGCGGCGCGCGCGTCCCCTTCCGACGGCGCTTCCATTCGTTCCCCCGGGTCCCCGCCGGCTTGCCGGCGGTAACCCGGGGTCCCCGCCGCCTGCCCGCACCCCCCCTAACCCCCCCTAACCCTGTCCGTCTCCCTGAGGCGGAGACGGACAGGGTTTCCGTCGCGCTAGCGACGGAGACTGAGACGCGCGTGCGCGTGAGACGCACGCGCGTCTCAGTCTCCTCGCTGGCGAGGCTGCTGGCGGGTCGCCAGCGTGTACGTTCTGGCGACCCGCCAGCAAGGATGAACACCAGCACATACTGTACTGTATATATATTATTTATTTGCAGTTTCTTATATAGCACAGCAAATTCCAATGCGCTTTACAACAGGAAACAGTGGTAAAACAGGCTGGATAGTAATAAACCGACATAATGGTAGGAGGGCCCTGCTCGCATGCTTACAATCTATAAATATTAATTTTAGACCTTAGGGTCCCTCTTTTTTAAGTACCCTCCAGAGCCTTAATCTCTGCTCTACGGATCAGGCAGCATGTTTTCCATACATGCTGCCCGTTCCTTCAGGTCTGACATCACAAATGGGCAGGCGCATTTGCATGCGCACACCAATTGAGCTGTCAATCATCAGTGGCTGTATGGGCGGTCCTCGGATCGCTCGTACACACAGCACAATGGGCCTTATTCTGGTTCACTTTTAGAGGCAAATTCCTTCTCAAATGGACAAAACCATGTGCACTGCAGGTGGGGCAGATATAACTTGCAGATAGAATTAGATTTGGATGGGGTTTTTCTTCAAATTGAGATCTATATTGCAGTGTAGAAATAAAGCAGTCAGTATTTTTCCTGCACAGAAACAAAATAACTCACGGAAGGAATTTGCCTCTAAGAGTAAGCCAGAATAAGGCCCAAAATCCCAATATATCTTTCGATATCAAAGGGTTAAGATGGAACAAATGAAGGGGAGTTTCTGAATTCAGCACCAGTAGAACAAAAAGTCCCACACTCCCTCTATTTCTGTAGTAACACGTTTATTATTGACAGCAATTCCCAATTTCTATGTTTTTATGCCCACTGTTTTTGTAGGCATGGCCATGAAACGCTGGTGGCCTCCCCGGAACACCCCCCTGCCTGTAAGTCACCTGGTGTATGGCCAGTAAAGGCTACCCTTCACACGATTTGTATGCAAGGGGACCCATTGAATTTATTTATTAACAGTTTCTTATATAGCGCATACATATTCCGCAGTGCTTTACAGAGCATAGTTATGAGCAAAAACACATAACGAATTACATTACAAGACAATTTAGGACATGTACATGGTTAATATGGATAGTTGAATCAGGGGAAAGGACACTGAAACAATCATCAGGGTGGCAGTGGTTTATATATTCTAAGAAAGGCACATGAGGAGAGAGGGCCCTGCTCGTGAGAACTTACATTCTAAAGGGGAGGGGAGGGTTAGACAGACAGGGGTGACACAGAAGGGAAAGAAGTGGGCATAAACAGTAGGTTAGGTTGAGAGATGATTGGGGGGGGTTGAAGTGAGTTGCGCTGCTGATTTAGAAATATTATATTAATAGCACCACACTGATTTGGCTAAGTAAGGATGAGTTCCGGACACACTGTAACTTTAGAAATCTTTATATGAAAACAATATATAGTAATACATAAACATACATTTAATATATAAAAACAATAAAAAGCAAGAGTTGGGATCCCAATTAATTAGCTAAAATAGCTATTTGCGGATTTTCAGCAATACAATTTGGTTCAGCAAAATTGTGCAAAAATATGCAAATGATGGTAGTTTGCAGTATCAAATAGGGGGAAAAAAAGAGTCCGGTTTTATACAGAATATTATTGTATATGAACTGACCGGTATGTTTGATCACAAAAGGTAGTGTGCAGTCACAGGTTTTAAATATGCTCACCCTGGAAGATAGCGCTTTCTTTGTGCTGGTTTAAGAGGGTCTCCAACAAGCGGTCCCAGTTGTGAGGGAATGGGGTTCCTTACAGATGTAGCAGTCACTCCTCTCAGCAGCACGCCGGTGTGACCTGCCCGTAGTCAGATGAGGATCACCGTCCTGACCACGGCGGCATAAGGAGTGACTTGGATGGTGGATGGAATGTTCCGCTTTGCAGTAGACCAAGGTCCCCTTGCTGAATGGATCACCGTCTCAGGTGTGTTAGTGACGTCAACGCGTTTCCCAAACGCGTTGACGTCACTAACACACCTAAGACGGTGATCCATTCAGCAATACCTCAGCTTGTTTCACAGTGGAAGCGTAAGTTGTTTCACGCTACCGGCAACCAGCCACTCCACGTTGACCGGGTTCACCGCAGCACAAACTCCCCCTCCGGCTCACCGCTGACTGTATATTCAACCCTCAGCTGAAGTGCAGCTCTCCCCCCTCGCTGCCGGCAATCAGCTGTCTGCAACAGCCGCTCCCCACGCTACATCAAGGGGACCTTGGTCTACCGCAAAGCGGAACATTCCATCCACCATCCAAGTCACTCCTTATGCCGCCGTGGACAGGACGGTGATCCTCATCTGACTACGGGCAGGTCACACCGGCGTGCTGCCGAGAGGAGTGACTGCTACACAGGGCAGGCGACAGGGGAGTCAAGGGGGACAAGTGTGACGGGCCCCAGAGATCTGAAGGGCCCCAGAGTTTCCATACGCCGGCACGACCAATGCCTGTACTAGCTGGCCTGTCAGTGACCCATCTGTTTTTAGCTGAGTTTGACTGACTTACTGTGTGTCTACTGTGTGTGCGCCCTGCCACTTGGCGCGCAGAGCCATCTACTCTGTGTGTGCTCGTGGCCTGGGGCCGCAGGCGCACAGCCGTACCCAACACTGGTGCTGTAGCCTTAGTCTCTGGCTCCTGTACTTTTACTGCACATGCGCGGGTCATCTGTTCTGCACTATGCGAAAGATCTACCCTGCCTGCTCGTAGTGCTCAGCATTCTTTTGTGAAAGTGACAGGTCAGCAGCAGCAGGAGCCAGCAGGAAGCAACAGCCAGGAGCCAAGCCAGCAGGACTAAGAACGAGAGAAGTCCGACCCTGAAAGCAGGATCTGGAGCAGCAAAGGTTAAATGAGGCTCATGCAGAAAAGCGTTGTGTGGATTTGGGATTAGGTGGGGGCCCCAGAAATATCATTGTAGAGGGCCCCGAGATTTCTGTTGCCGGCCCTGCTGCTACATCTGGAAGGAACCCCATTCCCTCACAACTGGGACCGCTTGTTGGAGACCCTCTTAAACAAACAAAGCGCTATCTTCCAGGGTGAGCATATTTAAAACCTGTAACTGCACACTACCTTTTGTGATCAAACACACCGGTCAGTTCATATACAATAATATTCTGTATAAAACCGGACTCTTTTTTTCCCCCTATTTGATACTGCAAACTACCATCATTTGCATATTTTTGCACAATTTTGCTGAACCAAATTGTATTGCTGAAAATCCGCAAAAAGCAATTTTTTTGCTAATTAATTGGGATCCCAACTCTTGTTTTTTATTGTTTTTATATATTAAATGTATGTTTATGTATTACTATATATTGTTTTCATATAAAGATTTCTAAAGTTACAATGTGTCCGGAATTCATCCTTACATCCTCACTTCAACCCCCCCCCCCCCCCCCCCCCCATTTTCTCTCTTTTTGTGAGTCTAGACAGGCTCACAGGAGTGTATGCTGCAGCTGTGAAATTATATTTTGTATTAATTTAGTTCACTTGAACATAATTAAGACTGCCGAGCACCAGGAGGTGTGTTTCGGAGTGACCCACCCCAGTGCCACTCCGCTCCACACAAACCCCCTGTAGGTTGAGAGATGGTCAGGTTTTATGCAGAAGGGTGGGAAGGGGTCAGCTTAGTCTTTGTTATTTTAAGTCTAAAAAAAGCGCTGGGTCATCCAAGAGTAGATAGCAGAGAGACAGTTGGAGAAATGAGTGAGGATAGAAGGAGAGAGATCAGGAAAGGAGCGAAAGATTTCAGTATTATCAGCATAGTATCAGAGTGAAAGTCGAGTGAGCACATAAGCTCACCCAGAGAGGACGTATAGAGAAAGAGAAGAAGAGGGCCAAGAATAAAATGTTGGGGGACACCTACTATCAATGGAAGAGCAGGAGAGGTGAGGTCATTAGAGTAAGTACAAGCTTTAACAGTGATAGTAAAAGTTGTTTGCAGATGTAATAAAGATGATATTATGGTTGAATAGCCATATTAAGCAGCCAGGAGTAGTATGCTGTGTGAATGAATTTAACTCACTCAAAGCAGACTTTGGTTTTCTCATACCCCTTTCACACCAGAAATGCAGAGACAAACCCGGGAATTCCATTCCCGGGACAAGCAGGGACATTCCCGGGTTGGGACCCATTCACACATGCTTTTGAAGCAGGGACAACCCGGGTCGGTACCTTTCATACCAAATCCGGGTTGACCCTGCATTTATCATTGAAAATGGCCTTTTTTAGACCCACATTACATTATTGATTATTAAAAATTAGACACCAAACAGTTGTAGTGTTTTAACCTTGTTTACTTCAAGAAAACAAATGAGAAGGCATATATAAAAGTATAAAACTTTGCCTATTTCTAGGCACAATATTGCAAGATAAATACAAAAAATATAAAGGCACATTACACAAATCAAACAACCCCCCCACCCCCGCCCCCCACAATCATCAAACATCCCACTCCCACCCCCGCCCCTCACAAACATCAAACATCCCCCCCACCCCTGCCCCCTAAACAGGACCTTATGAAATCAGGCCAACTTTTTTGTAAACTTGAAAAGTGCTCGGCAAACATCGGTCAGCCATTGTAAACATCAAACCTGTAAAGTGCACAGGCATATAAAGTGCCCAACTATCAGCATATAAATAAAAAAATAACACCCTAAAAACCCAACCTCCCCCCGCCCCCCTACCTACAAAAGTGCCCTTAAAGCAGCAATACTATTTCAAAATGAAATGTGCCCTTAAAACAGCAATACTATTTTAAACTGCCTATTGCAATTGCCTGTATACAGGGTATTCAGGCGAGGATGGTGGCGGGTTAGGAGGATCATAGTATGGACCTCTGGAATACGGCTGGTAGCTATGCTCAGGGGCAATAGGGCCTTGGTTAGCTGGGAGCATGTTGTTACCCACAAAGCGAGGCAGGATGTGTTCCGGGAACTGGAATTGACGGTCTTGGTAGCTGTGCAAGATGCGCTCTTGGTGACCCATTATCTGCGTTATGAAGGTCTGCTGCAGCTCTCTTTCCGCCTCGATGAAATGGAGTTGCCGGGCATCCTCCTGTTGCTGCATGTTGTTGTCCATGTCACGCAGTTCTTCACAGAGCACCCTGGTCATTTCCCGTGCTGCGAGCTCTACTTTGGTGGCTTTGCGCTTCCGCGGTGGAACTGTATATACTGCAAGGGGAGTAAAAGAAGGAGAAAAAGGCATAAGAAAAAGCAGTGGTGTGATCGTATGTGTTTGTGGCCTACTCCCACCTACACTTGATACACTCTGCGACACCAAACTTTGCAGTGGACGGTTATGGTGGCGTATAGTGCAGCATTACTGTGTATTGGAATGCAAGTGCTTAGGACATTCAAGCAAGGATAAATACTTACTATTGGTGCGCATCACAGGGAGAGCTTTCTGGGGTGTCGCTTTAGGTGTGGCGGGCACATCACTCTCTTGGATGGTTTCTACACTGGTGCCGCTTATGCTGTCATCTGCATGGTTAACGGAGGAGTTTAAATCGGTGTCATCTGGGACTAGTATCGGTGATGTTGGCCCAGGTGATATTGGCCCAGATTGGGTACTGTCCATCGACTGATTGTCTTCATCAACCACCGATGAGAGAGTGCCCGAGCTGGAGGAGGACAGGCTGACGGGGTCACTCAGCGCAGTGTGGCCAAAACATGCTTTGCACAGCTCATAAAAGATCCAATCTTGCCTTGCAGCCCCGCTCTTATTCCGATTGCGGTCATGTATGCGGTGGAATTGTTTCTTCAGCCCCTTCAACTTGTTCACCACTTGCTGCTGGCTGCGGACGAAGCCCCGCGATGCCAGGACCTTGGCAATGTTGTGGTATATCTGGACATTCTTCACAGTGCCTGTAATCTGGCGCCAGATCTCCTCTTCCCCTCTGATGGCTAACAGCTCCCTCACCTCTTCATTCGTCCAAAACATGGCAGCCACACTTGCAGGGGTTAAAACCCACTTTGCCCGAGTTGCAGGGTTTAAAATGCACTTTGCCCACAGCACGTGCACGCTGTATCTCCCTGCACGCTGTTTGCTGCCTCTGGGCGTGTCTGGGAGCGTCCAGCACAACAGGAAGTTGCCCTGCTAGCAAATCAGCGTTAGCTGACATCAGCAGAGGCAACACGGGAAGCAGGGACATGTCCCTGCACCTTTTTACACCAGCCAGTAGTCCGGGAAGGACCCAGGAGTAACCCTGGTACCTAGCCGGGTTGGATTGCCGGCAAATTAGCCCGGGATTTTGTCCTGGGAACCTTTCACACCAGAGCTAGTCCCGGGTTGTTCCCGGACTCAACCCGGGAATTTAGGCTGGGGTGAAAGGGGTATCAGTTGTTGTTTGTCCTTCAGTTTCACTTTGGTGTAACGCTGGTATAAAGCTGTAGTTATGAATCAGTTTTCCCACTTTAATAACGGCCCACTTCAATCTAGGCCCACAGATAAACTCTGGCCACAGCCTATCCAGCCACAGCCGTATGCAATGGCAACTAAACAATGCATGGGTTCCCAATTCCCAATAATTGGAATCCACTCACTCAGTCCCCACCCCCTACAACACATAGCAATAAAAGTGGCTTAGAAAAACAAAACTAGCATTCCAGGATACTATGGGTGACATTCTATGGTTTGTGATAAATGCGCATGTTTTTTTAGCGCACCACATCGCCGCTATTCACCCTTTTTGAAATCGCATTTTTTGGCAATAATTTCGCATATTTAATGTGATGCGCTTTGGAGGCTGAAAAGTGGTGCGATTTGCAGCGAAGTGGTGCGAATTTAAGTCACAAAAAAGTGTGATTTCTTCCGCCGGTCATGTGCGAGTTTTGGACCAACCGGAGTGCGATTTACAAAACTGTCTCCGCATGACTAAGAACCCCCAACCTATTGGCCCACCTCTGTCCCCTCCATTATGAATCACACCCCCTATATAAAGGGGCATTGGCGCCATTTCACTCTTTGATAGGAAGTAAGGAGCATGGAGAGGAGCAGTGGCAGTGTGAGTAGAGGAAGAGGTGTTGGTGGCAGAGTGAGGAGTGGCAGAGGGAGCAGTGGCAGAGTGAGGAGTGGCAGAGGAACCAGTGGCAGAGGGAGCAGTGGCAGAGGGAGCAGTGGCAGCAGCCAGCCGAGTGGGAGAGCCAGCAGTGTGGCAGGCAGCATGGCCACAGCAAGGCCAGCCCCAGACCAGGCCCTGGCCGTCCAGCCCCAGCAGGAGGTGGTGGAGGATCCGCTGGCATCCCCATCCTATAGCCAAGACCTTGACCATACCCCACAGCAGCTGCAGGAGGGCCACATGTCAGAGGTGGAGGAAGATGGAGGTGAGGAGGAGGAAGACACTGGCATGGAGGAGGAGGGGTACATGGCTGGAGTAGAAAATGAGGAGGAGGAGGAGGTAGAAGCTGGCCGCACAAAAAGTGTCCGAAAGGTCCGATTCTCCTATGAGGAAAATGCTGCACTTGTCCGGGCTATCATGCCAGTGTTTGACCGGTTACTGGGGAAAAGTCACCACAAGACCACTGCACAGCGCAAAAGGGCTATGTGGAAGGACATCACCCAGGCGGTGAACGCTGTAAGTCAGCACAAGCGCCTGGTCAGAAATGTCAAGAAGAGATTCAATGACATCAAAAGGTAAATGGCCATGGAGTTGGAGGAGGCCACCAAGACTGGCGGAGGAAGCCCCACCACTGTGTGCTACACATCCTATGAGGTGAAGTTGAAGCGTATCATGAGGTCCTGCCTGGCATGCATGTGGCGGATAACGATAGGCCGCAAACGCCATCCAGAGCTGGTAAGTGTGACCACATGCAATCTTAAATAAACATGCCAATGCTTTCTAACTGTATTCTTCACTTGAATTGTTATGCTAAGTAAAGTGCTGCTGTGGAACTACATAGCCCAGCAAGGTCATGCACAAGAAATTGCCTGCTCCTACTTTCAAATTGCTCATAATGCTGGGCCTTGTAGTTCCACAACTGCTCATATTGATCAACACTGTAACATTCTTTCTAGCAGCCTAACATGTATGTGGCCAAAAACACAGAGGTGTACTGGTGGTTTAGCTGCCATGCCTACATACCACAGATTATCCAATAGTTGTCATGTGTACAATAGTTTAATAATAATCTAACAAAATAATCTTGGGGAAAAAAAAAAAATTGTGGTGAATAAATAATGCAGTCCTTATCCAAAGGAAGTATTGTCCATTATTGTCATTTGAATGCATGTTTGCTGAAAATGCTTATCCATTGCAAGGTCCATAATGGCTGCCCATCTTTCCTTGCACAGGGTGTCCATCCCGAAGTGCTGCAGCATCCAAGAAAAGAAGGCCCGTTGCTGCAGAATCTGTGGAAGCAGGTAAATGAACAAAAAACATGCCATTACACATACAGTACACACACCCATGTCACATCAACAATATCTCACACTACATTCATCTCCTGCGGCTACATTGCAATGGAAATGAATGTAATCTGAGCTAGACATGTGACTTATTATGAATGTCAATGTTACATGCTGTATCGGGGTACATGTGTAAGTACATAACACCCCTAGGTATGTGCGTCCAGCATCTCAAGCCCTTTCTAAAACAGTACAGAAGAGAGTCTGGCCTATATATGCATCAGTACTTACCTCTTCATCTGTATCCACAGGTACTATACAACTAGGGACAGACCAAACCGATTCTTCAATAATGGTGTTAGACGAAATGGACATCATTCTTGAACCGGTGGAGACCTTTGCGGCAGAGGAAGAAATACAGACCTCATCACAGAGTGATCTTCCCCCAAGTGGGGTGTCTCCCAACCCACCCCCACCCACAAACACACCCCATACAGCAGCTTCTGCTTCCCAAGTAGCTAACTCCTTGGTCAATTTCAAGGACAAACAAATAGAATTCATGGCCTCCCAAAGCCTGCAAATAGGTAACATCCAGGGGTACATGCGTGACACTTATCTTCAATTACGAAAAATTGCACGTAGTGTACGGGTAGGTGTAGGCACTCATGTGCGCATTGCTAATAGCATTGACACCCGTTTTGCAGATCTAACTTCTGCTGTAAGGGAACAGAATAGCCATATTGGCAGCCTTGCGCAAAGTATAGCTGCACTAAGCCAATCATGCACAGCGCAGACCAATGCCTTAATAGGTATGCAGGCCCAACTACAGCAGCTGGAAGCCAATGTCGGAGGTGGTGCAGCATCAACCCTCAGCAGTGTATCTAGCACCCCAATAAGTGGCTCCCCCACCCCGTCGGAGTATTAGGACCCGTGGTGGGCTGGGTGCAGGTTCTAGAAGTGGTGTAGGGTTGCCTTATGCTGGGAGAAGATAGCTCATATGTTTGATAGTTTTGTCATATGCAATACATCTTGTTACATCCCCCGACAGTTTTTATGTTTCACTTGCAAAAATGCAGATTGCTTCTGACATAGTAGACTGCAGTAAAAATGTCTAACCGCATACCATTGTGTCTGTGTATTATTTTTAAAACAATTAATGTGTGAATTATGACATATTGTAATGGTATATGACAATGGGATTGCTGTAAAGTAGTGTGGGGTAACTCCTGGCCCGTCAAAGGTTGTGGAACTACATATTCCAGCAAGCTCTGACACTCATGGTTTGGACTGTAAGGTTATAGTGTGTCAGGGCATGCTGGCACGTGTAGTTCCACAACACCAGTGAGCCATGTTTTACAGCAAACGTAATTCATACATGTATCAAATGTTCTTACAAGCTTGATACCAGCAAGGGATAGGTCAGCACCACCAGCTGCATCCGTTGGGCTCTGTGTATTAGGCTAAATGTGGGTGGAAACAGATGGTATTGGTCAATAATTTGTTTATGAGTACACTTACAGCACAGGTACATTTTGGAGTACAGGGCACATGTGCTTACCAGAAAAATAACGGCTGATGATGTGTGTGCGCACCAGATTCCCCCTCTGCGTACCCCTCACTACCCGAGGTGTGGTAGGTTGGACTTCCTGCACGACTGCTGCATGTTCCTCCTCCACATAGGCAGGTTGGGACAGGGCTATGTTGTGCAACATGCAGCAAGCCTGGATGATCATCACTACTTTGGCAGGGTGGTAAAGCAGCGTACCCGATGACCTGTCCAAACACCGTAATCGACTCTTCAAAACGCCAAATGTGCGCTCCACCACATTGCGGGTTGCAATGTGGGCTTCATTATACCGGTGCTGTGCAGGGCCCTCTGGGGAGCGCAAAGGTGTCATGAGCCAGGAAACACACCCATATCCTGAGTCACCTAAAACACAGATAGGAAGTGATTGCCTTATATGGTAAGGTATGTGTTTGTTTGAAACAGGACACACTGTAAGAATAACAATATGCTTGTGAAACAGGAAACACACACATTACAGCAGCTACAAATAAGGACGGACAGGGTAATATGAAAAAGGTACTTACCTAGTAGCCAGCCCTCTGGCATTTGGTGGTCGGTAAATCGGTTCCAGAGGGCTGAGTGTCTCAGAATATAGGCGTCATGGCAGTTCCCAGGAAAGCCTGCAACAACACTCAGGATTTTCAGGTGAGCATTGGATACAACCTGCACGTTCAGGGAGTGCCGCCCACGCCTATTGACGTAGACGTGGCCCCACACGTGCGGAGCCCAAATCCCAATGTGTGTGCAGTCTATAGCTCCCAGCACGTGAGGGAATGCTGAGAGTCTATAGAAAGCCAACTTGTGGTCCTGCCACTCCAACTCAGAACCGGGGAATCTGATGTATGTCCGCCACAACTTCTTTAAAGCAAGTAACACTTGAGTAAAATGCTTAGAGAAAGTGGGCTGTGATACCCCCAAGGACCATGAGGTCACAGACTGAGTGGAGCCTGTGGCCAAATAGTAGAGGGTACACATTAATTTGTGCAGCCCAGACACTGCATAGTTGCCTCCCCCAAAAGGGTCCAAATCATCTCTCACCTGCTCATATAAGTCCAACAGGTTAATGCGGTTCAGCCTAAACATCCCCACAACCTGTTGATCCGAGAGGGAGTCCAGATACAGCCGAGCACGATACATACGTGGGGTACGCAGTAGTCGGGGGGCTACCTGGATCTGGCGCGCAGCTTCCTCCCTCCTGCGCAGCTCCTCCAAATGGGCCACATCACAGATAAGCAACTCCAAACCACTCTGCAAAATCTCCATGTCTCAAACCCTCACAGGTGTCCTTAATGATGTTAAGGTTTATGTAGGGGTGTTTGTGAGTGAAAATGAGGGCACCTGTGCTGAAATTAACCATGTGTGCACTTGACCAAAATGAGTTCTAGGCCAAATCGCCAAACAGAACCTGGTCTGAAATAAGTGCGATTATTAGACACCTAAAAAGTGCGATTTGAGAAAACGCATTGCATTAAATAAGCGATATGTATACTTTTCTGTACGAAAACATTTGGATGCGATATAAATGCGAATTTATCTCGCACTTTTGGTCCGCATGCGTTTCAGTCCCTTAGCGCATCCTATTAAATAGGCGATTTGAAGGAAAAATGCGATATCGCCATTTTGTTTACTAATTAACGCCAAAAAACACAAATCTCATCCCATAGAATGTCACCCTATATATCACTTAGAATAAAAATAAATTCCTCCCTACACACAGGCTAGGTACTGTTGTAAATGTGTAATGGGCATTATGGCATGTGGTGTAATGTAATGGGTGTGCAATGTGTAATAGGCATTATGGTGTAAATTTTTGGCTTGCACTCTCCCAATTTTTGGTTTGCCTAGCTCTTTTATCCTTGCTCCTACATTAGTGTTTTACCTAGATATACAAATCAATCCCACACAATAGATGTAATGCTCTGCAGTACAGAGGAGATGTTCAGTGTTTTACCTAGATATACAAATCAATCCCACACAATAGATGTAATGCTCTGCAGTACAGAGGAGATGTTCAATGTTTTACCTAGATATACAAATCAATCCCACACAATAGATGTAATGCTCTGCAGTACAGAGGAGATGTTCAGTGTTTTACCTAGATATACAAATCAATCCCACACAATAGATGTAATGCTCTGCACTACAAAGGAGATGTTCAGTGTTTTACCTAGATATACAAATCAATCCCACACAATAGTTGTAATGCTCTTCAGTACAGAGGAGATGTTCAGTGTTTTACCTGTTAGAGACAAGAGATGATGAGTCAGATGAATCAAAATAAGCTGAAGATCTGTCTAATAACGCTGGTATAACGCTGTAGTTATGAATCAGTTTTCCCACTTTAATAACGGCCAATTCAATCTAGGC
This sequence comes from Crinia signifera, assembly GCF_055691185.1. Taxonomy (NCBI): domain Eukaryota; kingdom Metazoa; phylum Chordata; class Amphibia; order Anura; family Myobatrachidae; genus Crinia; species Crinia signifera. The sequence goes on along the minus strand of NC_139218.1, from coordinate 167,207,297 downwards.
CCACAGATAAACTCTGGCCACAGCCTATCCGGCCACAGTCATATGCTGTGAATGCTTGGATTATCAATGTTCGGATGGACTGCGATATTGCAGCCCTTCGAAATGGGTCTGTATCAGGCAGGGGCTGGCTGGCAACTTTTAGCCTGGGTGGCAAGTCCAGAGCACTGGCCCATAAGTAACAGTCACAGACCGTGATGTCAGCTCCGACCCTGTTCCTGTTTCTATCGCAGCACCAGAGTAAGTCCTGGGCTAGGCACAGACTCCACACACTAGGTAAATCATTTGATGGTAAATTATTGCAAATGGATTTTCAGATAATCGCAGGCCTGTGCAATTTTCACAGGCTTATTGCACACCGTAATGCCCATTACACATTATGCCACACACCGTGATGCCAGTACACGCTACGCTACACACACCATGATGCCCATTACATGAATCGGCACACACCGTGATGCCCATTACACGCTACGCCACACACTGTGACACTCATTACACGTTATGCCAGGGCTGAACAAATTTTATGTTAATGTAGGAGCAAGGATAAAAGAGCTAGGCAAACCAAAAATTGGGAGAGTGCAAGCCAAAAATTTACACCATAATGCCTATTACACATTGCACACCCATTACATTACACCACATGCCATAATGCCCATTACACATTATACGAAACCACGTAATGCCCATTACACATCGTACCAAACACTGTAATGCCCATTACACATTATGCCACACTGTAGAGCCCATTATATATAATACCACACGCTGTGATGCCTAATACATTTTATGCCACATAAGTGCCACTTACCTACATGCTCGTTGCTACGGGCTTCTTATTTGATGCCAGGGTTTGCATGCTAGGACACCTGAGGTTGGATGCTCTGTGTGTCAAGGGTGGCATCGTACTTGCTGAGCTGCCTGCTCCTGGGGCCGCCTGAGTGCAATTGTGGGCACATAATGACTTGACTGGAGTCTGGGGACCTGGGCACCGCTGGACAGGGCACATAGTGGGGGGTGCAGGACAGCCATTGGCTGCTCTGCATCCTGAAGTCCTGGGGAGGCAGGCCACAGCCTGGGCCAGTCACTGGGGCCTGGGTGCTGCTAGGGTAGAGACTAGATCCCCTTCAGTTACAGTTACTGGCTTATGATTTACTGTAGCACTACCGTGGTCTCACAGGCGGCAAGCAGCAGGCGCAGTAAAGTCCCTTACCGGCTCACCCCCCTCCATGTGCCATGGCTGGCAGCACCGAGGCCCAGCCCGCAGCCCGGCATTCATTAAATAACTACACTGGCACTCTTTTCTGTGGGCGGTGCACGCTGGGAGCTCTCCCCATGGCACCTCCTGCTTCAGCGTGTGACTCTCCCCACGGCACCTCCTGCTTCAGCGTGTGACGTGACAGCCGCGGCCGCGCTGCGGGTGGATGATATTGACTAGTACTAGTGGTCTTACGGTAGCCAGTAACTGTAACTGAAGGGGATCTAGTCTCTACCGTGAGACCACTAGTACTAGTCAATATCATGCCAGGGTAACTGTAACCGGAGGGGATCGCAGCGCAGCCGCGGCTGTCACGTCACACGCTGAAGCAGGAGGTGCCGTGGGTAGAGCGCATCCCTCCTCCTCCCAGCGTGCGCCACCCGCAGCAAAGAGTGCCAGTGTAGTGAATGCCGGGCTGCGGGCAGGCGGGCACGGCTCTAAATACACTGGACCACCAGGGCCCTTTTCAATATTTAAACCGGCCCGCCGCACCAATTGATATAGCGGCTCGGGGGGCACATGGCATCCTGCTCCCCGGCCCAGCCTGCCCCTGGTATCAGGCTGGTTAATAGCCCTGAAGCTGCTTTTTTGCATGAGCTGCAAGCTAATATGAAAAAAGATTTAACTGCATCATATGATATATGGTCATAAGGTCGACCATATTTTGACTATTGATCTTTAAAAGGTCGACCTTCCAGCCCTGTCAACCTTATCCATGTCGACCTATTACATGTGTCGACCTAAGCCATGTCAACCTTTAGTGGTTGACCCAATGCATGTTAAACTAATATGGCTTGACCCAATGACCCATACCACATCAAACACAAAGGGACAGATGTTTCAAGCTTTAAAAATTAATAAATGGAGAGGCAGCCAATTAGCTCCTAACTGCCATGTTACAGGCTGGGTTTGAAAAATCACAGGTAGGAGCTGATTGGCTGGCTGTTTATCACTCTCCATCTATCACTTTTGAAGCTTGATACATCTGGCCCACAAAGAGAACAAATATAATGCGGAAATAATTTAACGCTGAAAAATAAGAAAGCTTTGATCACACTGTTTAATGATCCTTCAATTACCATGAAGCCAGCAGAAAAAGAGGGACTGGTTGTGGGCACTGGATCCAAAGATGACGGGGGCTACATATGTAGGTAAGCAGCACTTATGTAGAATACTTTTTAATAGGCATTATGGTGTTTGGCATAATAGGTAATGGACATTATGGTGTGTGGCTTAACATGTAATGGACATTATGGTGTGCCCCTGTTTATGAAGCATATTGTGCATTATTGCTCAATCTGTTTGGTATAGTGTGTATTTTGGCTCATTCTATGTGGCATAATGTGTAAGAGGCAAGTACAATACAGATAGGGCAGGTCCCATCTTGGCTACCTATGGCGAGAGTTTCGCCAGCTGGCCATGGCTGGCCACGGCGCCCGCCATCGCAATACATTTTAAATGCTTGGCGATTCGCCGTGGTGTCTCCGGATGAGTGCAATACCAGTGATCATCCACCAGATGTCACTTTTGAAAAATGCGTAAAATTTATGCTGCAGCGCGTGCATGAAGCGCAGGAACTACAGTAAATAATTTATTGTCCCTGGCAAGCCTAGTCAGCGCCTCTCTCACACCACCGGCACGAGCATGATCCCATCTCTTTGAAGGAGAGGATCATGCTGATGCGGGGGGAGAGGCGCTGCATTTGTTTGACACGAAGGAGCGTCTCTGACGGATGCTCTTGCGACCCAGTTGCACAAACGTTCCAGTAATGAGATGCTTTTGCGTCTGAGTTGTTATTATGGCAGGGTACTACAGTAAAGTACTTTACTACTATTGTGCTGTGTCCAGCAAGCTGTACTGTTCTATAGATAGTGTACACACTAATAAATAAAATTACATTGCATTGCGTACAGAATCATTACATTAAATTATACTGTACTGTATTGTACGTCTCATTGGTTTTTTTTGACAGGTGCTGGCCTTTGGTTAGTACAGTATTGTAGTTTTAACACACATAAAAAATTCCGGTTACCAATAAGGCTTTCTTGGCGTCTAAATTTGCATGGGCGCTTGAGCGTCTGCATGGGTCGCTAATGCGTCTCAGTATACGTATGTTCTAACGGTGGCCACATTTTGGTGTTATGACATTCACAGTAAGTTACTGATTCGTATAGGGATCATTTTACTTTTGCACACAGTACGGTTACAGTCATGTACAGTATACAGTGGAACTGTAGATTTAGTAAGCTCGTTGAAGTGATACAATGTCTGTAGTTTCACAGGTTCTACGCTCGCCACGAAATATGTCAAAAAAAGTAACTTAACTCCATGCCAACATGGATAGTTCATACCCCCACTATCCATGTTGGCATGGAGTTGATTTTAAATAGCGTGGCGAGCGTAGCGAGCCACCGAGCCCCGCAAGGGGACTCAGACGCACGGTGCCATAGTGGCGCCGTGAAACTACAGAAGTACTGTACAGTACCTCTGGTTTTTATCAGTGGTCATTCAGCTGCTACTGTATACTGTAGTACAGTACATTTCTGTGCTGTACAGTACCTGTCATTTTTTCAAGACAAGCATGTACAGTACAGTAAATTCACAGTTACTGTAGGAGCTGATTGCCATGTGATAAACTACTCACTGGCAGGCGCGCAGAATGCGACGCTTGTTCCGCACAGGACGCACGTGATCAGGGCGCTATTTTTATTATCAAGATATTGATAATGATCCACAGGTGGAGCTAATTACTTCACTTACAGTATGATTCTGTGAGGAGACCTGTAAAACATTAACTGTTTTATTTGTCTAGTTTTGTTAAAACTGTTACATTTCATGGTCTAGCTTTAAGAAATATCACTCTACAAAATATTCGAATAAAAGAAAAAAAAAAAGAAAAAATTGACACCGTGATCGAACACGGGTCTCCTGCATGAAGACGGGCGCAGCTACCCACTACACTACGCAACACAGTGATATCTATGGTCGGTAGAGTGCTGATATAATAATCTGTAGCGTCCGCAGCCCCATTGGCGAAACCAGAGTCCCAGCAGCGTCTGAGACGGTCCTTTAAAGAATTAGCGCTGTAATGTACTGTACTGTATTTAAGGTCAAGTCAACCCCCTCCTCCCCTGGAAAGGGAGGAGGCGATTGACATACACATTATGCACAGTACCAACAGTTCAAAATATTCAGCATCGGCTACGTGAACGTGAAGGTAAATGCTTGTATACTGTAGGATCATGACACTACAGTACACGGCCCTTTTGCGCGCTCCGATTTTCACGAGCGACTCATTTGCACGAGCGTCTCATACTGTAAGCGCGCTCCGTACGGCGAATGGCGGGTTTCCATTGGCACATTGCAGTATAGCACTCCGACTCTAGCTTGATGGAGCATTAGCCACCCAGTGGTGGCGGATTGTATTGCATGGCGTGAACCCACGCCCCTTGGCGGACGCCGGCGCAAGAAGAATATCGGAGCGCCAGAACCTCCGCCATGGCGGCCTGGCGGCCAAGATGGGACCTGCCCCATCTGTATAAGGGGGTTACTATTGTGTTGCATGATTTGTATAAGGGGTATATGGTGTGGTAAACTTAGGTGACCACATAAAAGGCGCTGAAATGTTGTCTACCAAGTTTTGGCTTTCAGTGTTTTTTTTATGACTGGAATGCCCCCTCACCCCGCAAGTATCTTAGGACATCGGCATCCTGCGGGTGCACCTTTGGAGGGCACCCACTAATATATCTCCCTGCCGTTTCCAAGCATATATAATTAGTTGAAAGTATTTACACAAATATAGACACACCCATGAGCAGACCACCCAACCAGAACACTGGTCACGCCTCCCACATTATTAGGTGCTGGCCACAACCCCTATTATTGCATATAATAGGCCCTTGATAATTTTCAGCTCCAGGCCCATTTAGACCTTAATCTTGCACTGTCTCTACATCGAATACACATGTGCACCGTTGCTTTTCCACAATGTAGATAGTGATGTTAGACACTTACTCGGCTGCGTGACAGAGTAAGTCTTGGATTGATACATCTGGGGCCTGAAGTGCACATGATACATTTGAGGCCTGCATATGATACAGCAAGATACCCCAGATTGCCGTGAATTTAAGGACCTATTCACTTGTGACACCATTGGCAAGCTTCCTGTCATCTACTACATGCGCTTGGTTGAAACTGTTATCACTACAGTGTGTGCTCCTCGGCGGGTTCCAATAAGAATGAAAGACAAAGTCCTAGCTTAGCTGGAGCACATGACCGCATTGGCCCACATAACCCTTATTGAAAAAACAACCCAGTGTGTATCAGCAATGGTAGATACTGTAAAAAATGAAGGGACTGTAAGGATCTGCATAGACCCTGTGCACCTCAATAAAGCGCTACTAAGACCCTGTCACTCATTGAGAACTGTAGAACAAATCATGGCTGACATGCCGGAGGCCAAGGTCTCCAGTACATTAGATGCCAATTGTCACTCCTCACTGCTTTTATGACACCAGCTGGGAGATATGTCTTCTTACGCAACCCATACGGCCTGACTACAGGCAGTGAAGTGTTTCAAAGGTCTATGGGACAATTGTTTGCAAGATAACCCTGTGAAATTATAGTGGATGACATCTGTGGCTGTAATATGCAAGAGCATCACGGGTGTCTGCCAGGTTTTGGAAAGAATACAAGCAATCAGCTTAAAGTGTTAAACTCGACCCTGACAAAACAGCGGCCGTCCAGCACATACTCCTGCCAGTGGACAAACCTAGGACCTTATTCAGGTCCATTTGCAGTGGCCCGTTCCTTTGCAGGGAGCCAATGTTTTCTCAATGTGCATGCGCTTGGTGCGTGCGGCCACAGCGAACAGATTTTTCACTGGGTGCACACACCCAACCTTGGGTGGAAAGTCACGCCCATGGGAACGCCAAGCGTTACATTGGCATTCCCATGAAAATGCTGGGCGTTCTCATGGTAATTGCCAAGAGATGTAGGCGCCGGGGGAGGCACATCACCGGATGTCAGCTGCTCGCCCATTTCACCGAATACGTACACGCATATAAAAGTGACCTGAGAGACAGCAACCATCGAAAGATGTGGGAGGTTACCATTGGCATGCAAATGGATGTATATGTAAATCATCAGTTCACATGCCATGTGAACATACGTGATGTGCAAATGGTGGGCTGACATACCGCCATTCGCAGGGTGGGTTCTGCTTAACTCGCAAGGATGCGAAGTTGCATCAGAGTGAATCAACCAGAATAACCCCCCTAGTCTCCAACGTTTCTTAGGAATGACTAATTACCTATCCAAGTTCATTCCCAATTATAGTGAGATCACTGCAACCCTGCAACAACTTCTACACCAAGATAAAGAGTGGTGTTGGTTGGAACCTCACCATGCCGCAGTGTCGAATTGGACGAGCATGCTCACCAGCCCCCCTGTACTGCAATACTTCAATGTACACTTGCTGGTGGTAATTTCAGCTAATGCCTCACAGCATGGACTGGCTGCGGTCTGCCTTCAAAAGAACAGACCAATTGCTTTTCTTTCCAGGGTACTGATGGAAACAGATTCTCGTTACGCGCAGAATGAAAAATAGCTGCTGCCACTAGTTTTTGCCAGCCAAAAATTCCATAACTTCCTCTAGGTCAGCCAGTCATTGTCGAAACTGAATACCAACCGCTCATTACCATGCCCCCTCTATGCTTGGCCACACACCCTTTCCGAATCTGTACCAGTTTTTGCTCTGTTGGAGGGTATGGCATACTAAGGACATTTTATAGCTCACCATACAATATATTTTAGTGGCTGCCTGACAACACAAAGAGCATTCAAGTGAATGCCACAGAATATAGAGAGTATTTAAGCAAGCATAAGACAATACAGAGAGCATTACTGTGACCACCATACAATTGTTGACCACATGATAGCTATTGCCCTACAATAATAAGACATTTTTTTGATTACTGGACAATAAGGAGAAATTTTGTGCCGTCAGACAAAATAAGGAGTATCTTACACTAAGAGCATTTTGTGACCCTAAAATATTTAGGGTGAAATTTTATAGGATGAGAGATTCAGAAAGTGAGAAATTTGGTAAGAAATCTGCAGTATTTTTTTTTTTAAACCTGTTTAATGGAACACCATGAATCACACTTACATTCAAATGACAGGTAGAATGATGTTAACAAAATTAGCATGGACAGTATGAAATCGTCATTATTCAATATTATTAATTCAGATATGCATTGCGGCAGTGAATAAATACATTGAAGAAACATAAGTTGTGTCTGTGTCTTCTCTTCGCATATGGTATGCAATCTATCCATAAACCATCATGGCCCAGGGCTGTCTCAAGGTATATATTGTATCAGAATGTCACTCCACTAGACATCTAAAAGTACTGGGGGATCCCCTGAAATAATTCTCAATAGATACCATTGCGTATCCTTGAGGGATTTATGGAGTTTTGTTCTAATTTCCAGTGAGAGTACTGTTATGTAGCTTTCCCATGTGTCAAAGAGTTTCTTAGTGTGTCGTTATTTGTTCAGTAAACACTCAATCCACTCCATGTTGAAAGCATGAAATAGCTTTGCTCTGAGCAACTGCAAGGAGGGGGGGGGGGGGGGGGGGTAGCATCGATCCATGTCTGCAGAATGTCCTTACGTGCAACCGCGCTAACAATCACCAAAAGTCTTTTGCTCCCTAGTCATTCTTTGAACTACTGGCTGTTAAGGCTGACTGCGTAAGGACCAATGGAAGAGAGGTAAATGTCAGGCGTGAGCCCGTAGCCGGGACCGCCGGTTAGGACGGCCACAGCGAACCCTACACTCGCTCTGTTGAGTACCTCTGACTGATGACAAGCCCCTGCGTGTGCTAGGCTTCACCTGTGGCCGCCGCGTTCGAAGGAGCGAGTTAAGCCCGCTCCGACCCCGATGCAGCTAGGTCTTATGTGGGGGACAAAGAGCAAGTGATCGCCAGAGGTATGCTCAAGAGTAGAAACTAACTAACGGGCCTAACTAAAAATAGACACCCTGTCTGCTGGCACCTGGCCGAGGACGGGAACGCGACCCAGTCGCAAACACAAAGGGGAATGCAAGGGGCGTCTCCACATAAAATACAGAGTAAACCAAGGAACGAACCCCCAAAACACCAGGAACGGGGAGAGGGAGAATGCCTTATTCTATGATCCCTGTAGCCGGGAAAATAACCAACTAAGAAACTAGCCCTGGAGGTCAAGAACTTGACCTGGGCAAAAACAGAGGCTGAACTGAGCCAAAACTGAAATAACAGGGCAGAACGGCCCACAATGAGCAAAAATAAGGTACTGGGCGAATGCCTCAAGAAATGGAGAAGATAAACAGCCAGGCTCCACAGGAGCACTTACGTGAGCCCAGGATAGGAACTGACAGGAGGATCCCAAACACAGGGTACTTGAACAGGAGTGTCCAGGAGCTGAAAACCAGGAACAGTGGCAGGACCAGAAATAGCTAGGAAAATGCTATAACCGGCGTGGACATGCTTGCAGCCATCCCTTAAAAGGGATGGTGCAGCCAATGAGCCACCACCTCACAGACCACTGCCCACCGGCTCACTAATGAGCTCAGGTGGCCGAGCGCGCGCCCCTTTGGCGTCCCCTGTTACCCGGCAACCGCTGAGCGGCTGCCGGGTTATGCCATGGGCAGCTGACAGCGTCTCCCCGCCGGCCGGAAGCAGCGTCATCCCGCCGGGCGGGAGTGACGCGTGAGTACTCGGAGGTGCCGGGCGGAAGTACTGTGTGCTGCCTCTCAGCACCAGTCCCCCGGCGCCGAGCGCTCATGGCCCTGACAGTACCCCCCCCTTGAGGAGAGGTCAACAGACCGCTGCCCCCGGGTTTACCAGGGAATTCCCGAAAAAATGCCCTTTTGAGACTGGGCGCATGTACATCTTTCTCTGGAACCCAGGATCTCTCCTCAGGCCCAAATCCTCTCCAATGTACCAAGAATTGTAGAGAGCCTCTGACAAGTCTTGAGTCCAAAATCTTCTCTACAGAAAACTCCTGTCGTCCTTGGATAATCACCGGATCAGACCTCACGTTAAGATTCCGCGGAAACCTCCGTGAGAAGAATACCGGTTTAAGAAGGGAAGAGTGGAACGTATTGGTGATCCTGAGGGCTCTGGGCAATGAGAGCCGAAACGCCACAGGGTTAACCCTCTTGATAATCTGAAAAGGACCTATATACCTGGGTCCTAACCTTGGTGAACGTTGATGCAGCTTAATATTACGGGTGGAAAGCCACACCCAATCCCCAACTTTAAACCGACAAGGACGTCTTGATCTGTCCACGAATCTCTTCTCCTTAAAAGCTGCTTCTTTGAGCGCTTCATGAACTTTTTTCCAAATGCGTCTGAGACAGGAAGCAGAAGAGGATGAAGATCTGGGAGCCTCTGGTCCTAAAGAACTGAATCGAGGATGAAATCCGTATACCGAAAAAAACGGGGAAGTCTTAGACGCAGAATGATATGCGTTATTATACGCAAATTCTGCCAACGGTAAGAAGCTTACCCAATCGTTCTGTAATTTGGACACGAAACATCGAAGATATTGTTTAAGTGACTGATTCAGTCGTTCCGTCTGCCCGTTGGACTGCGGGTGAAAGGCAGACGTCAAACTGGTCTTGACTTTAAGGGAAGCACAAAAAAGTTTCCAGAATTGCGCCACAAACTGTGGACCTCGATCCGAAACAATATCTGTGGGAAAACCGTGCAGTCTAAAAATGTGCTGCAAAAACAAGCCCACCAGTTCCTTGGCTGAAGGTAGTTGTCTCAAGGCCACGAAGTGTGCCATTTTCGAAAACCTATCAACTACCACCCAAATGACTTGGCATTGGGAAGACATGGGTAAACTGACTATGAAGTCCATGGCCAGGTGTGACCAAGGCCTGGCAGGTATGGACAGGGGCATGAGTTCTCCCAGGGGCCTTGACCGCGGAGTTTTCTGTTGCGCACAAGTCGGACAAGACAGCACAAACTCCTTAGTATCTCGAGCCATACCTGGCCACCACACGACCCGGGTGAGAAGGTCCAGGGTTTTAGTAACTCCTGGATGTCCTGCAATCTTAGAGTCATGCAGCTCCGATAATACTCTGCGCCGTAATGACTCAGGAACAAACAGCCGGGACGAGGGGGTCTCAACCGGGGCCTGCCCTTGAGCCTGGCGGATCAGACCCTCTAAGGTCTGGTTGATCCCTGCATGAACATAGGAGGCTGGCACAATGGAGTCCTTCTTAGTCTTGGTCTCATGTTGAGGAAGAAAGCATCGGGAAAGAGCGTCTGCTCTAATGTTCTTAGACCCTGGTCTATAGGAGATCAAAAAATTAAATCGCATGAAGAAGAGTGCCCAGCGGGCTTGCCGAGCATTGAGCCTCTTGGCCGTCTCTATGTATTGCAAGTTCTTGTGATCAGTCAATACAAGAATCCGGTGGACAGCCCCTTCCAACCAGTGATGCCATTCGTCAAAGGCCCATTTGATCGCAAGAAGCTCTCTATTCCCGACATCATAGTTGATCTCTGCTGAGGAAAATTTTCGCGACATATAGGCGCAAGGATGTAATTCCAACGACTCAGGATCCTTTTGGGACAGAACTGCCCCTGCCCCAACCTCGGAGGCATCTACTTCTACAATAAAGGGAAGATCCGGGTCGGGATGTCTGAGTACCGGGGCCGAAACAAAGGCCTGTTTCAGTGCCTCAAAGGCCGACTCCGCCTGAGGGGACCACCTGGAAGGATCCGCTCCCTTCTTCGTCAGTGCCACCAAAGGCGCAACAATGGAAGAGAAGGAATGAATAAAGCGCCTATAATAATTAGCGAAGCCCAGGAATCGCTGGACCGCCTTCAAATTAGTAGGCCGGGACCAATTCACCACCGCCTGAAGTTTCTTGGGGTCCATTTGAAATCCCTTGGCCGAAATGATATATCCCAAAAATGACACTTGCGTCACCTCGAACTCACATTTTTCGAGTTTCGCAAACAGTTGGTTTTCCCGCAACTTCTGCAGGACCTTTTTCACCTCGTTCCTGTGTGAGTCTAGGTCTCGGGAAAAAATCTAAATGTCATCTAAATAGACAACCACACATTGGCCCAAGAAATCCCGAAGGACATCATTGATCAGGTCTTGGAAGACGGCAGGGGCGTTGGAGAGGCCAAATGGCATAACTAGATATTCGTAATGCCCTGTTTGCGTACTGAATGCTGTCTTCCACTCATCGCCTTCTTTGATTCTGATAAGATTGTAGGCTCCCCTGAGATCAATCTTAGTAAAAATGGTCGCAGATCGTAACTGGTCAAACAGGACCGAAATCAAAGGCAGCGGATACGTATTCTTAATGGTGATCTTGTTAAGGGCGCGAAAATCAATACAAGGCCTGAGAGACCCATCTTTCTTGGCTACAAAGAAAAATCCGGCACTAAGTGGGGACTGGGAAGGCCGGATGAACCCCTTTTTTAGGCTTTCTTGGACATACTCGTCCATGGCCTTCGTCTCAGGAATGGACAAGGCATACAACCTTCCCTTAGGTAAGGGAGCATCAGGAATAAGCTGTATAGTGCAATCGTAGGAACGATGCGGAGGAAGACGGTCAGCTTTCCCCTTTGAAAAGACATCCGCAAAGTCTAAATATGGGGAAGGAATTTGGAATAAAGACACCGCTGCTTGGAGCATTGGGGTGCGAACACAATGCCTAGTACAATACGAACTCCAGCGAATGATCTCTCCGGAAGACCAATCAATGGCTGGGTTGTGTTCGACTAACCAGGGATGACCCAGTACTATGGGCACAACTGGGCAGGACGTCAACAGAAAAGAAATATGCTCGGAGTGAAACAACCCAACTGTCAGTAATACTGGCGGGGTCCGAAAAGAAATTGCCCCATTGGATAGGACATTACCGTCCAAACCCCGTAAGGTAATACCCCCTTCGAGTTCCAGACAAGGAATACCCAGTCTCTGGGCCAACGAAAAGTCCAAAAAGTTTCCGGCTGCGCCGCTATCAATAAAAGCGGTACCAGAAAAATTGTTGCTTTGAAAAGAGATATTACTGGGTACTAATAGAGAATCATGAGAGGAAACCAGCTGTAGGCCTAAGTGAACCCTCTCGTCGTTCACTTGGCCTGGGCTTTTACTGGCCTAGCGGGACAGTTGCGGAGGAGGTGCCCTTTATTTCCACAATACAAACATAAGCCGGTACTAAACCGGCGGGCTCTTTCCTCAGGGGAAATGCGAGTTGCTCCAACTTGCATCGGCTCATCGGTATCATCAGGCACCAGAGGAACGAAGGGCAGAAGGCGTCCCTGTGTACCTCGTTCCGATCTCCGCTCACGGAGACGCCGGTCAATGCGAATGGCTAATTCCATGAGTTTATCTAAAGAGTCAGGGGCTGGATATTGAATAAGGCTGTCCTTGATGGAATCGGACAGCCCACAGCGGAACTGACTTCGAAGAGCAGGGTCATTCCATCCGCAATCATTGGACCAACGGCGGAATTCCGTACAATAGGCCTCTGCTGGGTCTTTACCCTGTTTGAGAGCCCGAAGGTGGGTTTCTGCAGAGGCTTCACGATCAGGGTCATCATAAAGCAGACCTAAAGAGCTGAAAAAATTGTCTACCGATGTTAAAACTGGACTATCGGAAGGAAGGCCAAAGGCCCAGGTCTGGGGATCTCCCTGCAAAAGAGACATGATGAGACCCACTCGCTGGGACTCTGAACCAGAGGATCGGGGCCTGAGCCGAAAGTATAGCTTGCAGCTCTCTCGGAAATTAAAAAAGGCTCTCCGATCGCCTGAAAAACGATCAGGTAAATTCACCTTGGGTTCCAAGACCCCAACTTCTGGGGGTGGCAACCTTCTTTCTTGTGAGTTTACTTTTAAGGACAAATCTCGTACCATCTGCGTCAACCCCTGAAGTTGCTCTGTAAAAGCCTGCGGAGTAGGATTCATGTCTACCTACACCAAAAACAAGATTGCTATATAAAGAACTCTTTATATAACCTGTATGGCCGGTTATAATGTTAAGGCTGACTGCGTAAGGACCAATGGAAGAGAGGTAAATGTCAGGCGTAAGCCCGTAGCCGGGACCGCCGGTTAGGACGGCCACAGCGAACCCTACACTCGCTCTGTTGAGTACCTCTGACTGATGACAAGCCCCTGCGTGTGCTAGGCTTCACCTGTGGCCGCCGCGTTCGAAGGAGCGAGTTAAGCCCGCTCCGACCCCGATGCAGCTAGGTCTTATGTGGGGGACAAAGAGCAAGTGATCGCCAGAGGTATGCTCAAGAGTAGAAACTAACTAACGGGCCTAACTAAAAATAGACACCCTGTCTGCTGGCACCTGGCCGAGGACGGGAACGCGACCCAGTCGCAAACACAAAGGGGAATGCAAGGGGCGTCTCCACATAAAATACAGAGTAAACCAAGGAACGAACCCCCAAAACACCAGGAACGGGGAGAGGGAGAATGCCTTATTCTATGATCCCTGTAGCCGGGAAAATAACCAACTAAGAAACTAGCCCTGGAGGTCAAGAACGTGACCTGGGCAAAAACAGAGGCTGAACTGAGCCAAAACTGAAATAACAGGGCAGAACGGCCCACAATGAGCAAAAATAAGGTACTGGGCGAATGCCTCAAGAAATGGAGAAGATAAACAGCCAGGCTCCACAGGAGCACTTACGTGAGCCCAGGATAGGAACTGACAGGAGGATCCCAAACACAGGGTACTTGAACAGGAGTGTCCAGGAGCTGAAAACCAGGAACAGTGGCAGGACCAGAAATAGCTAGGAAAATGCTATAACCGGCGTGGACATGCTTGCAGCCATCCCTTAAAAGGGATGGTGCAGCCAATGAGCCAATGCAGCCAATGAGCTCAGGTGGCCGAGCGCGCGCCCCTTTGGCGTCCCCTGTTACCCGGCAACCGTTGAGCGGCTGCCGGGTTATGCCATGGGCAGCTGACAGCGTCTCCCCGCCGGCCGGAAGCAGCGTCATCCCGCCGGGCGGGAGTGACGCGTGAGTACTCGGAGGTGCCGGGCGGAAGTACTGTGTGCTGCCTCTCAGCACCAGTCCCCCGGCGCCGAGCGCTCACGGCCCTGACACTGGCAGTATGTCAAATATAGCCCAGTGATCTGTAAAAGGTACATAGTTCACTAGATGATCTTGTGCGAACTTCCTAACCTGAAGACAAAATAATTTTATCATAGGGCAACCCCAAAAGTAGTGGTATAGATTTGCCTCACTGGCCTGACACCTCGGGCAAGTTGCCGAGGAGGTCATCCCAGCGAGGAATTGCCTACAGGGGGAAAAGTATGCTTCGTGAAAGATGTTAAGGAACATCTCCTGGTATTGGATTGCGGGTAATAACTTTCTTGAGCGCAATAGCGCCTTGGACAACTGTGTGCAAGTTAGATCTGGCATTATTTGGGTCCAGGCTTTCATGCCTGTGGTAATAGTATCATGATCTATAATCTGCCTTAGGAAATTATAGTGTATAGATATAGCCTTATGTTCGGCCACCCCAGATAAGAGCATCGTATCCAAAGTATTCGCCCAGTCCGTTTCTAAAAAATAGCGTGTCACCTCTGATGCATAATGTTTAGCCTGCATGTATGCCAAAGGGTGTCTACCCAGTGATGGGAAGATCTCTGACGCCTTATCATATGACAAAATCTGCAGTATTTTTAAAGCAGCAATCATTTACAAATCAAACTGGGTTTGCAGTGTAAATGATTGCAACTTTAAATAAAAAAAAAAAAAAAATAATGGATATTTCTTACCAAATCTCTCACTTTCTGAATCTCTCATCGTATTAAATTTCCCCCATCATCTCATCATGAAGTAACCTTCCTAATCCTTATTTTCGTTCACAATCCCATCAATGATGAGGATGCTGACACTGGAATCCCAAATGTAAGTGTGAAGTGCAAGTTAGTGTTAGGCGGAGCGGAGGAGGGATAAAGAAGACAGTAGCGGGGGTATTAGGATTAGGCAGTAGCGGGGAGGGTTTGGGTTGGCACTTGCACGGAGGATTAGGCACTAGCAGGCAGGGATAGGCACTACTGGGGTGAGTTAAGCACTACTGGGGATGGTTATAGTTAGGCACTAGCAGGGAGGGTTAGGCACTAGTGGGGTGAGTTAAGCACTAGTGGGGATGGTTATAGTTAGGCACTAGCAGGGAGGGTTAGGCACTAGTGGGGAGGGTTAGAGTTAGGCAGTAGCAGGGAGGGTTAGGCAGTAGCGGGGAAGTTTAGAGAAAAGAGTTGGATAGATTGCGCTCACCTGTGATGCACTAAAGGTATGTGTGAATATGCAGTATGTTTAAAGATAAGAATGAGTGGATAAATAATACAGATTGAGAGATGGTATATAGATAAAATTCAAAGGGAATTTATTAAAGGTTATGTTTTGGTGAAAAAATGTATGGAGTCCTGATAAATGCAGGAATAGGCCAGCGGGGTATCACTCCACAAGGCCTATTATGAGGTATAAGTTTGACCTATGTAGGTCCCTTTAATCCATAGGTCCCTTAGTAGGAACCTATGTACCTATGTGGGTGACCGCAGCGGTCTGTCAGGGCAAGGGGATGAGGGAATGCACTTTGCAATGTGAGGTGATGGAGCCCCGTAGAGCTCTGTAAAGTCTCATATTAAAAGTCTCGTGTTGGAAGTGCTGCAATAATCTGAAAAGATTGGGGAGGTGATTGTCCTGTACCGTAAGTGGGTTGCCGGTGTGGAGGGCAGTGAGCGGCGTCCCGCTGTGCGCTCTTACCGGATTGATGCTGGAGGGTTCTGCCGCCTTGCTGTAGTTGTTGTTTGGTAGCTCGGGTGAGTGCACAGCCGTGCGGCAGCACCCGGCTCCACGGTCACTGTCTCCCATGACTTCCGGGTTCCGCTATCGCGAGATCGCGGTTCCCTAGGCAACGTTTGGCAGTGTGTTGCGGGCTCGTACTTCCGGCTGGGAGGAGGCTGCGGCAGGGGGCGGTGATGGTAGAAGGTTGAATCTCGAATGAGTTAGGTGTCCCAACGCATTTCAGCCACTAGGGCCTTTGTCTAGGATAGGTGGTGTTCTGTGAGAGGGGGTATATATGGGTCTGTGGGCTGGACAGCAATTGATTGTAATTAGAGCTTTAATTCTTGGTTGTAGCCGGTGGGGAAACTTCAATGGGTCAATAGAACAATTTTTAGAGCTGTTTACGTTGTGTGCATGAAAAACACTAACTTAGAGATGCAATATATGTGAGTGCAGTAATTGTGGGAATCGATGGTTTTAGAGTAATCATCGGTTCTAATTACTGTTTGTTGTTATTAATGATGTAGTGATGGTGTGTTTGAATTTGTGTGTGTTGCTAATCAATCAGTACAATAGTCAGTTATCACTATGCACAGTTATCACTGTGCAGATATTGTGGTCTTAAGGGAATAGATGTACATGTAGATTTAATCAATGGATTGATTATCATTAATGAGGATCTGCAGGTAATATAATGGGATTTAGGATGCAAGGAAATGTAGATGGAGAGAAAGAAAGGGGAGAAAGGCTGCTGGCAAGTGAGAGGAAGTATGAGGTTGGGAGTGAAGAAGAGTAAAATAGAGAGGAGAGAGATAAAGGAGGAGAGAGATAGAGTAATGAAGATGGAAGTGACAGGAAAGGTAAAGAATCTGTGGATTGATGTTTAAAGTATGCGGTATGTTGGTGTTCTTTGTGTTCTGATGAGGCTAAGTGTTTTTATTGATGTGAGAGACTGTATTCACTTAGTGATTGTGCCGCTATTAAATTCAATATTTAAGCCGTTAGGTGTTAATGTTTTCAAATGGAAAATCCAGTATAGTTCTTTCCTATTGAGGGTGTCTCTCCAGTTTTTTTCTGGTAATTCTATGGCCATGAAGACTAGTCCCTTAGGGTCAGATCCATGGCACTCCTTGTAGTGTAGTGAAACACTATGAGCCTCATATCCTATCCATATATTCTGGATATGTTCGTATATACGGGTTTTTAGGGGGCGAGTGGTCCTACCCACGTATTCCTTACCACAGGGGCTTAGTATGTAAATCACCCCCTGGTTGTTGCATGTCATTGTCTGATGTATCTGGAAGTATTGTCCCGTGGTAGTGGAAGTCCATGTTTGTATTGCTTTTGTGCTGTTGGATGATTGGTTCTTGCAGCCGGCGCAACGGCCACAATGGTAGAAGCCTTTTTTCTTTGTAAGTGTGGTTTGAGTCATGGTGACTGGTTTAATGTGGTTCTTAACTAGTTTTTTGCGGATGTCTGGTGCTTTCCTGTATATAACGGTAGGTTTATCTTTCAATATGGATCCTAAGTCATTGTCCTCTTTGAGTATGTGCCAGTGTTTTGTTATGATTTGTTTGATCTTGTGTGCTGATTGGCTGTATTGTGTGATGAATGTAATGTCGGTTGTTGTCTGTTCTTTGCCGTTGAGTTTTTGTTGTAGAGTTTCTGTTCTGTCGAGTTGGATGGTGTTTTGATATGCCTGTTCTACTAATTCCTTATCATAGTTTTTTCCAGGAATTGTTGTTTAAGGTCCTGTCCTTGTTGTATGTAATCATCAAGTTTTGTGCAATTGCGCCTAATGTGTCTGAACTGCCCTTTTGGGATATTTTCTATCCACGGCCTATGGTGTCCACTGTTATATAAAATGTAACTATTGACGTCGACATTCTTCTTGTAGGTTTTTGTGTGTAATTGTCCATTGTCAATAAATACCTCCAAATCCAGGAATTCTACTTTATCTTGGCTGATGTTGGTTGTAAATGTCAGATTTCTGTCATTATTGTTAAGGTATGTGGTGAAGTCATTAAGTGATGCCTGTCTGCCCTTCCATATGAAAATGATATCATCTATGTAACGCCACCATAGGATCAGGTGGGCGCTCCAGTCATGCAAACCCCAGATGTAATCTTCCTCCCACTTACCCATGAAGAGGTTTGCATAACTGGGCGCCACCCGAGATCCCATGGCGGTCCCTGTAGTTTGTAAGAAAAATGTATTGTTGAACCAGACGTAGTTGTGATGGAGAATGTAGTTGAGCGCGTCAAGTATGAATTTGGTTTGTTCGGGTTGTAGGTCAGGTTGTTGGTCCAGAAAGTGTTTGGTGCTGTCTAATCCCTGGTCATGTCTAATTACTGTGTATAGTGAGGTAACATCGCTTGTTGCTAGCCAGAGATCAGGTGCCCATTCTATGTTGTGTAGTGTATTGAGTATGTCTGTGGTGTCCCTTATGTATGATGGAAGTGTCTGTACAATGTCTTGAAGAAAGTAATCTGCGTATTGTGCTAAATTGGAGATGGGGAAGGTTAGGCAGAAGGGGAGGCTTAGGGTTTTGCACTAGAAAGGTTAGGGATTGGCACTTATGATGGAGGGTTAGGTATTAATTGTAAGGTTTATGGTTAGGCTACTGGGTTATGGGGATGGGGTATGTATACTTATCGCCCCTTATCCAGATCATTGGGATGCTGTAGCAGTTGGTCTTCTATGCTGACAGCTGGTTTTCTGAATGTATCCATATATACAGCCTCCTGTACAATACACAACGTTATATATATATATATATATATATATATATATATATATATATATATATATGTATTAGCCCCGTCTTTAGCCCAAACCTACAGCACCACTTACATAAACACAAAACATTTTTATGCTCACAGCCTCCCAGCACGCTGCTCCACGCCACGGTCCCGGAGCCATTGACAGGAAGTCATCACTGTGTACTTCCGGTCACGGACGCCAGAGGGATGTTCCTCTGTGCCTGTCCGGGTGACTGGCAGCCCTGCGGTCGACTGGTGGACCCACGCATGTTTTTCTTTGTTTTAATGTTTTTCTCTTTTGTACCACAGGCAGCCCCCAGTCCCCCCCTACATATGTTTCCTTTGTGTGGACGTTGAGGAGGACAGATCACCGGAGTTTGCTTCCGGGATCTGAGACGCAAGCTGGCAGTTGCTAAGCAACATCCCTCTGGCGTCCGTGACCGGAAGTACACAGTGATGACTTCCTGTCAATGGCTCCGGGACCGTGGCGTGGGGCAACATGCTGGGAGGCTGTGAGTATAAAAATGTTTTGTGTTTATGTATGTGGTGCTGTAGGTTTGGGCTGAAGACGGGGCTAATACCCCGAAACGTCCCCATAATACACTTTTATTTTGCATTTAAAACCGTCTCCTGAGTGCCGTTTCTTCATCCCATCTGGGGCATTGGATTACTACATGTTTTTCACTTCTGGCACCGGGGGCATGTTGCTTCATTTACTATAGAGTGCTGGCAGACTCTGGACTTCTATATATATATATGTATATCTATGACAGTAGGTAGTGGACCAACGGCGCTGACAGGTGCAACTACTCCAGCCAATTTAGAAGAACTTGGTAATCAGGTTGATTTAGCAAGTCAGCACTAAATCCAATTTTTAGTACTGCAGCCTCCTCCATACTCCCTGGACTCTGGGAGTAAACAATGGATCTGTCAAAAAAGAGGATAGGAGGGGCGCTCCATAGTGCATAAATGACAGTTTTATTAAAATTATCATAAAACCACTTTCAAAAAAAAGAGACAAACAATTGCTTGTACCATAAAAAAGAACGCTGTGGGCTGGGTACCACAAGGCTTTTGTATATACAACACGACCCGGCAAACTCCTACCAGCCGTCCGGAGCACTATCGCCAACCAGGATCACCCACTGGGAACACCGATGGTGAGAACAGCGTGTCGTTGGAGGCGTGCAGGGGAGCCGGGTACACACACAGCAGACATCACAGGCCTCGCCCTAACTAGTTTCGTAGTAAAACTTCATCATATATATCTATATACAGTATATATCTCTGGACAGCGGCGTGGCACTCAGGAAGGCGTAGAAATAAATCAATACCTAGCCAAACTATTGAAGTTGACGTTTCAGCCTTGCGGCTTTTATCAAAACAGCTAACATGTTAGCTGTTTTGATAAAAGCCGCAAGGCTGAAACGTCAACTTCAATAGTTTGGCTCGGTATTGATTTAGTTCTACGCCGTCCTGAGTGCTGCGCCGCTGTCCAGATTTGTACATTAGATTTGCGTCCAGCCCCAGCTGCCCGCCTTAAGAGGATTGGAGTGCCAGCATCTCCGCACATGTGTATATATATGTATATATAAAAGAAAGGGTTTGACTCTGTATTGCGCTTATTTGTATGTGCAGCACCACCAAAATTCCTCCTGTTAGTGAGGAACAGTATAGTAATCGAAGAAAAGAGGGGGGGATTGGGGTGCGCTACCCAATATAAAATCTGTACCTCCCAATATAACATAATAAAATCAATATAACATTTCAGAAATTTGTTTTCTTGTGTTTTGGAGACATCCACAATGATTAGGCCCAGTCCATGTCTGGAAAAATAGTCCTTTTATTAAAGATGAACAAAACCCGACGCGTTTCGTCTATAAGACTTCATCAGGGGTAATAACTATTAGAAGAATTAAAATTGTGCAGCTGATCCTGCTGATCACTCAATAAATAACATCACAATGTAATTTTTTGATAAGATCCAATTTTGGAAAATACTTTTTCTGGACTTGGTAGATAGATGGGCTTCTGCTATAATTAAATGAATCCTTGCTAGGATTCAATAATATCAGGACACGCTTTCTGTCAATAACCTCCTTGCTCTGCATTCAGAATAGGAATGCATTCCTATTCTGAATGCAGAGCAAGGAGGTTATTGACAGAAAGCGTGTCCTGATATCCCAAAATTAGAGGGTTCACCTACTACCTTGGAACTCCTGCAAGGCTACATTCCCCATTTTTTCCGCTATGAGGGCATGGTCAGCTCTCTAAGAGCTGTAGCCACATGGGGTACGGCCATGGAAAATGGAGGTGTGATACACATACTGTATGCCTCCAATAGTGCAGTGCCAGATACACATGACCCCAAAAGTGCAGTCCGTGATGCCCATTATACCTATGCCGCATACTGTGATGCCCATTATAAATGATCCGCATCGTGATGCTCCATTATACATATGCCCCACACCTGGATGCTCATTATACATATGCCACACAGCTGATGCCCATTATACATATGACACACACCGTGATGCCGATTATACATATGCCGCACACCGTGATGCCCATTATACATATGCCGCACACCGTGATGCCCATTATACATATGACGCACACTGTGATGTCCATTATACATATGACGCACACTGTGATTTCCATTATACATATGACACACACCGTGATGCTCCATTAAACTTATGCCACACACATGTTGCCCATTATACATATGCCCCACACTTATATACTCATATGCTCACACTTGCTCATATGCGCACACTTATATGCTTATATGTATCCCGGCGGTGCTTTGAATAATAGAGTTCAACCGTCCTTATGAAAGTTATAAGAAACAATAGTGTTCTTAAAGGAATGTCCCCACCGCTAACGGGCAGCCTGGCAGAGTATTTGTAATCCACAGGGTTAATAAGGTAGCGGTTCAGTGGCTTTCCCTAACCTTCTTTCTCCTCCTAGGTCTGGCAGGGCTCTGGCTACTGGTCCAGCAATGTGTCTGCCTAAATGATAGGGTAATCTTCTTGCGCTGCCCCTTTCCTTTAACTTTTGGGTTGGTCTGGGCAATCAGCTATTTCTTAAGAGGGTGTGTGTAGAAGGGCGCCCCCCTTGGGTTTTCTCAGCTGCTTGCCGCTCGGGTCAGCGCAGCTCTCTCTGCTCCCAGCAGTCTCCCCTTCAGCCGCGGGACCGCCAAGTCATGTCCCCTCTCCTGCCTCTGTGCTCCGCTGAGCCGCCGCACCAGTCTGCGATGCCGGCTCCTGTCTCCACCGATGCCGCTCTCTCTTCTCTGCTGCCCGCGTGCTGTGTCTCTCCACATGCATCCCAGCTGTCACTCTCCGCGTGCCTCCTAACTCGGCCGCTGCAGCTCCTCTCCTCTCACTGGCTGCCTGCTACAGTTGTCCGGCTCACTTCCCAGCACGTAGCGTCTCCTCTGGCTGCTGTACACAGGCGCCCGGCTGTCACTCCCGGCGCGCCTCTCTTCTCTGGCGCCTGCTGCCTTCTGGGGCGGTTCGGGATCACACACCCGGCTTTGTCAGCCCTGGCAGTTCACTGCTGCCTACGTCTCCTGCCGTACACCTCCAGCTCAGCTCTTCCGCTCCCTGCAGGTCAGTCTCCTCTCATCCTGCTCTCTTCTCCTTACCCCTCACATGTCAGCCTGCTACTTTATCCCTGCTTCCAGTCTTTTTTCACAACTTAATTGAACATGGACAAAGTCCATAGCACAAGTGGACGGGGCAGTCCATTTTCTGTCCAAGGGGGGGGGGGGTTTAGGGACCTATGCCCCCTGTTTCAGTCCTTTGGGTGGCACTAATATATGTGTACAGGAGGAACCCGGCGGAGATGAGAAAAACAAATCTGTGACAGTTTTTGTACCCTGCACGGTCAGTGACAGTATTGCACCCCCCCCTCCAGCGCCCGGTGCACATGACCCCCCAGCGCCCCCCTAGTTACGGCCCTGGCACAGCACTCTGCCCCATGCAGTACTATAGTGGACAGTTCCTCGAGCTCGGCACCACCTCCCTCCTCCAATCTAGCCGCTGCCTCCTACCATTCATTTGTACGGATGGTGTAATGGTTAGCATTATTGCCTCACAGCACTGAGGTCATGGGTTTTATTCTCACCATGGCCCTAACTGTGCAGAGTTTGTATATTCTCCCTGTACTTGCATGGGTTTCCTCTGGGTACTTTGGTTTCCTCCCACAATCCAAAAAATATATACTGGTAGGCTAATTGGCTCACAACAAATTAACCCTAGAATGTCTGTGTGTGCGTGTACATGTGGTAGGAAATATAGATTGTAAGCTCCACTGGGGCAGGGACTGATGTAAATGTTCAAAAATATTCTCTGTAAAAACGCTGCAGAATATGTATGCGCTATATAAGCAACTGTTAATAAATAATTTAATAATAAAAAAATAATTGCAGCTGTTCCTAGCATTTCCCACAATGCTGCTGACCTCACTGCTTGCTGGCAGCAACATGGACAGGAGCAAAGTAATGATGCATGGAGAGCGACTCTTGTGTTGCATTACTTTGCTGAGTGGGGCAAGCCTGTTTTGGGTGGTAATATGCCATGTATGTGCTATTGCAGAGGGGGGATTGCAGATAGACCTGCTTATCACACAGCAGCACTGACTGCTTACACTTACTACAATATGTGCAACCAGGCCATGGGCCTTGCTATTAGTCATGTCGGGCAGCTTATAAACGTTGGGCGGCCACCGTATCCTGCTCCTCGCCTCTTTAGGAAGAGGAGCTCTAGTTGCCAGCGCCCATAGGCAAATGCCTAATGCTAGTGGTGGCAACGGACCTGTGTGTTGCACAGCTGACATGATATATCTATGAACAATGACGCTCAAAAATAAATTGATGTTACACACCAGTGTGTATGCACCTTTAGAATTATCAGCTAGTTGTAATTAAGATGGAATAAATGAAGGTGAGTTGCTGAATTCAGCACCAATAAAACAAGTCCCATACTCCCTCTATGTCTGTAGTAACAACACCTCTGAATAATGAAAGCATTCCCCAATTTTATATTGATATTTTATTAAATGTAATTTTGAATTATAATCCTTTTTAAAATTGATAATTGTATGCTCTTATAAAAGGGATATTGGGCTCTGGATAATCTCAGATGGAGAGACAACATTTTTCTATACCCCAAAAGAGGCATCATCTTGGATAGATGGTCGAAAGACTGAAAAACTACCCCCCATGGCTCTCCCTACAGGAAGATGGCCTGTTGAGCCCTTCAAGATGGCGCCGCAAATGGCTGCCTAGGAACTGTGCACTAAGCCATATGTAACCCCATATCTCCTGTGTGATAACTGTACTGTCTCTGCTGTAACTGTGTTGTCTTTGCTCATGCTGTTACCTACCAGGCTGCTGCAATGACCAGTGGCGCCGCTGTTGGCTGCCTAGGCGCTGTGCTGCTTGGTGGGTATGCATCTATATGCCCCAGGGTACTTCTAGCCTATACCTGTAGGTGTTCGCATATCTGTCACGGTTTAACTGTACCTAACTGGCTGTTGCACAGCAATCCAAGTCAAATTCCTAGTATGCGCAAGTATACATGGCCAATAAAGTGGATTCTGATTTTGGCAGTATATATCCCTCCAGCATTCCATTGTGATGTACTGCAGCATTTTGTATTTTTTTTTCCCTGATGAAAATAAGTATACCTTATTGCAACCGTTGGCTGTTAATCGGCAGGAGACCTGATAAATTTGTGACCCGATTGCTGCTGCTGCTGCTGTATATATATATATATATATATATATATATATATATATATATATATATATATATATATATATATATATATATATATATATATATATATATATATGGTGATACGGTCCGGCACTCACTCCAGTAGGTCAGCTGCCCCGGTGCCCATACAAACAATGGGATATAGGAAGGAAGAGACTGGCACTCGAAGGGTCTTTGTAAAAAGCAGTGTATTCACAGGAAAAACATCCAACGTTTCGGGGCTGCGCCCCTTTGTCAAGGTGTATGTGGTAACAACAATAGAAACAAGTGCTTACCTTAAATAAGTGATGGTGGGGGTGAGGCAGCGTGAAACGCTGTAGGCTGTCTGCCTGCGCTGCGGTCGTAGGGCGGAAATGACGCGGCTGTGACTAGCGCAGCCGGAAGTGACACCAATAGGGTCTGAAACGCAGGGTTGCTGGACTGCTGGAACGCAAGCTGCTGGGGTTGCCTAGGTGACCTGGGAGAAGATCACATAGCCGCTGGCGGAGAGACAGCCACAGGGTCACACGGAGCCTAGGAATAATAACGTGACACAATTATAATCAAAATAACACGCACTGTAGAATGGCAACTGTAAATAGTGAATAGGCTGCCTGTGGGTAGTGAACATGGGATAATAAAAACCTGATTACAGGCAATCGTCTACTTTCCTTGTTTGCTAACTTAAGGGATTCTGTACTCAGCCACAAGTGCTGTAGCATATGTTATATTAAAAGGAAGAAAAGGAACACAAGCTTGGGTGTCAGCCAGTTCAGTGTCCTTAATGGGGTGTGGTGAGTACTAGACAGGGGTTACATTATATTAAGTAGTATGCACCTCTAGGTGCTGCACAATCACTGGCCAGAAGGGATTCTCTATAGTATCAAAACTTACACATTATTATGAACACAGGAAGAAAATAACAGGGATAGTGAGAGAGAGCGGAGAGAAAAAAAAGCACACTGTTACAGCTGCCGTCGACTGTCCTTATGTCGACTGTTTGTTGTACACTCCAATTATGTATATACTGTTGGGTGGACGGGCACATAAATTATTACAACAATGGAAGAAAATCACAGGGATAGTAAGAGAAGCGGAGAGAAGAAAAAAGCACACTGTCAGATTCTCGGGTTCCCCCAAGGATACGATCTGTAGATTTACAGTTCTTGGGCCGAAAGGGTCAAAGCTGGACATTATTATTATTTTAAACACTGGAAGAAAATCACAGGGATAGTAAGAAAAGCGGAGGGAAGAGAAAAGCACACTATCAGATCCTTAGTTTCCCATACGGGTACGGTCTAAGGATTTACAGCTCATGGGCCAGGAGGGTGGAGGCTGCGTCAACTATGCTGAAATAATCACTGGGAACCTCTGGTGGATGGTGGGTTGGGTTGCAAAAGGTCTGCTACACTATATTATCACAATGGAAAAAATCACAGGGATAGAAAGAAGTAGTGGAGAGAAGAAAAAAGCACACTAGTAGGTCCATATCGGACCCTATCGTGGGGACTATGGGGTCTAAATATTACATGATTACAAATTACACTAGAAGAAAAATTGCAGGGACAGAAAGATGGAGCGGAGAAGAAGAAAAAAGCACACAATATGAGGAGGACTGTAAGCCTCCATAATAGGGATATAGGGTGTAGGTGTGATCTTAACCACTGGTGGGCCTATGGCAGCCTATCTTGATTATTGGTGTATCCCATGGCCACAAGCCTTTATCATGATCACTGGAATTAAAGACCATATTGCAAAGATCCCCCATAAAAGGGTCACTGTTGCTGGTTCCGAAGGTGTTGTTGTGTATTAGTGGGGCTAAAGGTCTGTCGCTATCATCTGGTATGGTTGTGGGCGATACGTCTATAAGAAAACATTTAATGGCAGTCTGTCGTTTAGTCCCATCGGTTTCACCGAGTCCAGGCGATGGATCCATCTTGTTTCCAGACGTAATAATTTGCCTTCTCGATCTCCTCTGCGCAATCCTTCGGGTATATGGTCTATTGCCATGTGTTTCAAGTATGACAGTCTGTGCTTTTCTTGGGCGAAATGTTTCGCTACAGGTTGTTCATTACCTTTTCCTGTGAGCGCCTGGCCGATGGCCGAACGATGTAGGGCCATCCGTTCTCTCATGCTTCTGATGTTTTTCCCTACATAGGTCATTTTGCACGGGCAGGTGATGACATACACGATGTGTGTGGACATGCAGTTCAGTACTTGTTTTATAGGGAACTTTTGTTTAGTTCTTGGATGCACAAAGTGTGTGCCTGTGACCATATGCTGGCAAGTTGTGCATTTGATGCACTTGTAGCACCCAGGTGCCCGACTGAGGAAATTGCTGGCAGTGTCGTCCGGGTTCTCAAACCCTGTGATATCATTGTGGACCAACACGTCCTTTATGCTTCTGCCTTTAGTGTAACATAACATCGGTCTTTTTTGTTGGAACCCTGGTAGACTCTTGTCTGTTTTTATGATCGGCCATAAGGCTCGTGTGGCTCTTGGCAGGATGGCACTGGCTGAGTTGTATCTGGTGACAAAGGGTATAATGTCTTGCTGTGATTGAGCTTTGGCCTGGGAGCCCTCCAGGAGGCTTTTGCGGTCTATGGCTAATACTTCCAGCTTCTGTTGCTTTAGAATTTTGGGATCATAACCCCTTTGCTCAAATCTGCTGACACAATTGTCCAGTACTGTAGGTAGGGTGGTAATGTCACTGGTGATCCTGGCCGCTCTCACCATTTGTGATTTGGGTAGCCCCCTCTTCAAAGGCCTTGGATGGAAGCTGTTGGCTCTCAAAAGGGTGTTTCTGTCAGTTGGCTTGGAATAAACTGAGGTTGACAGTGCTCCGTTGTTGTTTTTCACCAGTACGTCCAGGTAGTTGACTTCTGTGCTGGAAAAGGCATGGGTCAGTTTAATCGGCGAGTCCCGTGCGTTGATGTTATCAACCAGAATCTTCAAAAGTGTCTCGCCTCCCGTCCAGACCATGAACAAGTCATCTATATACCTGGTGAACATAGCAACATGCTGTTGGATCTCAGGATCATTCTGGAACATCACCCTTTCTTGCTCGAACATATATACATTGGCAAATGATGGCGACACACAACTTCCCATCGCACAACCGGACTTTTGACGGAAGAACCGACCGTTGAATAAAAAGTAGTTTTTGGTCAATGTTAGACCCAGCAACTTGATGTAGAGGTCCAAGTTCAGGGAGTCCATGTTGTTCTGGACAAGAAATTGCCGCATAACCACCAATCCCTCCTGTTTTCTCTTCCCTCCGCTTTTCTTACTATCCCTGTGATTTTCTTCCAGTGTTTAAAATAATAATAATGTCCAGCTTTGACCCTTTCGGCCCAAGAACTGTAAATCTACAGATCGTATCCTTGGGGGAACCCGAGAATCTGACAGTGTGCTTTTTTCTTCTCTCCGCTTCTCTTACTATCCCTGTGATTTTCTTCCATTGTTGTAATAATTTATGTGCCCGTCCACCCAACAGTATATACATAATTGGAGTGTACAACAAACAGTCGACATAAGGACAGTCGACGGCAGCTGTAACAGTGTGCTTTTTTTTCTCTCCGCTCTCTCTCACTATCCCTGTTATTTTCTTCCTGTGTTCATAATAATGTGTAAGTTTTGATACTATAGAGAATCCCTTCTGGCCAGTGATTGTGCAGCACCTAGAGGTGCATACTACTTAATATAATGTAACCCCTGTCTAGTACTCACCACACCCCATTAAGGACACTGAACTGGCTGACACCCAAGCTTGTGTTCCTTTTCTTCCTTTTAATATAACATATGCTACAGCACTTGTGGCTGAGTACAGAATCCCTTAAGTTAGCAAACAAGGAAAGTAGACGATTGCCTGTAATCAGGTTTTTATTATCCCATGTTCACTACCCACAGGCAGCCTATTCACTATTTACAGTTGCCATTCTACAGTGCGTGTTATTTTGATTATAATTGTGTCACGTTATTATTCCTAGGCTCCGTGTGACCCTGTGGCTGTCTCTCCGCCAGCGGCTATGTGATCTTCTCCCAGGTCACCTAGGCAACCCCAGCAGCTTGCGTTCCAGCAGTCCAGCAACCCTGCGTTTCAGACCCTATTGGTGTCACTTCCGGCTGCGCTAGTCACAGCCGTGTCATTTCCGCCCTACGACCGCAGCGCAGGCAGACAGCCTACAGCGTTTCACGCTGCCTCACCCCCACCATCACTTATTTAAGGTAAGCACTTGTTTCTATTGTTGTTACCACATACACCTTGACAAAGGGGCGCAGCCCCGAAACGTTGGATGTTTTTCCTGTGAATACACTGCTTTTTACAAAGACCCTTCGAGTGCCAGTCTCTTCCTTCATATATATATATATATATATATATATATATATATATATATATATATATATATATATATATATATATATATATATATATATATATATATATATATATATATATATATATATATATATATATATATATATATATATATAGTCCAGGTGATGATCGGCACTCAAGGGGAGGATGAGAGTAGATGGCCTGGGTGCCTTCTTAAGTCATAACCGGAGTTAATGCTGAATATAGCTGGATGTAGCAAGCGGCACTCACAGGACTTGTCAAATAAAACAGATGACACAGACACCTAGTCTGGTAGCAACGTTTCGATCTTTACTGATCGTTGTCAAGCTCCAGCTTGACAACGATCAGTAAAGATCGAAACGTTGCTACCAGACTAGGTGTCTGTGTCATCTGTTTTATTTGACAAGTCCTGTGAGTGCCGCTTGCTACATCCAGCTATATATATATATATATATATATATATATATATGTGGTCTATGGTGCACAGTTAGCGCTTACACTCACTTAGTGTTATACCAGTGCGTGGTGATGAAATTGATAATAGTGCAGTATATAAATACGTGACAATAACAATATTTCAATAAAAAACACTCCAGAAATTGTGCTGTGTCGGCAGAAGTCATCAAAGTTGTCCTAATTTCCGTAGGACAGAAAAGTACATATACAAAGTGGTATGTCCTCTGCGCCTTCAGTGTTTTTTTCAAATATGATCAGTGGGTGCTATAACAATCCTTAAAGAAATTTTATATTCTGCGTACCAGCAAGTAGCAAAAAATTAGCATGTAGCAATTTCTCTCTCTTGAAGGGGTCTCTCTCGTTCCTCTCTGTCCGTCTCAGTAATGTGTTTCAAACATGAGGGAAGTGATACGGAGAGTAGGTTATCATTCGCCCCGAGAGAGATACATAAGGTGACTTTGTGGATCAACTATGGGATTGTATGTGACCAGGTGATGATTCCAGCAGGTATCCTCCAAAGCCCTTAAAACCAAAAGATTCTCCCAAGATGGGAAGAAATCATAGCGTAATATTGTTTTATATGTAAAAAATTATTTATTTAGAACAATATAGATAATGAAAAACTTTTTAAAAATATGTAGCATAAAAAACAGTATGGATGGACCAGTACATTGAAAATAATGTTCAATAGCTTATCTGGTTGTGATGCCAGCGGTGATGGAGAGGTGTTGGCCCAACCGGTTTCGTCCCTTTAAACCATAGAATGGGACTTCATCAGGGGTTAAAGATGAGGTGACCAGGACAGGGAGAGGTATAAATAGCCTCCAGCATAGATCTTAATTGACTGGCGTCCGGAAGACTGCACTGCGCGTGCGCGCGAGTCCCGCGTTACTATAGCAACATTCGGGACTTAGTTGCCGGTGTATAGAAGAATATGCGCATGCGCGAGGCACATCACGATATCGCGAGTGTGTCATATAAACAGCTTCTCCATTACTGTTGTAGTTTCCCTGTTTAGGGACAAAGTGCGCATGCGCGATGATTGTAAAGTATCACGGGGAGGCTATCTTAGCCATCCTCCGTAGTTACAGTGAAGTCTTCAGCAGTGTTAACTATGGCGCTGGTAGTGAATTTAAGAAATAGCTGCGCATGCGCTGGGACATTAGATTAATAAAGCTGTGAGCTCAGCATATTACATAGGGTGCAGAATGATGCTTATATCGTTAGAGACACTGGGATTGTTACATATATATATATATATATATATATATATAGAAACATCATGCACAAGAATTATTACATATATGTAAGAATATGTATAAGAATATCCTGCATTTATGTCATTGTGCCAACACACAATTGCTCAGTGTGGACCCACTGTAGCAATGAGTTGGACCCTGACATCATACAGATACTTCTTAGAGGTTGATTAATGTATGGTAACTGCATAGACCCGTATACATTCATAATATAAGCAGAGTAATAAAGAACAGCAAAATACAGAATGATAAAAAATATGATAAAAAATATATGATAAAAATGTGTAATCTATATATATATATATATATATATATATATATATATATATATATATATATATATATATATATATATATATATATATATATATATATATATATATATATATATATATATATATATATATATATATATATATATATATATAGGCAGAAAATTTTTTAAAAATATTTAGCAGCATTTTATATGATAAAGTAGGCAACATTGATGAATATATGCACATATATATGAAAGGTGATATAAATATAGTTAAAAACACCAAACATATTCTCACATCTTTATACAAAGTATTGACCGCATATTGTCTGTCTTATATCCAGATGTTGGTATTCAGATAAAAGGTGCAATTTCATAGGAGTCATTTAGTCCGAAGGGGGTCAGGGTATTCAAAGAATATATCCAAAACATTTCTCGTTGGGAAAGTTTCTTATCTCTATCGCCTCCCCTCTCCCCCAACGTAACCTGTTCTATAGCCTTGAACGATATATGATCAGGGTTGGACTTGTGTGTGTTCAAAAAATGTCTAGGGACGGAGTGGTTTTCCATTTTGTTTTTAATGGCCCTGACATGCTCCTGTATCCTTATTTTCAACGGTCTCTTAGTTTTACCTATGTATTTGTATCCACAAGTGCACTCCATACAATAAATTACATAAGTGGTGAGGCAGTTCATTTTTTGTTTTATTTTATGATGGACTGTTGAGTTATGATTGGCAACACTTTTACCATCTTTATGGGCAGATTTACAGATGCAACATTGGTTGCATCTGAAGAAACCAGTGGTGCTTAACCAAGAATTGGTGGGGTTGCTTGGTGCATGTTTTAATAAGCTGGGTGCTAAGATCTCCTTAAGGAGGGAGAACTAAAAGAAAGAGAAGTTACTCTAGAACCTCTAAAAAACAATGAGGATTTTAAAATTAATGAAACAGTTTTAATAAAAAAGATGGAGAGGATAGAAAAAGAGGTGATCCAAAGAAAGGAGAAAAAATTTCTCCGAGACAAACAGGACTATCAAACTAACAAAATCAAACAATGGAATAGAAATATACCTAAACCTAGGATATATAAAAACAACTACATAGACCAATCTAATCAGCAGCAATATGAGGAGGGCTGGGAAACTGTCCCCTTTAAACCGCAGAGGCAAAACTATAGAAAAATTGTCACTCCGAGACAAAGAGATCTACCTGTTAAGAATAGGTACACGGCACTTAACCGCCTAAATTCAGAAAGTGATAGCGATTTTTTATCGCCGGGTACCCCACACTGGAGAGACAGGTACAAGCGGAATACAATAAAAGAAAATGTTTATATAGCATCTCCCTTAAAAAGAACTGTAAGAGAAGAAGAGGAAGAAGAGCAGGGAGACCAAAATCAGAGAAAAAGAAACCGCCACTAACCACTCAACAAGAAAATGGTATTTTTAATTTATCAAATAGATTGCTAACTGACTCAGAAGTTTCGGTCCTAAGCAAAGGACTCTCGTTTGCACCAACAGCAAAACAAAACAAATTTCAATTATTTATAGACCTTAATAAGTTTATACGTAAACTCACGCTCCAAAGACATTTTTTCAGAAAAGATACCGCCATGATAAAAAAATTTGAAGCTAGGGCGGAAGTAGGCAGTGAAATAAAGGAGAACAAATCAGGATTAAAGAATAAATCTAAATACTATCCTTTAGAATCTAGAAGTAGTCAGATCAACTTATTTTATGAACTGGTCAAGAATGATCTAGACCGAGATCAAAATACTATCTCCAAAGACAATTTAACAAACTTCGAGAAAAATGCTTTAAAAAAATTGAAGGATGATACATCCATAGTTTTAAAACCTGCTGACAAGGGGGGCGGCCTGGTGATTATGAATAGAGAGGATTATGAAAATGAAGCCCATAGACTTCTTAATGATAAGAACTTCTATGTAAAATTGAAAGATGATCCAACAGAGGAATTTATATCAGACCTTCGCACCATTCTTTTAGATGGTCTTAGACAAGGCTTCATAAACAAGGATAAATATCAATATATGATTAATAACAATCCCATCATTCCTATATTTTACTTTCTCCCCAAAATCCATAAAAAGTTAGATAAACCGCCAGGCCGCCCTATCGTTGCAGGGATAGACTCTGTAACGTCCCACATTTCAGAGTACGTGGAGATATTTTTACAAAAATACGTTTTAAAACTAGATTCTTTTACTAAAGACACCACAGCAGTTCTACAACATTTGAAGCACTTTACATGGCAGGATGATTATCTCTGGGTCACGATCGACGTACAATCTCTTTATACGTCGATTATACACCAGAGAGGAATAGACTCATGCAAGGAATTCTTACTAAATGACCCAGATCTTAATGATGGACATAAAGATTTTATTTGTTCATTGATGAATTTTATCCTTAAACACAACTATTTTAAGTTCTTAAATGAGTTTTATCTGCAGGTCTGTGGGACCGCAATGGGGACAGTATTTGCCCCGAGTTTTGCGAATTTGCACATGGGTAGTTGGGAAAAGAAATATATCTACAATAATGCTCTGGCCGCCAACATAGTCATGTATAGAAGATATATTGACGACATTCTACTAATATGGAAGGGGGACATTGCATCTTTTAATAAGTTTTTTGACAATATTAGCACCAACGAATATAATTTATCATTTACATATAATGTCCAAAGTAAAGAAATTGAATACCTAGATTTAGTTCTAATGTCAGATAATGGGAACATCAGCACTAAAAATTACATCAAAGAAGTTGACAAAAATAGTTATCTGCATTACCAAAGTGGACATTTAAAAAGTTGGAAAACTAACATCCCATATTCCCAATTTTGTAGGCTTAGGCGGAATTGCAATAAAAATGAGGACCAGCAATTGGGAACTTATTCATCTAGATTTATACAAAGAGGATACCCCACACCCCTGATTGAACAAGCAAGTATCAGAGCTAAGGAGCAAAATAGGGAAGAACTTCTCATATATAAAAATAAAGAGAAAGAAGAAAACCAACATGCCAATTTTATAACAACCTATAACTCTGGAGAAACTAAACTAAGAAAGACATTGAAGAAACACTGGGCAATACTCAAACTAGACCCCATTTTAAAAGATACCTTGCCGCAACAACCCAAAATAATTTTTAAGAAGGCCAGAAACCTTAAGGAGATCTTAGCACCCAGCTTATTAAAACATGCACCAAGCAACCCCACCAATTCTTGGTTAAGCACCACTGGTTTCTTCAGATGCAACCAATGTTGCATCTGTAAATCTGCCCATAAAGATGGTAAAAGTGTTGCCAATCATAACTCAACAGTCCATCATAAAATAAAACAAAAAATGAACTGCCTCACCACTTATGTAATTTATTGTTTGGAGTGCACTTGTGGATACAAATACATAGGTAAAACTAAGAGACCGTTGAAAATAAGGATACAGGAGCATGTCAGAGCCATTAAAAACAAAATGGAAAACCACTCCGTCCCTAGACATTTTTTGAACACACACAAGTCCAACCCTGATCATATATCGTTCAAGGCTATAGAACAGGTTACGTTGGGGGAGAGGGGAGGCGATAGAGATAAGAAACTTTCCCAACGAGAAATGTTTTGGATATATTCTTTGAATACCCTGACCCCCTTCGGACTAAATGACTCCTATGAAATTGCACCTTTTATCTGAATACCAACATCTGGATATAAGACAGACAATATGCGGCCAATACTTTGTATAAAGATGTGAGAATATGTTTGGTGTTTTTAACTATATTTATATCACCTTTCATATATATGTGCATATATTCATCAATGTTGCCTACTTTATCATATAAAATGCTGCTAAATATTTTTAACATTTTTTCTGCATATATATATATATATATATATATATATATATATATATATATATATATATATATATATATATATATATATATATATATATATATATATATATATATATATATATATATATATATATATATATATATATATATACACACACACACATTTTTATCATATTTTTTTTATCATATTTTTTATCATTCTGTATTTTGCTGTTCTTTATTACTCTGCTTATTTTATGAATGTATACGGGTCTATGCAGTTACCATACATTAATCAACCTCTAAGAAGTATCTGTATGATGTCAGGGTCCAACTCATTGCTACAGTGGGTCCACACTGAGCAATTGTGTGTTGGCACAATGACATAAATGCAGGATATTCTTATACATATTCTTACATATATGTAATAATTCTTGTGCATGATGTTTCTATATATATATATATATATATATATATATATATATGTAACAATCCCAGTGTCTCTAACGATATAATTATCATTCTGCACCCTATGTAATATGCTGAGCTCACAGCTTTATTAATCTATTGTCCCAGCGCATGCGCAGCTATCTCTTAAATTCACTACCAGCGCCATAGTTAACACTGCTGAAGACTTCACTGTAACTACGGAGGATGGCTAAGATAGCCTCCCCGCGATACTTTACAATCATCGCGCATGCGCACTTTGTCCCTAAACAGGGAAACTACAACAGTAATGGAGAAGCTGTTTATATGACACACTCGCGATATCGTGATGTGCCTCGCGCATGCGCATATTCTTCTATACACCGGCAACTAAGTCCCGAATGTTGCTATAGCAACGCGGGACTCGCGCGCACGCGCAGTGCAGTCTTCCGGACGCCAGTCAATTAAGATCTATGCTGGAGGCTATTTATACCTCTCCCTGTCCTGGTCACCTCATCTTTAACCCCTGATGAAGTCCCATTCTATGGTTTAAAGGGACGAAACCGGTTGGGCCAACACCTCTCCATCCCCGCTGGCATCATTTGAACATTCAACATATTGAACATTATTTTCAATGTACGGGTCCATCCATACTGTTTTTTATGCTACATATTTTTAAAAAGTTTTTCATTATCTATATTGTTCTAAATAAATAATTTTTTACATATAAAACAATATTACGCTATGATTTCTTCCCATCTTGGGAGAATCTTTTGGTTTTAAGGGCTTTGGAGGATACCTGCTGGAATCATCACCTGGTCACATACAATCCCAGTGTGAGTTTCATAACATTTAATCCTTCTTAACCATTTTTTCTCACAAGGTGACCACTGTGTGCATTTTAATCTAACCACAAGGTGGCGTTGTTCACCAACCAATTTTCTATGCACAAGCACTTATAATATTTATAGTTGATCCACAAAGTCACCTTATGTATCTCTCTCAGGGCGAATGATAACCTACTCTCCGTATCACTTCCCTCATGTTTGAAACACATTACTGAGACGGACAGAGAGGAACGAGAGAGACCCCTTCGAGAGAGAGAAATTGCTACATGCAAATTTTTTGCTACTTGCTGGTACGCAGAATATAAAATTTCTTTAAGGATTTTTATAGCACCCACTGATCATATTTGAAAAAAACACTGAAGGCGCAGAGGACATACCACTTTGTGTGTATATGTGTATATATATATATATATATATATATATATATATATATATATATATATATATATATATATATATATAATTTTTTTTTTTTTTAATTTATTTAGTTATTTAAGTTTCAATGAGATTGACTCATTTTCATCAGGGCAATACCCCATGGAAGTATGGAAGTCATACTGCATCCCCCGCCGCCTCCTGCTGCTGTGCTGCCCGGGCCAGTGACCTCCTCCTCCCTAGCCCCGTACTTCCCCTTCTGGATGCAGGGAGGAGGAAAGCAGCAGCTGCCAGGGACAGCAGGAGGGGGGAGAGCCACCGGGGACCTGCTCACCACCCACCGGCTGCTTCAAAAAGGGCAGCTCATATCGTATTGCATATGTTATTAGTAGCGATACGGTAGCCGGCAGAGGGGGTGGGGGTCTTTAAGAGGTGGTGAATTTTATAAAATCCTGCCCATTATATGTTGCCCCTGCAGCTTTCTCAAGGTCTAACCTTGAAAAAGCTGCAGGGGCGAAACGCGTTGGCCATTGGTACATCCTTCCAGCTGCTTTTAAACCACCCACCACCCTTTTTAGTCTGTGCTTGCCAGCACTATCCCAGAATCAAAAAATCCATTGAGATCACATCACCCCCTGGAGTGAAGGATCCCAGGACAGGCATTACCATTCTTGTGGAGGAACGCCACCTCTGTAATTTTGCCGCAACCAGGACCCCACATCCTCAAACTTCCCAAAAATCCAACTGTGGAGCGTTCCCACTATATCCAAAATAAGCGGTGAGAATACAGTGGCAGATCCCATCCATCCCACTGCCATACACCACCTTTTGGAATCACCTTCCTTTTGGGCCCAAAAGAGGACAAGACACTACTGGAATTGAGGTGACTCTGGGTACATAACCCTATTTACAATTATTGCAGCATTCTTCCTTCTCTTTTTTTTATATATCCATATTTTATGATAATTTTTTTTTAACAGCTCTTTAGCTGAGTATGTGTACTTTATTTATCTGAGTGTTTATTAACCTAATAAATAAGAATGTTTTAATTCATGTATAATTGAATATTTTCATTTAGCGCAACCCACCCATCTTGTCAGGACCGGTGTAAGGGGGTTCGGCGCCCTCCTGCAAACTATAAATTTGCGCCCACCCAAGCTTTACAAAGGGACAGAGCACACCAAAAGAAAAATGTGTGATCTCTCAAGGAAGGGGAATGGCCACACAATGGTACTCCCACTCCAAATTACACCACATAGTAGCACAATATTATTCACCTTACACAGCTGTAACTAGCCATTTTGGTGCCAGGAGTTAAAAAAACAGGGAGAGTTTGCACCGTAGGAGCGCGCAAAAATGTAGGAGCGTAGCTTTATGGAGAATGGGCATCGTCACATAAAAGTACCAATTACACTGTACTCCCCATAACACATTATGCTTCACACCTCAATGCCCATTACACATTATACCACACACAGTAAAGGCCCCCATACACTACACGATTTGGGCCCGATTTCACCCAATTCTGGAGGATCGGGCTGAGAAATCGGGTGAAATTGCCCAAATTGTGTAGGGTATGACATCCAATCTGATCCGATGCGCGGTCCCGTGCGCATCGGATCAGATCTGGATGTCGGACGGTCTGCACATAAGATAAATCTTATGTGCAGCCGGCATTGAGCTGGTCTGTGGGCGTGGGGACCGGAGAGCAGGATCAGGTCCATGTGTGATGAGAGAGGGTAGTCACCTAGCGGCAGGAGAGGTGGCGGGGAGCGGGGTCCGGTCCAGCTGCAGGAGGGGTAGTGAGCTAGTGTGGACTGGAGACTAGGTAGCGGCAGCTGCAGGCGGGGAGCACGGAGAGCATGGCGCATAATAAAAGAGTCCGGGTAGCGGCGAGCGGGAGAATAGGAAACATCCTATTCAAAAGACTGGGTGGACGCTGATTGGCCGAGAGTTCAGCCAATCAGCGTCCGCCCTGCCCGCCCAGTCTTTTGAATAGTTTCCTATTCTCCCGCTCGCCAATACCCGGACTCTGTTATGCGCCGTGCGCTCCGTGCCCTGCCTGCAGCTGACGCTACCTAGTCTCAGCTGGACGTGCTCCCCTCCGGCAGCTGGACTGGTCCCGGCCACCTCTCCTGCCGCTAGGTGACTACCCTCTCTCATCACATATGGATCGGACCCCGCTTTCCGGTCTCTGGTCCCCGCTCCCCCAGACGGACCCTGATGCCCCCCCCCCCCCCCCCCGCAAGCTCCCCCAGACCCTGCTCTCCCACAGCTCCCCCGGATTTACATGTGATAAATCGATCCGATTTATCACATGTAAAAAATGGCACATCAAATCATATCAGGAGCTGCCGGGGGAGCTTAGGGGAAGTCGGGGCCGACATTAGGCCAACTTGTCCTTAGGACAAGTCGGCGTAGTGTATGGAGGCATTAAGGCACATTATACATAAAGTAATGCCCATTACACATTATGTCACACATCATGATGCCCCTTACACAATATGCAGCACACCATAATGCCCATTACACATTATGCCACACACCGTAATTCTCCTTACAAAATATGCCATGCACCATAATGCCTATATGATATTGACACACATTATGCTACACATAATGCTCCGAATACTCCTGGATATACCCACATTTGAAGCGCTGCTTATTCAGAACGCCCACACCAGTTGCCAAAAGTAGTTGCTCTGCTTATACGTAGTGCTCACACCAGTTGCCAACATTAGTAGCACTGTGTAACCATATGCCCACACCAGTTGCCGACATTAGTAGCACTGTAAGTAAGTAGAATTTATATAGCGCACTTTCTCCAACAGGACTCAAGGCGCTACTGTGTAACCATATGCCCACACCAGTTGCAGACATTAGTAGCACTGTGTAACCATATACCCACACCAGTTGCCAACAGCAGTAGCACTGCCTATACATGTGCCCACACCAGTTGCCGACATTACTAGCTCTGTCTACACAAATGCTCACACCAGTTGCCGACATTAGTAGCGTTGACTATACACGTGCCCACACCAGTTGCCGACATTAGTAGCGCTAACTATACATGTGCCCACACCAGTTGCCGACATTAGTAGCGCTGACTATACACGTGCCCACAGCAGTTGCTGACATTAGTAGCGCTAACTATACACGTGCCCACAGCAGTTGCCGACATTAGTAGCACGGACTATACACGTGCCCACACCAGTTGCCGACATTAATAGCGCTGACTATACACGTGCCCACAGCAGTTGCTGACATTAGTAGCACTGACTATACGGGTTGGGATCATTTGGTCTATTGCATTATGGTAGAAAGTCATTAGGTCGAATCCATTAGGTCGACATGCTAAAAGGTCGACATGATTCTAGGTCGACATGGGAAAAAGTCGACATGATTCTAGGTCGAAAGGTCATTAGTTCGACAGGTCATTAGTTCGACAAGGTCATTAGTTCGACATTGTCTATGTCGACATTCACAAGGTCGACATGGGGTTTTTCACTGTTTTTTTACCTGAATGTCAACACAGTCGACATGGACACAGTTTAAAGTGCACTGCATCCCCTCGCGTCGGGCACGGTGCCTCGCTACGCTCGGCACACTATTTTATTCTCCCACCACGCCCTAGTGGATGGTAGGGCATGAAATACCGCCTGTCGGCACATGTTGGCTCAAAAAACAGTGAAAAACTCCATGTCGACCTTGTGAATGTCGACATAGACAATGTCGAACTAATGACCTTGTCGAACTAATGACCTGTCGAACTAATGACCTTTCGAACTAGAATCATGTCGACCTTTTCCCATGTCGACCTAGAGTCATGTCGACCTTTTAGCATGTCGACCTAATGGATTCGACCTAATGACTTTCTACCATAATGCAGTAGACCAAATGACCGCATCCCGACTATACACGTGCCCACACCAGTTGCCAACATTAGTAGCGCTGACTATGCAAATGCCTACATCAGTTGCCGACATTAATAGCGATGTCTACACACATGCTCACACCAGTTGCCGACATTAGTAGCGCTGACTATACACGTGCCAATACCAGTTGCTGACATTAGTAGCGCTGACTATACACATGCTCACACCAGTTGCCGACATTAGTAGCACTATCTATACACATGCCCAGATCAGTTGCCGACATTAGTAATGCTGCCTACACAAATGCTCACACCAGTTGCCGACATTAGTAATGCTGCCTGCCTATACACGTGCCCACACCAGTTGCCAACATTAGTACACTCACACTTTAGTCTGCTGTCCTGGCAGCTCAGCCTCTCCTGTGTCTCTCTTCAGTCTTGCTCCATCATAGCCCCGCCCCTCCGTCCGTGTAGCCCCGCCCCTTTTAGTACATACTGCTGCCCTGATGTATAGGAGCCTGGAGGGAACTCTGTGCCTCCGGCGCTGCTGCGTGCCCTGCAGTATGACAGACGCAGCAGCAGCCAGCAGCCTCAGAGACAGCAGGGGATGCAGAGCAGGGACAGTGGCGCCTCTCCTGCCCGGCGCCTACCTGCTTTGCATCCTCTGCTGAGCGGGTAGCGCCGGCCCTGCATCTTGTGCATTTTTCTTGTAAGGGTGTGACGACCCCTTTTTCAGGTTGCAGCTTGGCAAAGCACGCCCTATTGGCGCCTATCACAGATACCTAGGTATCTACCTCTCTTTCTGGTCGGGGAAATTGTTCTATATACAAAAAAGTTACATATGCTAAAAAGCATTTTACAAAGTATATACTGTAGAAGTTACATATGAATTTTTGTTTTTGTGCTTTGAAACATCTGGATAATTACATACAGCCTTAAGAAATAGGCTAACAGGCATGTCCAAACTATGGCCCTCCAGCTGTTGTTAAACTCCACATCCCAGCATGCCTTGCCATAATTTTAGCATTCCATAATAGCAAAGCTGTGGCAAGGCATGATGGGACTTGTAGTTTCACAACAGCTGGAGGGCCATAGTTTGGACATGTCTGGGCTACAGTGTAACTGGGACTATTTCACTGGAGTATTTTGTCAGCTGATATTTTGAGAACAATTATTAACCCCTTCATGACAGAGCCAGTTTGTGCCTTCATGACAGAGCCCTTTTTTTCAAATCTGACATGTCTCACTTAAGTGGGGATAACTTTTTTTTGCTTTTACTTATCCCAGTGATTTTGAGATTGTTTTCTCGTGACACATTGTACTTCAAGTTAGTGGTAAATTTTGGTCGATACAGTCTGTGTTTTTTTTGAAAAATACCAAAATATCGTAAAAAAATGGAAAATTTAGCAATTTTCAAAATGTTAAATTTTCTGCTTGTGAGACAAATAATCTTACCACTCAAAATAGTTAATAACTAACATAGACCATATGTATACTTTATGTTGCCATCATTATTTCAACCTCCTTTTCATTTTTTTGGACACTAGGAGGCTTAAAATATGAATAGCAAATTCTCAAATTTTCAAGAAAATTTCAAACTCTGATTTTTTTAGGGACCAGGTCAGTTTTGATGTGACTTTGAGGGACTTGTATGTGAGACACCCCCATAAATGATGCCATTTCAAAAACTGCACCCCTCACAGTATTCAAAACAGCATTTTGGAAGTTTGTTAACCCTTTAGGTGTTTCACAGGAATTAAAACAAAGTGTAGGTGAAATTTCAAAATTTCTTTTTTTTTGCAGATTTGCAATTTTAATACATTTTTCTAAGGAACACAGTACATTTTACTAGAGAAATGTGACTAAAAATTGATTCCCCCAATTCTTTGGTTTTCATAAATATCCTA
The DNA here is from genome assembly GCF_055691185.1 of Crinia signifera. NCBI lineage: Eukaryota > Metazoa > Chordata > Amphibia > Anura > Myobatrachidae > Crinia > Crinia signifera. Next base: position 167,165,083 of record NC_139218.1, on the reverse strand, counting down.
TATGTGGCCCTAGTGTGCACGGTGACCAAACCACAGGCTTCATAATAGAAGGAGCACCTACTTGATTTTGGAGCCTCCTTTTTATGAGATTATTTTTTAGGCACCATGTAGGTTTCTAGGCACCATAAGATGCTAAAAGTTAGGAACCCCCCCACAAGTGACCCCATTTTGCAAACTACACCCCTCAGGGAATTCATCTAGGGGTATAGAGTACATTTCAAACCCCCAGGGGTTTCACCAATTGTGGTACAACTGGGCAGTGAAAATGAAAAAAATTAATTTTTCATTTTCACAGCTCAGTTGTATCAAAATTGGTGAAACCTCGGGGGGTTTGAAATGTACTCTATACCCCTAGATGAATTCCCTGAGGGGTGTAGTTTGCAAAATGGGGTCACTTGTGGGGGGGTTCCACTGTATGGGTGTTTCGGGGGTCATTCAACCAGAATCTGTGCTGCAAAATCCAAAAATCACTCCTTCCCTTCTGAGTCCTGCCATGCACCCAACTGGTATTTTTTGGTCACATGTGAGGCATTGCCGTACCCGGGAGAAATTGGGGCACAGATTTTGGGGTGCTTTGTCTCCTTCATTCCTTGTGAAAATGAAAAATTTTGAGCCAGATCTGCATTTTTGTGTAAAAAAATTTAATTTTTTACACAAAAATGCAGTTCTGGCTCAAAATTTTTAATTTTCACAAGGAATGAAGGAGACAAAGCACCCCAAAATCTGTGCCCCAATTTCTCCCGAGTACGGCAATGCCTCACATGTGACCAAAAATTACCAGTTGGGTGCATGGCAGGACTCAGAAGGGAAGGAGTGATTTTTGGTGGTGGAATGAATGGTGGGTGCTATGTCGCATTAGCAAGACCCCCGAAGCACCAATACAGTGGAACCCCCCCACAAGTGACCCCATTTTGGTCACCAGCTTTGGGAGGGGGGCTGGCGCTGCGGCTGGCGGGGGGGTGGGAGGGGTGCTGGCGCTGCGGCAGCCGGGTGGGTGGGAGGCAGCCGGGTGGGGGCTGGCGATCGGTGCGGTATACACACATATATATATATATATATATATATATATATATATATATATATATATATATATATATATATATATATATATATATATATATATATATATATATATATATATATATATATATATATATATATATATATATATAGATAGCGCAGGCCTTATGCTTGCTGGCGAATCGCCAGCAGCATGCTGCTGGCGATCCGCCAGCAACACGGCGCGCCATCTGACTGAGACGCGCGTGCGTCCCCCACGCACGCGCGTCTCAGTATCCGGGCGGCCGGGCGGCGAGGCGGACACAATACTCGAGGGGGGCTGGGGGGACCCGAGGAGGCTGTGGGGGGGTGCGGGCGCCCGGTGTGGGCACCGGGCGACCGAGGGCAGCACCGTCGGAAGGGGACGCGCGCGCACCTCGTGCGCGCGCGTCCCCTTCCGACACACAGATGGCGCGGGAGCAGGGAATGGCGATGGCGACGCCATCGCCATCCCCTGCAAAGATGAGCCCGGCCCCATCTGTATATGTATATATATATATATATATATATATATATATATATATATATATATATATATATATATATATATATATATATATATATACACACACACACACACACACACACACATACATATATATATATATATATATATATATATATGTATGTGTGTGTGTGTGTGTGTGTGTGTATATATATATATATATATATATATATATATATATATACATATATATATATATATATATATATACATACATTTGCAATACTTATTTTTTATTTTATTTTAACTTTTCTAGCAGCATGATGCTGCTGCTGCTGCTGCGGGAGGGAGGGGGGAGGAGGGCAGCGCTGCGTGCGCACCGGGGGAGCCGGGGGAGCTGCTGCTGCTGCTGCCGGGTGAGTGCCCGGCGGGTGGGAGGGGGGGGGCTGCACATCGGTGGTGATCGGTGCTGCACCGATCACCACCGTTTTCTGTGTTACCGAGCGGCTTAGCCGCCGGTAACACAGGAAACGCTGTGATTGACTGTTCAGATTTGAACAGCCAATCACAGCGATCGCCGACCGGGGGGGGCACCCCTGCCCCCCCTGGGCGACGAGGGGGGATGTCTGCTGTCAGGGACAGCAGACATCACCTAACTGTCACTGCGTCTCTAGACGCAGTGACAGTTAGAAGTCATGACGTATATATACGTCAACGGTCGGGAAGTACTTCCCGACCATGACGTATATATACGTCAAATGTCGTGAAGGGGTTAAAGGGTAAAATAAAATGAATTTTACTGTTTGTCAGTGCTATACAATTTTTGGTACTTGTTTCCTAGCACGGCGCCACCGATTATAATTGTATGCCATCGGGTCGGAAAAATCAGTCGCATCGCATCACATGAGACCAAATTGCATGCGATGCGATGAGATAACACCGACTCGATTTTTACATTGGAACCAATGTTAAATGCCCCCCAGACCCCATTTTTCATTGTATGCCCCCCCCCCATTGTTAACACAACGGCACGATCAACGTCAACCCGAAGCATGGCGAGCGCAGCGAGGGGCGGCGGTACGCGTCCTTCGACCTTTTCATACCTCCACTATCCACGTTGGCGTGGAATTGATCTTATATAGTGTGGCGAGCGCAGCGAGCCCAAAGCGTGGTGAGCGCAGAAAGCCCCGCGAGGGGACACGCATTACTTCAGACGTATTACGCATGTGCTCGCACGCTTCGGGCTCGGTGGCTCGCTGCGCTCGCCCCACTATATAGAATGAACTCCACACTGACGTGGATAGTGGGGGTATGAAAAGGTCGGAGGACACGTACCGCCGCCGCTCGCCACGCTTTGGGTTGACGTTGATCGCGGCGTTGCGTTAACAATGGGGGCCATTTGACATAATTAACCATCACGGTGGTCTGGGGGGCATTTAACATTGGGTCCAATGTAAAAATCGGGTCGGTTGCGTTGCATCGCATGCCATTATAATGGCATGCGATCGATTTTCAAAGTGCATTATAAATGTCTTTAAAGCCCGGAAATCGGGTCCGACGGGTCCCATCGCATTACTTAACTTAAGGTACGCGATGGGACCCGAGGGGCGCCCTGCTAGGAAACAAGTACCCAATTTTTTTATGTGGTGGTAGGGTACCTCCGCTGTTCGGAAGCAGGTAAACAGAGGGTTGCACTGGGAGTTGAACTGGTGTCAGGTATTTGTTTTCCTGTTTTAAATGGTCACAAATAACTTGGGCAAGTGATTAGAGTCATAGAGACTGCACATCACACTATTTCCTTCCACAAAGAGAATTTACCTCCCATGTACGATTGGTTGAAAAAAAAACAACACCACACATAGGCCCTTATTCTAGTTGACTTGGACGGATGCGTATTTTCGGACGTATTTTAGCCCCGCCTACCGTACGTATCGCTCACACCGTCCGAATGCGGTAAGACGCAGAACGAACGGACCGGAAGTGGATGTTTCATGTGAACAACTCCCCCATCTGTGGGAACCTCCCCCATCCTCCGATTGTCGCCGACCATCGAATGATCAGACAGACAGCTCCGAGTGCTCCAGACCACTCAGACATTTCTTTGTGCGAAAGAAGGGATATGGGTGGGCAGCTGGCATCCAGCTATGTCAGCTGTCCGCCCCCCTCACGTGCGTCACGGCCGGATTACCATATATACGCTCACCATTTTCATGAAACGCAGGGCGTACGCATATGGTAATGAGCCCAAACAACCCTTCACGGCCCTCTCCAACCCCTGCTCGGATTGTTTTGACCGATCGTTTCTGTACGGAATTCATGTATAATTCGGACGTGTGTGGCATGCGAACATGCGTAGATACGCCTCTGCACATGCGCAGACACAATACATCGGCCATCTGACCGAACACGCAGACGTCCGACTCAATCAGAATAAGGGCCATAGTGCAATAACAAATGTAATTGTTGACATCCTCAGAAAATAAAAGAACATTTGACAAAAAGTTAATTAAAAAAAAAATTATACAATAAAATAGCATACAATAGCTTAAAATCAGCTATAAAAATCCCCTTTATTAGTCCCAGAACCTTGCTCTATCCAATACTGGTAGGTTAGTCTCACATATGCTGCACTGTAGTCTTGGAGTGGCTGGTGTCCCCTAATATTCAGTGACACAGATGATTTGGAAGAACTGCAGATTTTCTCAACTTGCAAGAGAACTAGTACATTACTAACACCTTCCCTCCCCCACTGCAGCTGTGCAAGCACCTTTCGGAGAGTTGGGATGAATCTGCCTATTTCGCCAGTCCTAGGGGGAGATTATCTAAACTAAAAATGTGGTAAAAACCCCGTTAACTGTTTTTTGACCACATTTTGGGATGCTCTAAGCATCCCCCGCCGGGTTATCGCCAGAAAAATCTGGCGATGCCCCATAGAAGTAAGTAAGTCCTAAAACTTTGTAACAGTCAGTTTTCTTGGGTTAATTGTCTGGGTGCTGGGCCCACTTTGGCCTGTCTGGCTGGACCACTCCAGGGCATCGCTACTTTACACATAGACTCACATAAACACATCATCATTTTTCTCTGTATATCTTTTTTATATGTAATTTTTCACATTTTTTTCTCTTACTTTTGACACACCCTTTATCACTATTAGTTGCTTACACATACCCTACATTCTATGACACTTTACACTCTACTACACTTCACAGCTATATTTTATCTATGTGATGCCCTGGGGTGGTTTTGCTGGACTTGTTTGGGGGTGCCCTGCACCCCAGAAATGAACTCCATAGTGCTAGGGACCTGCTCTAAAGAGGTGACCTTAACGTTGGTGGGCAGGTACATATCTTTGGCCAAATGTATGCTAACAACCTCATAAATGAATTATAAAAGGAATACATGTTAGCAGTAATGAGTGCATAGTGCACCTGCAAACCGCCTCTGTCTTGCATATAGCTAATCTCAGAAAGGTAGCACCTCTCATTACAGGGTGTGCAGTCTAGGCCCCCCCCTCTTCCCATATCTCTTATATATTTAGCCAGATCTGTCAGTCTACGCAGTGTGGCAAACGGTGGGCGGGGTTTCACGGGTGATTGACAGGCCCATCCACCGTCAGCCACACTGCAAAACCTGGCCACTTCCGTTCTACACAGCACCCCCCTTGCCTTCCGATCTCCACATCAGCTCACACCCGTCCTCGGCCGCCACTCCCCATGCCCGCCCATACATGTCCTGACTCCGCCCCACGGCTGCTCACCGCCCGCAAACCCCACCCCCAACTCATCCCACGGCACACCACCCCATGCCCGGCCATAGGGCATCCCCAAGGAAACACACCGCGCAACCCCCCTCCCCACCAGCCTCCTGACTCAGCCAGCAGCTACACAACGCGCGACACCCCCCCCCCCCCCCCCTCACTCTCATACAAGTCCAGCATCACGGCTACACCCCCAGCCTCGCACTCCATCCAACGTCACCGCCCCCTCACCACCCCCATACCTCCCAACTTTTAACGATCCTCCGGCGGGACCCAGCTGATGCGCGATGGAAAGTTCGGGGGCGTGGTCTAATTTCGGGGGCGTGGCCTATACTCGCGACGCTCCCGTGAGGCCACGCCCCCATTTTGCCGCTATGGGGGCATGACCCAGAGGCTCTGTGAGCCTCTAGCCATGCCCCCAGCCCCCAGCACAGTGTTTATTCCCCGCTGCTTAGGGATGGCCATCGTTGCCATGACCATCGATGGTTGCCATTGATGGCAAATCGGCAACTGGCCATCGATAGTGCTTAACTATGCAGTGGATGACCATCGATATTTTTACATATCGATGGTCATCCATTGTGTTTGATGTATTGGCCTGTGGACCAATCAAAACACGGGGGTCGAAAAAAAAAAAAAAAAAACCATCGTTTTGCTATTCGATCGATGGAGGGAAACCATCTGGTACTCCCCCATCGATGGCAAAAGTATTCGACATCGGCCATGAACCATCGATGATTTTGAATCATCGATGGTCGATGGCCATCCCTACCGCTGCTTAGCAGCCGACAGGGAGGACTCCCAACAGCCCCCCCTCACCGCGGGACACTGCAGCCCGCGGGTGGGACAGCGGGACAGGCCTTAATAATTGGGACTGTCCCGCTAAAATAGGGACTGTTGGGAGGTATGCGCCCCTTCTTAACACTGCTCAGCCTCTATGCCCCGTTCCCACACCCGTACGGATCCCACTACACCACCAACCCCTCTTTTAACACACCTCTCCTCCCTTGAAACCTCAGTTTTAAACTTTAGCACACTTCCTTTTATGTCTTATGGCACCCAACAACCCCCCCCCCCCCCCCACACACACACACACACACATACCCATGCCTCCAATGCTCACAACTACACACACATCCATCCATGCCTCCAATACTCACAACTACACACACACACCCATCCTTGCCTCCAATACTAACTACACACACACACACACACACACCTATGCATGCCTCAAAATCCCACAAATGCACACATTTATCCATGCCTACAATACGCACAACTACACACACACACACCCCTCCATGCCTCCAATACTCACTACTACACACACACACATTCATGCATCCAATACTCACAACTACGCACACACCCATTCATGGCTACCACACTCACACCTACACACACCCACACATGCATGCCTACAATACTCACAATTACACACAAACACACACCAATACCCATCCATAGCTCAAAAAATCACTAATACACACACATACACACACACATCGAAGCTTCCAATACTCACAACTACACACCCACATATCCATGCCTCCAATACTCACTGCTACACACACACCCATTCATGCCACAACTACACACACACACACACACACACACACACCCAGCCATGCCTACCACACTCACAACTACACACACACACACACACCCCTGCATGTCTACAATACTCACAATTACACACACACACCCATCCATGCCTCCAAAAATACACAATACACACACACACACCCATCCATCCATGCCTCCAAAACTCCAAAATACACATGTCTTATGATTTTGACATTTGCTTCAAGGTGCCTTCAAAACTCTGTGTAACACAGTACACTTTACTAGGTTTGCCCACTAACGCATCAATGTGATTTTAACCCACACACACACTTCTATGACTCCAATACTCTCAACGACACCCACACACACATCCATCCCTCCATTACTCACAACTACACACACCCATCCATGCCTCCAATACTCACAACTACACACACACACACACACACACACACACACACACACACACACACACACATCTATGCTTCCAATACTCACATCTACACCCACCCACACACCCATCCATCCATCCCTCCAATACTCAAACACCCATCCATGCCTCCATTACTCACAACTACACACCCCCATCCATGCCTACAATACTCACAACCACACACACACACACACACATCCATGCTTCCAATACTCACATCTACACACACCCACCCATCCAGGCCTCCAATACTCACAACTACACACCCCCATCCATGCCTACAATACTCACAACTACACACACACACACACACATCCATGCTTCCAATACTCACATCTACACACACACACACATCCATGCTTCCAACATTTATGCTCTCAAATGCACTTTAAGCACATTATTCTGCAAATTAGACTATATCTCACACTCACATATATTTCTACTTCTAATGGGGGCGAAGACCCACACGACGGTGTCACGACCCTAGTCGGCGATTCCCCAGATACGACAATCTGAGTATCCCGGCCACGTGACACTTTCACTGGGTACCCCAAGCGTGTGCGTATTTCACCACGATTCCGCTTGCCACCAATCAAAGTAAGCTTTTTGGACTTAGTCCGCGACAGCTTTGATTCTGCCGACACACCAAATTATGAGTTACAGGGTAGCGCTCTGGCAAAACTCGTCAGAGGCTTGGGCTGGAAAACAGCAGATACCAGAACTAATTATGACTTTTTTAATTAAGTGAAAACACTACAAGGCTTACAGTATATTACAGAAAACATAAGTTTCAAGATATATGATTAATAGGTAAGTCAAACGTAAAAACAATTTCAAAATAAAACAAAATGGGAATAAAGAAACAAACCACTTCAAGGACACACAGCATGAAGCGGGATTTGGAGTGGAAACCTCTCCGGATACTGGATCATCTCAGAGACAGGTATCGGACCCGTCCCATTCCCAAGAAAATGAACAAACATGTCTTGTGAGACACACACTTTTAAGATTTGCAAAACACACACAATCACAGCCCCCACCTCAGGAATCTTCCTTGTCCAGGGGTTTCCTGAAGATATACCCAGGGGCTGGCTAATTGACTTCTCTTTTGAGGCTTAGCAATTTAGCCATTCAATCACCCCCTGCTAATTCTTATCTCAAATAAGGTGTCATTCTAGAGGTCTAAGGGAATTGCTTTTCTGACATCTCTTCTGGTCTGGGAAGACATTTGCCAGAGACACTGGACTTCAATACAAGATTTATAGATGCAGGGGGGAAGGAGATAACCTCTGAGGTTTTCAAACAGATGAGCAAGGGTTGTTGCAATAACCTTTTTACCCACATAAAAATACAGGATGAGTAGATTGCACACCATATCAGAAAACAGTATTGTAAACAGAGCATGGACTTCAAAGGCAAGAGATCCCATCTGCCTTCCTGCTTCCCCCCCCTAGTCCCTCCCAACCATCCAGGGCAGAGGCAGGTCACTTTCTCTATTACATTTACAATTAGGGAAGAATGGCGTGGTACAATTGCGCTCCTTCTGGCGTAAAAATGGCGGTCGCTCATGACAAAATGGCCTCCAATCATGACACCTCCCCCTTTAAAGATCAGCATGGGAGCAGTGGCCAAACCAGCCACAGTATCCCATGCTGAGCCCTGACACTTGTCAGCGCCCTGCCCGACAGACTGCTGCAGTTTCCAGGTTAGGACCAGCGCTATGGGCGGGGTCTCCGAACTACCGGGATTCTTGCTCCTCTTCCAGGAGACAGCAAGCTGCGGGCAAACAGGTGTCCCTGCCCAAGCCAACTGTGGGCACACTGATACAGTGGAAGCTGTGTCCCCTTGTGCCATCCTTGCTGGCAAGGACACAGCCCACCCAGCTGTGCGTTGGACTCCTGGGCATAGATTCTCACCTGCAGCCGGCAGTTCCGTTTGCCATCCTGGGGTCAGAACCAACCTCTTCTGCCACACCCCACACGGGCATTCCCCTGAGGTATAGGCATTCCAGAGCCTCTGCTTGGCTGGGGCAGCCTTTAAGAGGACTGTGGGACAATGCTATCAGGTGTTGTAAAGTACCTTTACACGACATGAGGTTAACAACAATAAATATGATACAAATCATATGGGCTAGGGCCTTTCCTGTGTTTACCTCAGCACTACATACAGTGGGACAGGTAATCCTGTCACCTTCCAAGAATCTCTTGTCCTGCTCTCTTGCCTGAGCTGATTGACTCCCCTCCCTTTCACTGGGGGGAAGGTACACTCCCTCAAAGCCTTTGCGTGTGTGAATTGCGAAGGGGGGCAGGTTTCTGCAGGGGGGAAAACCAACAGGTCATTGTCCCCTGTGTTGGAAACATCCAATTCCAGCCTTTTAGAGGTTAATGGAGCTGAGTTTATCTGTGCTCCGTGGGCCCTCAGACCCTTCTGGTTACACACAGCACTTGCCACTGGCTCTATTACTGAAGCAACCCTCTCACTATACCCATGTGTATCTTTCACACTTCCCAGGTACGGGGCAGCCGCAGTGGGAGGCGGCTCACCTGGCATCTGCAGGCTTGCAGCCTCCGTGACGGTTTGGTCACGGAATCTCTCCGTGATTGGAGGGGACCCCTTCTGGGTTCCTGTGTTCGTCAATATCTCCCTGGGGAACCATACCGGGGAGAATATGGGGACAAGGACATCGACCACTTTGTCGGCCCTAATGGATAAAAGGGCTACAGCTTCTGGGTAATGGGTGGCGTAATCTACCCCTATTGAAATGTACTCTGTTCTGGAGCTACTGGGCACTGCAAGGGGCCCTACCATATCTACAGCCACCCGCTCAAAGTGTTCTGATACCACGGGGAAAGAAATGAGGGGGGCCTTGCCCACATCCCCAGGCTTCCCCACTATCTGACAGGTATGGCAGGTCCAACAGTACCAGTCCACCTCTTTCATCATACCTGGCCAGTGGAACTTAGGCAGGCGAGCCCCGGTCTTTTTAACCGTAAGGTGTCCAGAGAGGGGAATTTCATGAGCTACCTCAAGCAGACCCTCCCTATACCTTTGGGGTATGACCAGGTGACGTTCCGTAACTTTCCCTGGTGGAGTGTTGTGGACTCCATACTCTCTATGCAAACAACCATTCTCCCAGTACAGCCTGGGAGTACCCTGGGAGCCATCTGACTCCTCAGCTGCTGCTGCAGCCCTGAGACTCGTTATCAATTCAGTTTTGAAAGATCCACTTTCTATTGAGCCCTCAGGGTGTGCAGGGACCTCCTGCTGTGTGACTGTGTCCTGACAAGAAGAAGGGGGGTCTATGGGGGAAGCTGCAGTAAGGGACACTCTCTCCCTATCTGACAGTTCTGCAGTGCACCCAGGACCCACCAGGTCACTGATTATACCTGGTACCACATTTCCCACAGTAGCACAAGACATCACATTATCAACAGTAACATCAATCTCATAACCTGGGGAGACATCCTGCAATACCTGTAAATTGGCCTGTGCATCTTCCACAACACATGGGACCCATCCTGCTGGCTTACAATTGGCCAGTGGTAAAACCTCTATAGCCTCAGGTCCCTGGGGAAGAATAGGGTTAGCTTCTAGCACCGCAACCTGAATGACATCACCAGCAGCACTCCTACCATTGGTGAGTGAGGGTGTCTCATTCCCAAGTAGATTAGGGCATTCGTTTAACCCCACAAACTGGCAAGGATTACCCACTATACCCGTCTCTAATTCACCCTCCCTTACCTCTACAGAAGGTACGGCACTATCACAGATCATCCCAGGAGTTTCACAAGAAATCACAACATTGCAATGTTCAGCATGGTTACATACTACCTGAGATGCATCATATGGTTCAGAAGGGTCAGCGACAGTGGGTAAAACATTGACACATATGTGTGGAGTGAATAAAAGTCCCACATCAGTAGTCCCACACACATTTGTGTGCATGCAGTCAGAAAGTCCCATTCCTCTTTCCGACATTGTCCCTTCCCTGCATACTTTCACTATGCAGGCAGCCTCTTTTTCCGGCAACAAATCTGGAGCAACGGGTGGGAACATGCTGCTCACATCTTCCAGCAGTTTAAACTGGGCCTTGTGATGTGAGGTCTCCGGAGCAGGTTCCATGACGACTGTAGTAGGCAGAGTTACCTTGTCCTGGTAGGGCATTCCTGGTGAGAGCAAGCTGCTGACATCCTCAGCTTCTGCTTCTCCCAGCAGTTTAAACTGGGACTTTGCTTCCAGAGCTGGTAACAGCAGCTGTTCTAGGCGATGCCACTCCGCATCTACCCGGCGGCACTGATCTCTCCAAAATGGGGTATCCAACTTTCTCCAAGCAGCGACCTCCTGCTGCGCGAATTGGTAACATTCTCCCAGCTCTCTCAGCAGCACCTCAGGAGACGCAGATGGACCCCAGACACGAAATGCTGCACGATACTGGCTAAAGGCATTGCACTCATCGTCCCTTGCCTGGGTGAGCTGCGTGATCATCTCCCCACGAGTATGGTGGTGGCAGGAGATACCTTGCAGCTGGCATTCTTCCATTAGTTCCTCTGTGCTCATTAGGGTAAACACATCATCATCCTCCTCTGGGTCAATATACCCACTGGACTCCTCCGGTACCATAGGGGATTGGTACTCCGCAGCCTCTGTGACTGCCATGCACCCTCCAGTCTCCCTGGTACTAGCAGAAATGCCAGACCCCTGAGTAAAGTCCAGGTCCAGCTGGTTATCCACAACCAAGCCGGCATTTACTTTGCTCTCCCTGTGTGTTTCAAAGACAGGGAAATCCTTGTAACGCAGTCCATTGAAATTTGCATCCACTGTCACAGGCTGCCAGCTGAGCTTAGCTAGTTCCAGCTGAAGCTTGCGATCTGCTGCTTCCTTTGCAGCAGTGGACTCCCTTTTATTAAACTGCATTATCAGTTTCAGCACCACGGCATTATCTGGCTCTTTCACATACTTCAGAGCCTCTTGCATATACAGATCCAAGGCAGAGCAGTAATTGGAGGCATCCAAATCCACGGTCTGTGGGGCCTGCAATCTTCATTGTCCGCTTCTCCTCTTCCTCTGTTCTGGAACCAGAATGATTCCCAACCTCAGACCTGGAATCCGCTTGATTCCCTCCAGCTACCTGCTGGTCCGCATCTCTGAGGACTTGGATCATCTGTTCCCTGGTCTGCCCCTTGGCAGGCTCCACTCGGTTGATACCAGAGACCACATCACGATCCAACTTCACACTATTAATTTCCGCAGAAAGTAAAAGTTCAGTACGAAGTCCACCTCTTGCTACCTCAGTAGCCCTGGCTGGTGAACTCTCACGCACAAGTCCGCCATCGTGATGCTCTGTATCTTCCTCCATAGAGTCACAGGTCAATCTCCACTTAATCTGTGCCTCCTTATAAGTAGCTGCCATTCTGCTGCAGTTACTTCTCCAAAATAATAAAACAGGGATGGGGAACAGAAAATGCTTTTACGGTGACTTACACTACTACATAAGCCTTGAGTTTTGGTATCTGGTGAAATGTATTCACTTAAGTTATCCAAATAAAAAACAAAAATTGCTTTTTGAAATATCCCACCGCTGCCACCAGTTTGTCACGACCCTAGTCGGCGATTCCCCAGATACGACAATCTGAGTATCCCGGCCACGTGACACTTTCACTGGGTACCCCAAGCGTGTGCGTATTTCACCACGATTCCGCTTGCCACCAATCAAAGTAAGCTTTTTGGACTTAGTCCGCGACAGCTTTGATTCTGCCGACACACCAAATTATGAGTTACAGGGTAGCGCTCTGGCAAAACTCGTCAGAGGCTTGGGCTGGAAAACAGCAGATACCAGAACTAATTATGACTTTTTTAATTAAGTGAAAACACTACAAGGCTTACAGTATATTACAGAAAACATAAGTTTCAAGATATATGATTAATAGGTAAGTCAAACGTAAAAACAATTTCAAAATAAAACAAAATGGGAATAAAGAAACAAACCACTTCAAGGACACACAGCATGAAGCGGGATTTGGAGTGGAAACCTCTCCGGATACTGGATCATCTCAGAGACAGGTATCGGACCCGTCCCATTCCCAAGAAAATGAACAAACATGTCTTGTGAGACACACACTTTTAAGATTTGCAAAACACACACAATCACAGCCCCCACCTCAGGAATCTTCCTTGTCCAGGGGTTTCCTGAAGATATACCCAGGGGCTGGCTAATTGACTTCTCTTTTGAGGCTTAGCAATTTAGCCATTCAATCACCCCCTGCTAATTCTTATCTCAAATAAGGTGTCATTCTAGAGGTCTAAGGGAATTGCTTTTCTGACATCTCTTCTGGTCTGGGAAGACATTTGCCAGAGACACTGGACTTCAATACAAGATTTATAGATGCAGGGGGGAAGGAGATAACCTCTGAGGTTTCAAACAGATGAGCAAGGGTTGTTGCAATAACCTTTTTACCCACATAAAAATACAGGATGAGTAGATTGCACACCATATCAGAAACAGTATTGTAAACAGAGCATGGACTTCAAAGGCAAGAGATCCCATCTGCCTTCCTGCTTCCCCCCCCTAGTCCTCCCAACCATCCAGGGCAGAGGCAGGTCACTTTCTCTATTACATTTACAATTAGGGAAGAATGGCGTGGTACAATTGCGCTCCTTCTGGCGTAAAAATGGCGGTCGCTCATGACAAAATGGCCTCCAATCATGACAGACGGTGTGAAGAGCGCCCGGAGGGCGCGATGAATCACCTAGTAGTCTATATTGTGTATCCGTACACACCAGAAGCCTGAGATTGCTTCTTCCTAGATTAGCACCCCTCCCCCACCACCCTTAAATGTTTTTAAGAAGGTACTAGCAATGACTGCACAACTGTGATGAAGGCATAATTTCAAGTAAGTCCTAAAACTTTATAAAAGTCAGTTTTCTTGGGGTAATTGTCTGGGTGCTGGGTCCCCTCGGGCCTGTCTGGCTGGACCACTCCAGGGCATCGCTACTTTACACATAGACTCACATAAACACATCATCATTTTTCTGTGTATGTCTTTTTATATGTATTTTTTTCACAATTTTTTTTTCTTACTTTTGACACACCCTTTATCACTATTAGTAGCTTACACATACCCTACATTCTTTGACACTTTACACTCTACTACACTTCACAGCTATATTTTATTTATGTTATGCCCTGGGGTGGTTTTGCTGGACTGGTTTGGGGGTGCCCTACACCCCAGGAATGAACCCCATAGTGCTAGGGACCTGCTCTAAAGAGGTGACTTTAACGTTGGTGGGCAGGTACATATCTTTGGCCAAATGTATGCTAACAGGATTCAGTATTGAATCCCGGCGGTCGGGATCCCGGCGTTCAGAATCCCAACGCCGGAATCCCGACAGCCGAAATGCCGACAAGGGGGGGACGTGGATCGCCCCCCACTTACGGGCTCGCTGCGCTCGCCACGCAGCGGGCCTGGTGCCTCGCTACGCTCGGCACACTAATTTATTCTCATACTGTATGTGATCATTATGGGGGGGGGGGGGGGGAAGTGCGGCGGTAAGGGGGCGAGGTTGTTAGAGCATCCCCCCCCCTAGGCACCACAATTTCTAATGGCAGCCCATTGAAAATCATGGATACTTTACACAAATCCTGCTGTTGCCTGTATACAGCTGTTTCTTGTATCCATTTTTTTCATTGACTACGAGTGCCTCATCTGCTATTATTGTCACTATATTTGTTGTGGAACCTTCAGGCAGTAATTCCTTTATACCAATATGACATTGTTACAACTTTGCGGTCAAGTCTTATGGGCATATAAGTACCAGTGATATATAACATTCCATAGAAACAGGGGGCGCTATATGTGAACTCAGGATTAGTAGTGATACCTTGTCAGGCCAACCGGATACTAGCATGTATAAAAAGAGGTATGGAAACTAGGGACTCGAAAGTAATCAAAGCATTGGTTAGACCACATCTGGAATATGGAGTACAATTCTGGGCCCCTCACTATAAAAAAAAAAAAAAAAGGGTACTTGTTTCCTAGCACGGCCACACCGATTTGTTTTGGGTTGATCGCGTCAGTCGCATCGCATGCGATGCGACCGACCCAAATTTTTCCATTGAATCAAAATGTGAATACCCCCTCAACGGCACCCCACGATTGCCGCCAACCCGAAGCGTGGCGAGCGCAGCGAGCCCGCGAGGGGCGGCGGTGCGCGTCCTCCGACCTTTTCATACCCCTACTATCCACGTCAGCGTGGAGTAGAGAATATAAAGTGTGGCGAGCGCAGCGAGGGGACACGTATAACTTCACAGGTATACGCGTGCGCTCACCACGATTCGGGCTCGGTGGCTCGCCACACTTTATATTCTCAACTCCACGCCGACGTGGATAGTAGGGGTATGAAAAGGTCAGAGGACGCGCACCGCCGCCGCTCGCCACGCTTTGGGTTGGCGTCAATCGTGGGGTGACGCTCACAATGGTGTTGCGTAACTTTTTAACCATGACGGGGCCATATACAATGTGAAATGGGTCATATTGGCCCATTTCACATGGTTTCCTATGTAAAATGGACTTAATCAAGTCCATCTCATCTTGTGCCATTATAATGGCACAAGATCGACGCGATGCTCCCGATTTCAATGTTAAAAATATTTTAACATTAAAGCCTATGGCAAAATCGCGTCGGGGGCCATGTTTATGCACGCAACTGTCGCAATGCCCCCGATTTTGCCTTTGCCGGCAAAATGGACCTGATTTCAAAGGAAATCGGGTCCATCGTGTACCTTAACTTTAAGGTACACGATGGACAAGATTGTGGCTGTGCTGAAAAAAGTAGACAAAAGAAAAGGTCAACAGTTACAACAAAAAAAAAAAAAACACCCATTTTTATATTTCACCAAATTTATGGAAGAATGTACCCTTCTCCACGCACAGGTTACAATTCCCAATCGTAGTCCACATAAAGGGTAAATGATGACAAAACAAAAAAACAACTGGTGTCACCTTTTGAATGTCGACCGTTTGTGATTGACCTGCTGAATATGTATCTTTTTACTGTAGAACGATCATCAGGATATTGGGTTTTCAATGTGTGGTAATTGCATAGCACTGGCCACATAACATGGAAGCAATATATTACTGCGTGTTAGTCACAGGGCTTAGCATGGGGTATGGCGCTTACTGCAGGATAAATTGCACTTAAGGTGTGTACACACGTATCAGTTTAATTTTGATTCGATTTCTAGTCGCTTTCCCGAATTCCACCCCCTTTTGATTTGGCCATTGCTTTCCATTCAATTTCACATTTGATCTGTACTATTGCATGCGATATGGATTTCAATCTGCATTCAAGGCACAGTGTACACATTTACTGGATTGAATTTGTTATTTCCTTGCCTGCACAGTCTATTTTTCTTTTTGATAAAAAGAGTAAACAGGAGTGTGCATCAAATCGAAAGTCTTAAAAAACATTTGATTCGATTTTGCTTTTATATGCAGAATTGAATCGAAAACCTGTTAAAAATAGCATGTATACACCCCTTTAGAGCAGTGGTAGCCAACCCTAGCCCTCAAGAGCTACCAACAGTTCACATTTTCCAGACAACCTAGCTGCTGCACAGCTGCACTCATTAATCACTGACACATTTTAAAAGATACACAGATGGAGCGAATTAGCTCACTTGTGATTCTGTGAGGAGACCTGCAAAACATGCACTGTTGGTAGCTCTCGAGGACTAGGGTTGGCTACCCCAGCTTTAGAGTAATCCAGCTGCTAAAAGCACAAGGCTAATTGAATTGCCCCAACTGTGCTTCAATCCTCCCAGTCATAAAACTTTTTAAAAAAGTGAAAATGCATAAAGTTCATCAGAGTAGATTTTCTTTTTTAACAAGGTTGTAAGCAAATCATAAGTGGAAATTCTGAACACAAATACTGCAATCACATTATAATTTTACACAAAAGAAAGAAAAATACCCACCATGAAGCATCATACATTTGATTTGAAATATTTACGGCTTCAATGATATTTAGGGTGCAAATTTTCAGCTACACAAACCAGGTTTAACAAAAAGGGATGCTTATTCTACTTTTCTTAATGCAGGAGGATACTGATATTGCATGCATTATGGACTTATTCAGGTCCATTACGATATTTTCTCTTTGCGCATGGAGTGTGAGGCCATGGTGAACAGGCTGTTCGCTGGGTGCTCGCACTATATGGGAATGCCCAGTGTTTCATGGGCATTCCCATGAAAAAGCTGGGCGTTCTCACGCTAATGAAGTGATGAAGCGGGTGTTGTCCCTCAGAATGTGCACGCAGAGCTAAGATTGCTGCATGTTCCACGACGGTGACCATCGAATGATGTAGGTGATCCTCCGCAGGCTGCGAATGGATGATTATGTAAAACATCTATTCGCATGCCGTGCGACCGTATGCGGCGCGTGAATGGTGCACCTGTGTACCACCATTCACAAGGCGGGATCTGGTTGACTCGCAAGGATGTGAATTCGCATCCGAACGAATCAACCAGAATCCCCTATATGTACAGTATGAACTAAGATACCATCGCAACTCTAAATTTATCTGCACATCCTAAATTTGATGCCCCCCCAACCTCATTGCAACACAACATGGATTTGCAAAATTGCTCTACAGTAATTTACTCTAAATGATGCCTAAATTGTGAAGATGTGTATAAGATGTTGATAACAGCAAGAAATAAATACAACTACAAACAAAATTTAGTAAGTCTATGCAATTATGTAATGAAATTGGGATTGGGGTGGGGGGTGTTTAGAATTTGTGTCCTAACTCATGGTCTAATTCAGCATGCATTGATAATTATCGAATGACTGTGCATGTGCAGCATTTACATTTTACATGCACAGCCGCAATCAGCAAATACATATCCGTACTCATAAAAGTTTCAGTGACAAGAAGCCAACGCTTGGGGATGGAAACATGACGTTTTCTAGGTTATGTTTGTGAAAACGCAGGTGTGACCAGGCCTTTTTTGGGTGCGTCTGTTGTCAGCTATGGCCACTTACAGCCTGGTTCTTTAGCAGATTAGTGAAAATGTTAGACTTAAGCTGCCCATACACTTGTCCAATGTGGGCTCGATTTCACCTGATTCAGATGGATCGTGCCCAAACTGGATGTGTCTGACATCCGATCTGATGCGCAATCCGGTGCGCATGGGATTGGAGGTCAGACGGGCTGCACATAAGATAAATTGTATGTGCAGCCGTCAGTGGGTCCCTTATAGCACCCGCAAAGTGTCCCAGTCTGACACTGCTAAGGGTATATTATTAAAGTGTGTGTTTTTAGAAGTGAAGACGTTGCAACCAATCAGATTCTACTTATCTATCTAGCACCTTCAAGAAGAGAATAGCTAGAATAATATGATTGGTTGCTATGGACAACATCTCTATATCTAAACGTCCACACTTTATTAAATATAAGCCTTATTGTCCTAACTCAGTTTCAAGCACATTTTCTATATTAGAATTAAAGTTTTGCTAATTTAAGGAAAGTAATTTTATTTACCACCACTTAATAGTAATATTGTTGATGTGTAATATGAATGCTATTAAACAGTTGATAAACATATAGGCGACAAGTATAAAGAGAGAAAACAAATTATTGCTGTGAATTGTATCTATTAACAGGTTTACCATGCCAGTCAAGATGTTCGACAGTAAGAAGAACAGTAATTGATTTCTATTGATAGCTTGTATAAGACATGAGTGCATTTCCTTTTTTGAGTCTCTCAGGGTTGTGATATATTCCTTAGAGGAATTTGAGAAATGGTATATATTCCATGTGCTTGGAACACTGCTTCCAGGAGTCAAATATCTGGCAAAGACTAGAATCAGGTCACATAATAGTATTAGGCAAAGCCAAGCCATGCACTGGGCGACAATCCACACACAAAATGGCAAGTTTGCCATTCTGCGGGAAATAGGTTCCACATAAATCTGTAACATAGTGCAACCCATGAACAGTAACAAAGATGTAATAGCTAACTTGTAGATGGGTGTTAGCCATTCTTTTATATATATCCTTCTCTGTAGAATATATAATCCAACTTGTATTCCAACCATATAGATTCCAATATAACCAATTGCAGAGAAAATCCCTTCTCTATTGGCATTTATGAATCCTACTCTGTTGTCCTTGCCATTACTGCCATGTAAAATGAAGCTCTTCAGGTTGGTCATCTCCAAAAGAAATTGATAAACTGAAATAATGACTGCAGCCAGAACCCATAATTTTTGTGGTGAAATTAGTGTGAATAGAACAGCTGCCAAGACTCTAACTATTGCCAATGTGAAAAAGAAGTTCCAATGAATGCCATACTCCGATGTGTGTTCATGATACTCTACTGCCTTCAGGCTTATTAGTCGTCCAAGTCCAAGTAGTAGTAGTGGCCACACTGACATCAGTTGCTTTATCACTCGCTGTGATTTAGAGCCCTCCTCTCCTTGTGACCTAGCTTCTGGAGAAACAACAGCATTTGCAAAGATAAAGCATCCAACCCCTATATCCATAACTCCAGTCCCGTAGGTCTCCGTTTTGGCAAAACGCCTTGGAAAGATGGGGAAATCAACTGCCAAAATAGAAATTGCAGTGACCACATTAATGAAAACCCGAAGAAAGGTAACAGCTGGCACAGTCCTATTTTCCAACTGTGCATTTAAAAAGGACTTGCAGATAATAAGAGGAGAATTGTTTCTGTAACTCTTTCTACCTACATATATAGTGTGAAACAACAAAAAACAAAGTGTACCAATACACACTGGCACTAGGTATAGATGATCAGAGAGGACAGTACAGGACAGTACTTGTGGAACTACCAGTATAACAAAGTCAAGGATGAAGTACCATTTCCATGAGTGAACTGTATCATCAATTCTTTGATAAAGATATATATACATCAACCCTCTGAAAAGCATGCACAGAGTGGCCACACTTGAGCCGAACGAGATCTCTTTAATGCTGGTTCCATTGAGGTTACTGACAAATGCTTCTTTAAGCTGTTTTTCAGACATTCTGTTACAAGGATAAAAAAATTTATGTTATTACCCACACAATGGAAGTTAAAGTTATATAAAAGTCAAGTAATGGTTAATACTCAGCTAAAATATTTATATAAAAATAATACCTTATTATATAAATTCAGGCAATTTCTGTAGTGTTCCTTCAGTTGTCTTGGATAAAAGATGGAGCACAAGTATGTTCTCCTGCTGACCCGGCCTGTAAGACCATCATGCTCATAGCAGAGATCAATTGGTGAAAACTCTTCGACACACAATTCAACTGCATAAACTAATTAACATATAGGTGCTTATTCTGCAATGGGATCAAAACAATAAAAAAAGCAAGTTAGTTTGTATTTGGAACAAACCAAGTTGCAATATAAGGGGTACACATATATTTTTGTGCAGGGTAAATCACGGACAGCTATATATTTACATTGCAATTTATAATTCAGTCAGGGCACACCCCTCTCATCTCTAAATCTCTGCACATTTTACATATGCCCCTCTTGCAGTGCAACATGGTTTTGCTTTGGTCCCTACTCTTAGGGGACCTCGCACACTGAAAGGGCTGTTCGGCAGAACTGCAGTAAAGGTGTAGTCAAACTGTGTGAGGTTTTTTTTTTCCCCTTGATTGCATGAATTTCCTCCAGGTACCACAATCCAAAAATATATTGGTAGGCTAATTGGCCTAATTAACCCTAGTGTGCAAGTACATGGGAAGACTAGATAGGCCAAGAGGGAGCTACAGGAGCTAATCAAATAAGTGCACTGTGGTCATAGAATGATGGTACTAGCGGGTGTTTAGACACGAGAACCGTCATTTTCCGACTAAAGTGAGCCGCAGCAATGCTGATTGCGCTGCACCAGGGCATAAAACAACATCGCTGACCTAGTTTTGACAGATTTCTTTATGCACCCTAGGAGAAGATTGTGATGGAATGAGGAAGCCAGGATATCCTATATACAGTAATAAAAGGATGTGGAAGAAATTCAAGTGCTTTTCACACTGGCAGCCACTTGATAGCACCTGCAGGAGCAATTCTAGTGTTGCTCCATTTGGACATGCAGCCACCGGTGCTGACATTACTGTTATGTTGTTCCATCACTGTGATGGGCTATTACTAGTTCAAAGTAAAGCTTTTTAAACTTCCTGGACATCACATCTCATCCAAACAGTTCTATGGAGCCTACATACGGGCCAGTTTTGGGGCATTTTCTAAATTAGCTAACTAGATTGCTTAGAAAATACCCTACATCGCTCTGTGGTTAGGGGCCATAGCGATGTGGTGAAACACCTTTCTTCAATTAACTAGCTCCCCACAGGTGATGGCAATCATACATTACCAGGGCAGGGAAGTCCAGGAGCAGAGCATTTTCTCCATGAAGGAGAGGTTCAGGTAGGCAACCATGCAATTACTATCCAGCATGCTTGATAAATCTACTTAATCGCTGGTCAGGGACAGTGTCCTCACCGGGAACACTGGCCCTGACAGATCACTCAACACACAGTGCCGACACATTGCTGTGTGCTGAGCGATCTTGTTGAGAATTTTGTGTGATCTAGCATCGTTCAGTAAATCTCCCTATGTGTAGGCCCCTTTACACTGCTTATATTGTAGTGTGCTACCCATATATGTATACTGCATAATTTTCAAGTTTCCCAATTCCAAAGTACCCAGGAGCATATTTTAGTGCCCTCATATGTTAAATTATATTTCAAGACATTCTAGAATGTGTTTTTATTCAGGGACTGCTATAGTGTACATTTGTACATAGAATACATTTACAAAATGCAAAACCCCAACACAGTTTTTTTTTCCCCACAAAAGCTTTTGTAAAAGTGAGGAATACATTATTTAGGGTTTTTTACTTTTACCGCGCAATGGAGTATAAGTATATCAAAATACTGGGTACTAGTTTCCTAGCACAGTGCCCATCATGTCCCATCGCATAAAATAACTTAAGGTATGCGATGGGACCCGATCAGACCCGATTTTTGGGGTTTAAAGACGTTTCTGTACAATTTTAAAAATTTTTCGCATCGCATGCCATTACAATGGCATGCGATGCGACCGACCCGATTTTTACATTGTACCCAATGTTACATGGCCCCCCAGACCCGATTTTTAATTCTATACCCACCAATGGCCCCCCAGACCCGACTTTTAATTGTATACCCACCATGATGGTTAATTATTAGGTAAAATGCCCCCACCATTGTTAACGCACGTCGGCGTGGAGTTGATTTTATATAGTGTGGCGAGCGCAGCGAGCCACTGAGCCCGAAGCGTGGCGAGCCCCACGAAGGGACGCGTAATGCATGTGAAGTAATGCGCGTCCGCTCGCCACACTATATAAAATCAACTCCACGCCGACGTGGATAGTGGGGGTATGAAAAGGTCGGAGTACGCACACCGCCGCCGCACTTCGGGTTGGTCTTGATCGTGGCGTGGTGTTAACAATACGGGGTGCATTTGACATAGTAATTACCCATCAGGGTGGGTATACAATTAAAAATCGGGCCGGGGGGGGGGGCATTTAACATTGTAATCAGCCATCAGGGTGGCTGTACAATTAAAAATCGGGTCGAATCGGTCACATCACATGCGATTTGGTCGCATGCAATGCGACCGATTTTTCCAACCCGATGATATACAATTGACATCGGTGGTGGCGTGCTAGGAAACAAGTACCAAATACTGTATCTGGATCCACCTTAATAATGTGAGATATCCAGTTATGGAGATATCCTGATATCTCCATAACTATCAACAACTCAAAAATCTACCCTACCCCTCAAACTCGCTGCCTAGGGGTCACCCTTGACTCTGAACTGTCCTTTGTTCCCCACATTCAGTCTGTCCCCAAATCCTGTTACATGCATCTAAAAAAACATATCCAAGATATGACCCTATCTTTTTAAGACACTGCTAAAATGCTAATCCATGCACTCAATATCTCTCGCATTGATCATTGCAATAGTCTCTTCCAGGGGCAGATTGGGATTTTAAACCAGCCCAGGAAAATTCTCAAAGTAGCCCTAATAGGGGTGGGATCTCATGAGCAAGTAAGCAAGTGTCTACTTAAATAAAATAAAACCTATTTTTGCAAGTGAATAAGAAGCTGGCCGAAGTAGAAGCTAACTGCAGCCTCCTCAATGACAAATATGTTACAATGGGGCAGAGGTATTAAGGCGAGATGTATCAAAATTAAAATGCGGTAAAACCCCAGTTTTACCGCATTTTCATACAGTATGTACTATTACCCTGCCGCACCTATTCCACCGGCCAGGGTATTCTGCCTTAAGCCTGGAGAAGAGTCAAAGTGGAGATAAATTGGAAGGTGATAACGCACCAGCCAATCAGCTCCTAACTGTCATTTTTTGTATTATCACCTTCTACTTTAGCTCTTCATCAGGCGTAATACATCTGGCCCAGTATATGAACAATGGTACGGCTCACGTACACCAAACCTCTCCTAAAGCACTGCATACCTACCAACATGACCCTCTCCAGGAGGGAGACAATGCTCTGCTCCTGCACTTTCCTCTTAATTAATGATTGCCATCACCTGTGGAGAAACACCTTTCTTATTCGTAATCCTGTTCAACACAGGTGATGGCAATCATGGGAAAAAGTCCAGGAACTGAGTAATTTGTCCCTCCTGGCATGGGTCATGTTGGGAGGTATGCACTGCAGCAGTTGCAGGTAATATTGTAACGCTGACAAACAGGTTCCAGAGCCAACACCCCATCCCACCCTTCTAATTATAAGTTGCTTCTCTAAAACATCTGGAATGAAACAGACAGAAATATACAGATACATGATAAGCTCAGACGCCAGATCAGTCACTCATTACACTGTATTTACAATCTACGTGATTTATACTCATACAATACACACCGGCTCAGCAAGCACTATACATACAGACCGCTGTCTGATCTTTCCCTGCACTTCCGGGTCTGCTTTCGCTGCTACTCGTAGAAAGATTGAATGAATGCCGGGAATGTGGATGATGACGTTAACCAATCGCAGCTCGATAGTAGTCGTGCGCGCCGAGCGGTGGGCGGGACCTTAAATGGCGGTGGATCCGCCCCTTGTCCTTCACTCTGTAGCTGCAGGTGGCAGCGCCGAGCCCTTGGTGCCAGTCTGTCATCATCATCATGAGCAGCGAGGGCACGGCTGGGGAGAGAACGCGGGTAAGTCACCAGAATGGTCATAGTGACAGCTGTGGAATGGTACCTGCCTGCTTGTATGATGCCAGCCTAGTGCAGATGCCACAGACACAATTTTTCTTTGGTTGAACACATTTCTGGAAGTATAAATCAGCGCTTTGGCAATGGTGTCTCTTGACTGGCATTGGTTAGAGTTGATGCCAGAGGTGGCCCACGTTTGAGATTGCTGGCATATGTATCAGTACTATGTGGACTCTCTATAGTATCACTTATTGGGGTCAATCAATTTACGTGCATTTAATTTGCTCATGCGAATCACAGCGGCAGTGGGTGGGTAGTGAGCAATTTTGGTTGAAACTAGCCTGTGAAGGGTGCAAAATTGGGTGCTGTTGTTGACATTTAAGTTACATGGGGCAGATGTATTAAGCCTGGAGAGATAAGGTGGGATTCTCTAATAACCGCGGCCGCACAGTGGCGGCATTCACATTGGTAATAATCACATATGCACTAATGCCCGGTAGACACCAGGACGATGGTGCTCGTGAGTGGGTCGTCACAGGAACGCACAACCTGCTCACAAGCTGATGGTGCTGACCCACCGCAAAAATGCCCCTGATGTGATCCGATCGCGACCCCCAGCCACTACAATGGTCATTTCTGAGATCCTACCTGCAGCAGGTAGGATCTCAGAAAAGACCGACCGACCCGCGGGGCCGCGCATTTGATCGGGATCACATCAAAAGGGCAGCAAAATGGCCAATTTACATACAATCGTTTGAGATTGTATCTAAATTGGCTCACTTTGGGCCATATCGTCCTGGTGTGTACCCCATATAACATATGCGATTATTAACACAAAGGACAGCTCTTGCGTTAACAGCTGTCCTTTGCATTGTGGCCGGCGATGTGCAACGGGCCCCCCCTCACTCCCTGGACCCTTACCCGGCTGCCAGGGCTCCGCTTTCTCCTCCCTGCACCCATAAGCAGTGCAGGGAAGAGGGGATCACTGGTCCGGGCAGCATAGCAGGAGGCTGCCCTGACACAGGTGACGGGGGGGCGGCGGGGATGCGAAGGGAAGCCCATAGGCTTCTATAAGGTTATGCCATCTAGAAGTGGCGTAGCCCCCCGCAGCGAAGCCCCGGCGGTGAGGCTTTGCCGCATATGAACATGTAAAACCCAGAAAATGTTTTTTTTATGGCATTTTCTGTTTGTTGCATCTTGCCCATAAACTGAAGATAAAGTGAAAGGAGATAAAGCACCAGCCAATCAACTCCCAACTGTCATTTTCAAACACAGGGGCAGATTTATTAAGCTTGGTGAAGTGATAATGTGGCTGGTACTTGACAATCATACGTGATCACCAGACAATCAGCTCCTAACTGAAGTTACAGGCTTGATTTGAAAAAATGACAGGTAGCAGCTGATTGGCCGGTGATAAAGACCAGACACTTTATCACTTCATCGAGCTTAATAAATCTACCCCACAGTTCATTGGCTGGTGCTTTCACTTCATCTCCAGTTTATCTCCTTCGGGCCAGATGTATCAAGCTTCAAAAGTGATAAAATGGAGAGTGATAAACAGACAGCCAATCAGCTCCTACCTATCAGGTTACAGGCTGGGTTTGAAAAATAACAGGGAGGAGCTGATTGGCTAGCTGTTTATCACTTTCAATTTTATCACTTTTGAAGCTTGATACATCTGGCCCGAAGCAAATCTTAATACATCTGTCCTATAGTTACATAGTAGTTACATAGAAACATAGAATTTGACGGCAGATAAGAACCATTTGGCCCATCTAGTCTGCCCCTTTTTTTACCCTTCAGGTAAACTCAACCCTTTTTAATCCTTATTTCTTTGTAAGGATATTCATATGCCTATCCCAAGCATGTTTAAATTGTTCTACTGTCTTAGCCTCTACCACCTCTGATGGGAGGCTATTCCACTTATCCACTACCCTTTCTGTGAAGTAATTCTTTCTAACATTTCCCTTGAACCTACCTCCCTCCAGTTTCAGTGCATGTCCTCGTGTTTTATTACTTGTTTTCCTTTGAAGAAAATTTCCCACCTGTACTATGTTAAAACCCTTGATATATTTGAAGATTTCTATCATGTCCCCCCTTTCCCTTCTCTGCTCCAAACTATACATGTTAAGATCTTTTAGTCTATCCAGGTAAGTTTTGTGATGTAGGCCATGAACCATTTTAGTTGCCCTTCTTTGTACACTCTCCAATGTATTTATATCCTTCTGAAGATATGGTCTCCAGAACTGGACACAGTATTCCAGATGAGGTCATACCAATGACCTATAAAGTGGCATTATTACATCTTTTTTTCTGCTACTGATTCCTCTCCCTATGCAACCAAGCATCTGACTAGCCTTCCTCATTGCTTTGTTACATTGCCTCCCTGCCTTTAAGTCACTTGAAATAATGACTCCTAGATCTCTTTCCTCCTCTGTAGTTTCCATTATAGTACCCTTGGTACTATATTGAGCCTTTGGGTTTTTGAGTCCCAAGTTTACTTAGATCATCAGTCATTTGATTTACCCCTCCTGGTGTGTCTACTCTGTTGCATATCTTTGTATCATCTGCAAAAAGGCATACTTTCCCTTCAATACCATTTGCAATGTCACTAACAAATATATTAAAGAGCACTGGTCCAAGTACAGATCCCTGGGGTACTCCACTGGTAACATGTCCCTCCATAGAATGCACTCCATTTACTACAACTGTCTGTTTCCTATCCTGCAACCAGGTTCTTATCCATTTAATTGTTTTATAATCCAATCCCACACTTTCAAGTTTATTTAGCAGCCTGCGATGTGGGACAGTGTCAAATGCCTTACTAAAGTCTAGATATGCCACATCTACAGCCCCCCCTTCATCTAGTATTTTGGTCACGGAGTCAAAAAAGTAAATGAGACTTGTTTGGCATGATCTCCCTGCAGTAAAACCATGCTGTTTTGGATCCTGTAAGTTGTTTAATTTAAGATATTCCACTATTCTTTCTTTTAATAGTGTTTCCATCATTTTCCCTACTACTGATGTAAGGCTCACTGGTCTGTAGTTACTTGCTTCTTCTTTGCTTCCGCTTTTGTGCAGTGGAACTACATTTGCTTTTCTCCAGTCCTCTGGAACTGCACCTGTATCTAGTGACTGGTTGAATAAATCTGTTAATGGCGCTACCAACACATCTTTTAGTTCTTTTAGTATCCTTGGATGCACTCCGTCTGGCCCCATTGATTTATCCACTTTCAGTCTTGAAAGTTCAGTTAGGACTTTCTCCCTAGTAAATGTACCTCCATCTACCTTATTTTTATGAATGTCCTTGCAACTTAACTGTGGTCCCTTCCCTTCTTCTATAGTGAATACAGAGCAAAAGTAATTATTTAGATGATCTGCAATTGCCTTGTCTCCCTCCACCAAATTCTCAGTGTCTGTCCACAGTCTTATTATTCCTCCATTTGATTTTCTCCTTTCACTTATATACTTAAAAAAAGTTTTGCTTCCTTTATCTACTGACTGAGCCATTTTCTCCTCAGCTTGTGCCTTGGCACGCCTGATCACTTTCTTAGCCTCTTTGCGTCTGGCAAGATACACTTCTTTGTCATTATTATTTTGAGTCTGCTTGTATGTCCTAAAGGCCATCTTTTTTGCTTTTACACTAGTTGATACCTCTTTAGTAAACCATACTGGCTTCCTTTTCCTGGTACTTTTCTTAACCCTTTTGATACAAAGGTCCGTTGCCTTTAGTATTGCACTTTTTAATTTTCTCCACCTCTCCTGCACTCCTTTCAAGTTCATCCAATCCGCTAATGAGTCGCTTAAACATCTCCCCATTTTTGCAAAGTCAGCCTTCCTAAAATCCAACACCTTAGTTTTTGTGTGACTGGAGTTGGACCCTGCCTTGATACTAAACCATACTGCTTGATGATCACTGGATCCCAGGTTCTCACCCACATATATGTCTGATATCCTGTCACCATTTGTGAGTATTAAATCTAATATTGAGTCTTTGCGAGCAGGCTCCCGCACCAATTGCTTGAGAGAGGCTCCCTGTAGGGAATTTAGAAATTTGCCACTTGTAGATGATCTTGCAAAAGACTCCTCCCAATTCACATCAGGTAGATTAAAGTCTCCCATGATTATGACTTCTCCCTTTAAAGCCATTTTAGTGACATCAAGCAATAGGCTCCTGTCCAAATCCTGCCCCTGGCCTGGTGGCCTATAGATGACCCCAGTACGAATAATGTCCTTCTCCCCCATTTCTATGGTCACCCAAAGGGCCTCAGTTTTTTCTTCAATGTTTTGTATTAAAGTAGCATTTATGTTTTTCTTTACATACATTGCTACCCCTCCTCCGATTCTTCCCATTCTGTCCTTCCTAAATAAATTGTATCCTGGTATATCTACGTCCCTGCCATGGTTCTCATTACACCATGTCTCTGTGATAGCCACAATGTCTAGGTCATCCCTTGTCATTATTGCAATTAGATCAGGAATTTTGTCTCCTAGGCTTCTAGCGTTTGCACACATAGTTTTAAAAATTTTGCCTGTGCATCTGTTATTCCTAGCCATGTTCATACAGTACAAAATCGAAATCTAAAGTTGAAATTACCTGTTTGATGATGTTGTTCAATGTCTGTTTTTATTTTTTACTGTTCAGAAAAGCTGCAGGTCACTAATTCTAAGAATATAGTGAGTCTGTTCAGGTCAGGCTACACCTGAACACTAACGGCCAAATGGTCAAGGGAGATAATTTGCACTGTGTTTGAGTAGACATTAGGCAGAATGCAACACTAAACTATGCTTCACTGAACAACGTCCCCAAACAAGTAATAACAATTACAATCAATTCATTAAATCAGAACGTTTCAAATCATACAAGAGTTTGCATAACACAGAAATAAAGAGAGCATATTGGAGATGAATTACATACTCTTGAGGTATCAATGCAGTCCATGTGTGTTTTTGTTGATTTGTAGTAGTTTGCCTTCAGTTTTCCTTCGGTGCAACGCAGGTATAACGCTCGTAGTTATGACTCCTTTTTCCCACTTTAAAACGGCCCACTTCAATACAGTGCCACAGCCTATCCGGCCACAGCCGTATGCAATGAGAACTAATATAATCTAACAATGCCTTCTTCCCAATTTCCAATAATTGGAATCTACACCCTCAGTCCCCACCCCCTGCTATACAGAGCAATAAAAGTGGCTTACAAAAACACTTCTGGCATTCCAGGATACTATATCTCATTTAGAATAAAAAATACATGCCTCACTACACACAGGCAAGGTACTGTTGTTATTTACACAGATCAGATATTTTGTTGAATTTACCTATAAGACAATCCCACACACAAGGGATGCAATGTTCTGCAGTGAAGACACTTGCTTGCAAATGTACCCAGTAGAGTTCAAAAGCATGTGGATGTTACAGCAGAGAGAGATAGTCTGCACGTATGCCTGTGATAAAGTTGAATTTACCTATAAGACAATCCCACACACAAGGGATGCAATGTTCTGCAGTGAAGACACTTGCTTGCAAATGTACCCAGTAGAGTTCAAAAGCATGTGGATGTTACAGCAGAGAGAGATAGCCTGCACGTATGCCTGTGATAAAGTTGAATTTACCTATAAGACAATCCCACACACAAGGGATGCAATGTTCTGCAGTGAAAGGCTGAATAAAGACTTGCGTCCATCAAGTTCAACCTTCGTTATTAAAGTGCATGATCTATATGTTTCACCCCTTATATAGCTGAAATCTGATTTAATTATATACAGATTTTAATTGTTATTTGTCCACCCTGTATGTTCTTGCCGATTTAGATGATTGTCCAACCTTATTTTTAAAAGAATGTAATGTTTTCTGACCGTGCCTTTTTTAAATATATTTTTCACCACATCGCTGATGTCGTATGGAATGTTAACTAATCACTTATGCCCCAGGTGTGGATCTCAAAGAGCAGAATTGTTCCACTGTTTATGGGGATGCCTAATATTAAGACTGTTTTTGGTCCAGAGTTGGAACTGTTAACCAACATTTGGTAAATTATCTACCCATGACCCCTGTTTGGGCGCTATTTGGTGTTACCCCTGAGACAACTCAAAAAGTTAGGAAGTTGTAATAATCTGCCGCAGCTAATAAATGTATTCTTCAAATAGAAAACTTGTCAGAATCTCTGAAAGAGCAGTTATGGCAATGTTTCAAAAATTTATTGCGGTATGAAACACGAGTGTATATAAGAATTCCCCCAATATTGCTTTCTATCACATGATCTTTAGATAACACTTTCAGTTGTGTACCCCCTTTCCCGGGGAAGAATGGTGGAATGGGCACGGATCCAGGCATACAGTTATGCTCATATGTTTACATACCCTAGGTGAATTTGTTATTTTCTGGTCATTTGTCAGAGAATATGAATGATGACTCACAAACTTTTCTTTCACTCATGGTTAGTGGTTGGGTGAAGCCATTTAATGTCAGACAACTGTGTTTACTCTTTTTAAATCATAATGACAGATAATAACAGAAACTACCCAAATGACCCTGATCAAAAGTTTACATACCGTGGAGGTTTTGGCCTCATAACATGCACACAAGTTGACACAAACGGGTTTGAATGGCTACTAAAGGTAATCCTCACCTGTGATCTGTTTGCTTGTAATCAGTGTGTGCGTGTGTGTATAAAAGGTCAGTGAGTTTCTGGTCTCCTGAAAGACTCTTGCATCTTTCCTCCAGTGCTGAACTGATGTTTCTGGATTCTGAGTCCTGGGGAAAGCAAAAGAATTGTCAAAGGATCTGCGGGAAAAGGTAATTGAACTTTATAAAACAGGAAAGGGATATTAAAAGATATCCAAGCACTTGAGAATGCAGTGTTCAAACTCTAATTAAGAAGTGGAAAATGAGGGATTCTGTGGAAACCAAATCACGGTCAGGTTGACCAACAAAAATTTCAGCCACAACTACCTGGAAAATTGTTTGGGATGCAAAGAAAAATCCACAAATAACTTCAGCTGAAATACAGGACTCTGAAAAAAAGTGGTGTGGTTGTTTCCAGATGAACAATAAGGAGGCATTTGAAGAAAAATGGGCTGCATGGTCGAGTCGCCAGAAGAAAGCCATTACTACGCAAATGCTACAAAGCATCCCACTTACAATACTCCTAACAGCACAGAGACAAGTCTCAAAACTTCGGGAACAAAGTCATTTGGAGTGATGAGACCAAAATTTTACTTTTTGGCCACAACCATAAACGTTACATTTGGAGAGGAGTCAACAAGGCCTATGGTGAAAAGTACACCATTCCTACTGTGAAACACGGAGGTGGATCGCTGATGTTTTGGGGATGTGTGAGCTACAAAGGCACTTCAAACTTGGTCAAAATGGATGGCAAGATGAATGCAGCATGTTATCAGAAAATACTGGAGGAAGCTTTGCACTCATCAGCCCGGAAGCTGCGCACGAGACGTACTTGTGCGTTTCAACATGACAATGATCCAAAACACAAGGCCAAGTTGACCTCTCATTGGTTATGGCAGAATAAATTGAAGGTTTTGGAGTGGCCATCTCAGTCTCCTGACCTCAATATCATTGAGCCACTCTGGGGAGATCTCAAACCTGCAGTTCATGCAAGACAGCCCAAGAATTTACAGGAACTGGAGGCTTTTTGCCAAGAAGAATGGGCAGCTCTACCATCTGAGAAAATAAAGAGCCTCATCCACAACTACCACAAATGACTTCAAGCTGTCATTGATGTTAAAGGGGGCAATACACGGTATTAAGAATTGGGGTATGTAAACTTTTGATCAGGGTAATTTGGGTAGTTTCAATTGTCATTATGATTTATTGTACAAATATTTTATTGAAGATTGAAAAGCATAACATTATGTCATTATGATTTAAAAAGAGTAAACACAGTTGTTTGACAATAAATGGCTTCACCCAACCACTAACCATGAGTCAAAGAAAAGTTTGTGAGTTATCATTCACATTCTCTGACAAATGGCCAGAAAATCACAAATTCTGCTAGGGTATGTAAATGTATGAGCACAACTGTACTTATCCAATGTTTCATAATCTATTGTGCTAGATAATTTCAACAAAATACACTATAGGTTGAGTATCCTATATCCAACTACCACATCCACGGCAGGCTTCAGGATCTTCTTCTGCGGCATCTCCGGTCCCAGGGGTGCATTGCGGAGTGCGCAAGCACACCGGTGACGTCACCGGCGTGCCTGCAAACTCGCGCAATGCACCCCTGGGACCAGTGAAGGAGATCCTGAAGGCAGCCGTGGACGTAGGGGAAACGGTGGACGCCGGGGGACCATCGGGGGTGGGGGGAGGATGGGACCAGCTAAGTACAGTATGTTAAAAAAAAATCACAAGCATAATGCATTTGCTCTTCGTTGGCTTACTAGTATGGTATAGTTACCACTTTGCAGTACAATGCCTAGGAGACACTAGACTTAAAGCTTTTTACCGTAGTTTCGAATTGCCGATGAGGGTGCCGGCTGGCAACTGTTAACAAGCCAAATGTGTTGAGACCAACGTGTTTCCCCACGTGATATATATGGCGAGATGATGAGTGAGGCCATCTAGCTAGGAATTCCTAGTATACGTATGGCCAAAGAGTTCATGTGTAGGCTCCATATATTTTACCTGATGAGATTGTTTAATGCAATTTAACAAATGGTACCATGAATTCTCTGTTTTTCTCTCCTTATATTTTTTTTACCATTTTTGCTGGGTGGTGCTGGCGATGGGTAGGATCAGAGATCTATGCTTTTAGGGGAAAAAGGGAAAGGGATGGTGACCGGTGCACACGTAGTTGAAGGTGTTCAATTAGAAAGAAATGCAGGTAGAATTAAAGGGAGAGGTAAGCTCCCTAATTTGGAATAATTTATGTAGTGGAGGTGCACCCTGTAGAGTAAAATAGGTTACTGAAGGGGAAGAAGAAAAGACTCTCTCTTTGTAGGGGCACTCTTTGATGATTTAAAGTTTAAATGTTAGTGTAGAAATATCACATAGATGGAGGATGGGTGAACCACACAAATCACTCACCGCTATGTTGCCCAAACGGCATTGAAATAAAAATACTAGACAACTGTGATAATCTCTATTCAATACTTGACATGCCTACTGCTGATGACAGGCGCTTTCTGTAGACGGTTATAAGCAGATAGAACCGTCAGCTTGGAAGGCAATCTTATCACTATTGAAATTAGATTCCCAAGTTTGCGGAATCTTACTTAAAAATATTTCCTCTTTTTGGCAAACAAACTAAGAGGATCACTAGTCTGCCCACATTTTCACCCCCCTCTTTTTCTCTTTGAACAGTTAAACTTAGCAGAGGGACTGCTACCTCTTCGATACAATGTTAAAAAATATGTACTGTTCTAACAATACTTGATACAAATTACCTACTGTGGTGTAATCCCATGTATGGAGCTATCCACTACACCCCTACTCTTTAATGGATAGCCTGTGGTTCTGACCAAGTGAATCCCAGTAAGTTTTTACAGCTTAACACCCCGGTCTAGTGACACGCAGGTGATCCCCTCTAACGCACTAACAATGCTGGGGAACTTCACCTGGTTTGTGGGTAAGGCCAGAATAATTTAGTCCCACCTCATAGACCCATTTTTGTGATATTTCCTCAGTCCTGATATTCGGGACCTACCTGTACTCTGTTGAGTCAAGAATCCATAGTGTCACAGAACCGGGGGACGTTATGCCCAAGTGTCACAGAACCGGGGGACGTTATGCCCACAGGGCACACACATGACTTATTGATAATATCGTATGACATATTGTTACAAATTTTCGATTACTGAATAGTAATCATTTTCAAAGAGTGCCCCAACAAAAAGAGAGAGTCTTCTCCTTCTTCCTCTTGTTTACATGTTTGTCTAGCAATTTTTACTAAGTGCTTATTAAAAGTTATATTTTAAATCAACTCTATTTTTACATAGACAGGACCAAGAGGGAGCCCCGCCTTAGGGAGCCCCAACTCTGCTCTCCTGTCAACACTGTTGTCTAGTATTTTTATTTCAATGCCGTTTGGGCAACATAGCGGTGAGTGATTTGTGTGGTTCACCCATCCTCCATCTATGTGATATTTCTACACTAACATTTAAACTTTAAATCATCAAAGAGTGCCCCTACAAAGAGAGAGTCTTTTCTTCTTCACCTTCAGGATCAGAGGTCTATCTGGGTTGCAGGTCAGCAGTTCTTAGATGGCTAAAGATAGAAACTATTTGTCTAGCTGAGTACACCTGGTTTATTATACATATTGATAAATTGATTTTTATAGGTCAACCCCATCTCTATCCCTGTATAAAGGAATCCTATTTGTTGAATTTGGTTTACTGATCATTGATTGGGGTGCTCCACTAAGGTGACACAGTGTGTCCCAATAATATAACAATGTAGGATACAATACTCCTATTGTAAAGCGCAACGGAATCTGCTGCGCTATATAAGAAACTGTAAATAAATAAATACTCCAATGAGGGCACTCAGTCTCATGGAGCTGTGAGGACGTCTATTGATGCCTTGTCTTGAGAAATGCCACCTAGTGGCCGAAATGTAGACTACATGCAATTTCAAGTGAGATACCATATATACTCGAGTATAAACCTACTTTTTTAGAACATTTTTTTATGCTGAAAAAGCCCCCTCTCGGCTTATACTCGAGTGAGGGTCCCACTTGAGTCAATAAGTTTTCCCAGTTTTTTTGTTGTAAAATTAGGTGCCTCGGCTTATATTCGGGTCGACTTATACTTGAGTATATACGGTGTGTGTGTGTGTGTGTGTGTGTGTATGTATATATGTGTATATATATATATATATATATATATATATATATATATATATATATATATAACCAAAGGAGGACAAAGGGACATGTAAGGCTGGTGAAGAACAACAATAAAGTGCACAGTGCAGGAATATAAATACAGTACAAGCTTACCCCCTCCGGCGGCACCCCTCACGTGAATGGTCCGGCGAGTCCCCGGGTCCTGCACGCTGTGATGACGTCACCACGCTAGGTCACGTCCATCTCAAGCCGCAGCTGCACGGCCCCGGCCGGCTGGTCACGTGGGAGACCTGCAAAAGAGGGCATACAGTGTGTGGGCAAAATGTACATAGTACAAAAATCTCGAAAATAACACACATATGAAATAAGGCATCCATAACACTAATTCTGCTGTAGGAGGATGCAGAAAATACGTGAATACAAGCACAAACAAACAATACGTGCATGGTGTGTGAGACATAGATGCCGGCTGACATCTAGTGGACAAATAGAGAACAAGAACACTGACATGTTAAAAACATCTCACTTAAGATGGCATAGTAAGCATACTGTGAATGATATTAGCCAACGTATACTGTATGCCGACCACTCTGTTTTAGAACTCTGAGAACCCAGCTGTGCTGCTGCTAGAGATAAGTAGTGTGAGACACTAATATAGAACAGAGTATAAAGAGGTCCCTGTCTCAACCAGAGACCTGCAGCGTGCTCAAATAGTGGCACATAGTAAGCAAGTGCTATGCGGCAGCAATATGAGGCACAAATGTGCAACTGCCAATACTGGACAGTGTGCTGGGATATACGGGTGAAAGAGAACATCTGCACAAGGGCTGGTATGGGGAGGGAAAGGAGAATGTATAAGAAACGACATGTTGACATGGGATGAGTTGACATCCCAATCATGTCGACAGCTCATGGCATGTATAGATACAACAGTGCTGGGGTTCTGGCTTATAGGAAGCTGTGAAGCCCTAGGCTGTCATTGAGCCCTCGTGGATGAACTGTATCTAGTTTAAAAATCCACCCAGATTCTAGTTGCAAAAGTTTTTTGGAACGGTTGCCCCCTCGGATGGCTGCTGGCACGTGATCTATGATTTTATAACGTAGAGTTGCCATGCTATGTTTAAGCTGTGCAAAATGCCTGGCAACGGGTTGTTCGCTTTTGCCTGCCAGGAGCGCTGCCCTGATGGCACAACGTGTTGGCCCATCCTGACCTTGAAGGCCCAGTCGGTCTTGCCTACATAAAATAACCCACACGGGCAGTAGATGACATAGACCACATATTTGGTGGTACATGTGAGGGGCCATTTAATGCAAAATTTCTTACCCGTGTGGGGATGTCGAATGTCAGGACCGGCTGTCATGAAGCTGCATGTCGTGCAGCCTAGGCAGCAGAAGCACCCCACTCTTGTGGGCCTGGTTTGTCTGAGGGGGGTGTCAAAATTAGTAATTTCTGTTTTGACCAACAGGTCCTTCAGGTTGGGGCAGCGCTTGTAGCTAGGCATGAGCTTCAATTCTTTAAACATGGGAAGGGCGGGATCAGAGGTTATAATGTCTCACCAATGTTTGGCTTTTCGTGATGTAATCTGGCTGGTAGTGTTATATTCATTCACCCATGGGATGCTGGGTTTCTTGTCCCTCTGGGTTTTGTTAGCAATCAGAGTATCACGGTCACGTGCGAGGGCCTTTGATTTGGCCTGCAGTAGGCCTTGTTTGGGATAACCCCTTTCAGTGAATTTACTGACCATCAGGTCCAGTTGATGCTCCGTCTCCTGAGGGGTGTCAGCAATTCTGCACACCCTCAGAAACTGGGAGAAGGGTAAACTCTCAACGGTATTTCTTTGGTGGAAACTATTGTGTCTGAGGAGAGTGTTGCGGTCCATGGGTTTGACGAACAGAGTGGTATGCAACACCCCCTCAGAGATGGAGATGAGTATATCAAGAAACGGAATCTGGGTCTTACTGGTCGTCAGAGTAAGTTTGATGGGATGTAAGGACTGATTCTGTGTGGCAACCATGTCAATCAGAGGTTGAATGGGACCACCCCACATGATGTACAAATCATCAATGTAACGGACGTACATTTGTATGCTCGGTGCCACTGATGGATTATCCAGAATTAACTCTCTCTCCACCTGCCACATATATGCATTTGCAAAGGACGGTTCCACCGCAGAACCCATGGCACACCCCGTCCTTTGCAAATAGTAACCACCATCAAAATAAAAGTAGTTATATTTAAGGGTATACTCCAACAGGGATGCAAAAAATTCAACCGTGGGTCCACAATAAGCAGGGTTATCTTGTACAAATGCACTAACTGCCTTAATCCCATCAGAGTGGGGAATGCAAGTATACAGATTTGCCACATCCAGTGTGGCCAGTGTAGTCTCAGAGTGGGATGGCGAAAAATCCCTAAGCTTGAGCAGCAGTGCAGTGGAATCTCTGAGATAGGTAGGTAAGCTTTGTATGCATGGTTGCAGATACGTATCCAGGTAGATAGCCACTGGTTCGCACAGTGACCCCCTCGCCGAAATGATCGGTCTACCAGGGGGCCGCTGCACGTCTTTGTGGATCTTGGGGATACTGTAGAAAAGTGGAATAACCGGAAATTGAGTCATCAATTTTTTGCATACCATCTCAGAGATCACACTGTCGGTGACAGCTCTAGATAAAAGACTGTCCAGTGTGGTTTTGAATCCGGGTGTTGGATCACTCTTCAATTTCTCATATGTCACAGCATCATTGAGTAACCTGTAACAATCTGTCACGCTAGGGGTACCTTGTGGATCTGTCTGAGGCCTGGAGGTTGGGTGTTTGCGACTTGAAGGAGACTGGAGAACAGCAGGTTTGATATAACTCTTTATTGTAGCACCAACATGAGAAGGTAAGACCATAAATGAAACTGCAGGCCGAAGAACCCAGTGGAATACCTGGGTAACAACTGAAAGTCCAGAATGATGAGACTAATCCCAGAGTCTCTGTTGGCTTACTGGGGAAACTGATGACTGGCTGCGGGTGCCGACAGCAGGGTGGAGAAGCGTCAGCAGGCACGGAGGGCTGGCAGTAGGTGCGGATGCAGACAGCAGGATGGTGAAGCGTCAGCAGGCACGGAAGACTGGCAGTAGGTGCGGATGCAGACAGCAGGATGGTGAAGCGTCAGCAGGCACGGAAGACTGGCAGTAGGTGCGGATGCAGACAGCAGGATGGTGAAGCGTCAGCAGGCACGGAGGGCTGGCAGCAAGTGCACTGGACCACAGCAGACGTGGAGATGTGTCAACAGACACGCAGGGCTGGCAACAGGTGCAGCTGGTCGACAGCAGGGGTGGCGATGTGTCAACCGGCACGCAGGGCTGGCAGCAGGTGCAGCTGGACCACAGCAGACGTGAAGATGTGTCAACAGACACGCAGGGCTGGCAACAGGTGCAGCTGGTCGACAGCAGGAATGGGGATGTGTCAACAGACACGCAGGACTGGCAACAGGTGCAGCTGGTCGACAACAGGATTGGAGATGTGTCAACAGACACGCAGAGCTGGCAGCCGGTGCAGCTGGTCGACAGCAGGAGTGGAGATGTGTCAACAGACACGCAGGGCTGGCAACAGGTGCAGCTGGTCGACAACAGGATTGGAGATGTGTCAACAGACACGCAGAGCTGGCAGCCGGTGCAGCTGGTCGACAGCAGGAGTGGAGATGTGTCAACAGACACGCAGGGCTGGCAACAGGTGCAGCTGGTCGACAACAGGATTGGAGATGTGTCAACAGACACGCAGGGCTGGCAACAGGTGCAGCTGGTCGACAACAGGATTGGAGATGTGTCAACAGACACGCAGAGCTGGCAGCCGGTGCAGCTGGTCGACAGCAGGAGTGGAGATGTGTCAACAGACACGCAGGGCTGGCAACAGGTGCAGCTGGTCGACAACAGGATTGGAGATGTGTCAACAGACACGCAGGGCTGGCAACAGGTGCAGCTGGTCGACAGCAGGAGTGGAGATGTGTCAACAGACACGCAGGGCTGGCAACTGGTGCAGCTGGTCGACAGCAGGAGTAGAGATTCTGGAGACTGTAGCAAAACCTGAAAGGGCTGGAGGCAGAATGCAATTTGCAAAGTCCAGGAAACAGGTGTAAAGCTGTAAGGGCTGGGAGCAGAATGCAAATGCAGGTATCCAGGTATCAGGTGTTGAACTGCAGGTAACGAAGACAGGAATCAGGGATTTCACAGAGCAAGAACAGGAGCACAGGCTGAAGCTTCCTCCCCAGGGATTGACAACAAAGCACTGGCGCTGGTATGCCCCAGAGGGCTCTGCTTTATCCCCCAGGGCAGATCTGGATTGGAGGAGTTGAACTGGGGCTCTGAACCATTGGCTGGCTACAACAACATGGCGGCGCCCGGAACTGGAGACAAACAGCCTTGGCTGGCTCCCATGCTGGATGCGCGTGCCGCAGGCCCCAGGAAGGTGGTCGCGGCCGGAAGACCCAGACGCCGCGCTCCCCGTCCAGCACCCAGACGGATGGCCCGCAGGCCCCGCCGCCGGAGATGAACAGGTGAGCGGCGCGTCCTAACAGCGGCCGTGACACAATCCTCACGATAATAGCTGGTGTCCATCACCACCATGGCACCACCCTTGTCGGCCCCGCGTATAATAATGTCAGTGCGCTGACCAAGGTTTTTAAGGGCAAGTCGCTCAGATGCTGACAAATTGGGGTGTACCTGGGGTAAGGGGTTGGGCAAGGCAGAGTCCAGGAGTCGATGGAATGTTTTGAGCGAGGTGTTGGTGGAAACTGGGTCGAATTTTGACTTGGGTCCCAGGTTCCTGATGGCTGTGGGTAAAAGATCTGCGGACTCAGTGTTGGGCTGTTTTGAAAAGTCTTCCTTGAGTTTTAGGTTTCTGTGAAATTTGAAGGAATCAACCTTCCACTGGAATTTGTTGGGACCTCTCACAGGCACAAAGGAAAGTCCTTTGCTCAGGACCGCCATTTCTGATTGAGAAAGTGTGGAGGACGAGATGTTGAATATTCGGTCCTGCGACCCTTGGGGGGTTTTCGCTTTGTTTTTGCGGCGATTTTGGCCCCCTCTTCTAGTTGGTCTCTTGGGTGGGTCCTGGCTCCGGCCCGGGTGTTCACCCCTAAAGGGCTGGGACCGCGGGCAGTGATCGCACATCAAAGTGCTCATCGTATGTGAGCCTCCCGGGGAGCTGCCGGGCGGCTCGGAGGAGAATAGGGTCCGACTTGTCCTTAGGACAAGTCGGCTCTATGTATGGGGGCCTTTAGGTAAGCTTGACTAAGCAGATCTGTGACATCCTGGTTTGAACCTTTTAGCGTTGGTGGACTTGAAGTACCTCACCTGGAAAACTGTGGTACTTTTGGCGTTGGCCTTGGCTCAAAGAGTCTCTGAGTAAGGGGCTCTGTCTTGTAAGAGTCCCTACTTGATTTTTCACAAGGACAGGGTGGAGTTGAGAACAAACCTGCAGTTCCACCCTAAGGTGATCTCTTCATTTCATCTGAACCAACCTCTTATGGTTCCTTCCGGTTCAAATCCTCCAGGCATCCCGGAGTCCTTGGACGTGGTTCAGTCTCTTCGTGTATATGTCCAGAGAACGGCGAGAGTTCACAAGACTGACTGTCTCTCTGGGGTTTATTCTAGTTCATTCTTTGTGACAAAATCCTTCTTAGATGGACAAAATCATGTGCACTGCAGGGGGGCAGATGTAACATGTGCAGAGAGAATTAGATTTGGGTGAGTTATTTTGTTTCTGTGCAGGGAAAATACTGACTGCATGATTTTACACTTCAATATAGATCTCACTTTGAAGAAAAACCCCACCCAAATCTAATTCTCTCTGCACAAGTTACATCTGCCCCACCCGCAGTGCACATGGTTTTGTCCATCTAAGAAGGATTTTGTCAGAAAGAATGGACTAGAATAACCCCCTTTTGCGTTACGATGCACAGAAGAAGGGTCGTCCGGCATCAAAACAGTCCATTGCACATTGGATTCGTGCAACGGTACAAAAGGCTTATGTGGTAGCGGGCTTGCCTACACCTTCAGGATTGAAGGCGCATTCCACTAGGTCAGTGGGCGCATCCTGGGCGGCTGCTCAGGGTGTTTTTGCCTTACAGCTCTGTAGAGCTGTAACTTGGTCGGGTCAGCATACTTTTGTAAAATTTTACAACTTTGACTGGGTATCCTCTTTTGCCAAAGAGGATACCCAGTTTGGGTGGGCGGTACTGCAGCAGTCTCCGCATGTTCCCACCCCTTCTGGAAGCTTTGGGACATCCCCAATGTCTTGAGATGATCCCAGTCTTAGTTGACCGCATCTTTTTTTGCCTACTGTATATGATATGGATGTACTTCTCTAATACGGCGGTGTTATATGAAAGAACATTTATTACTGGTTTTGATTTGTTGCCATGCTTGAAAGGTCTGATTATCTGTATTTCTGTCAAATATGTGATTTAATGACCACGCTGTACCACAATCATTCTTGTTCATAAAAATAAAAAAAACTTAACATGTCTAAAGGCCCATACACACTGGGCGACTTTGAGCTGAAAGTTGCTCAAAACAGCATGTTTGAGCAGCTTTCAGCTCAAAGCTGACCAGTGTGTATACCCCGGCGATGAGATGCTCCCACATCATTGCCTGCGCTATGAGAAGCCGTCCTTCCCCTGCTGTCGGCGCAGGGCAGGAGGGCATCTGACATCGCCGGATGTCAGCTGCCCGCCCCCATACATGATTTCACACGGACAAGTGTCCGTGTGGTCTTGTGTTGCGGGACCTGGTGGAGCGTGCGGCCCTGCATTCGATGTTCGGCGACCATCGAATGCAGGGGCAGCTCCCAAGACGGAGGAGGCGTATCCCCGTCCAATTTCATGCGGATCGCCACATATCCGCGTACGGACGGCAGGTGGCGATCCATATGGAAGGCGGGGATTCGCCTGCACGGTTGCGGCCGCATATTCTGATCGGGCCGCACAGATCAGAATAAGGGCCTTTATACTCACATCTGCCCACTTCGCTTCACAAATGCACGCAGCTTCTCCTGCCAACTAATTACTTTTTATTTTTAGCCTAATGGACTGAAGAAGAAAACTCCCAATTTGTTGACTCCGAATGAATCAATCAGCAAGGAAGTAAATGCACTATTAATTGATGAAAAACCACTTCACTTGTATGATGATCTCACCCAAGTAAACCCAGTTACCACTGAAACAGGTAAAATAATATTTGTATTTCTCTGCTAAAATATTTGTTGAGTTAGTTTCAAGACTGGGAATTGCTTTTATTTTTTTTTCTATATGTTATTTCAAATGTAAAAAATAAATATGTGGCGTGGTCAGGAAAGCGCTGTGCCATGGCTAGGCTAGCATTTGCACTTATCTTGCCACATTTTAGGTTGTTACCATGACCTATTGTGTTACTCTAATGGTACCAAAGACTTAAATATTTGTTACAATAATCTTTTCTCATAGAGGCAGTACACCATTGTCTTTCTAGGACCCGTGCAGACACCCCAAATAAATAGTAGGGGGAGTATATATTAAGAGTAGGCAAACCGCTCATTTCCTCCTGATACA
Source organism: Crinia signifera (assembly GCF_055691185.1). Taxonomy (NCBI): domain Eukaryota; kingdom Metazoa; phylum Chordata; class Amphibia; order Anura; family Myobatrachidae; genus Crinia; species Crinia signifera. Next base: position 167,122,207 of record NC_139218.1, on the reverse strand, counting down.
TTACTTGGCGCTGACCTCCCTTTCTTTTCTGTATCTATATGTATTTACTCATTCATTCCTTTTGTACACTTTGAGGATTATACACCAGTAAAGAAAATTGACTTGATACTGTAAAATCCTAATATTTCCCAAACCGATGGACCATAAGTAAGTTTCGCAGTTTACGTAATGTGTCTGTAAACTTTGACCATTTATTCCTAACTACGGGTGAACCAATGCGTAGCGCCACGTAGTGTACCTTATCAGCGCTTATGTGTATTGGTGTAGCGTATCACGCTACACCAATACCCTTATTACAGTATCCGGTACTTATGTAGTATCTGGGCGACCGATTTTAAACTCGGGTCGGAAAAATCGATATCGCATGCGATGCGATTAGATGCGATTTTCCATAGGATTCAATGTTAACATAGTCCTGTTCATTTCCCCACTATCCAAGTGGGCATAGAGTCGATTTTATAAAGCGTGGCGAGCGCAGCGAGCCACTGAGCCCAAAGCGTGGCAAGCGCCAGCGGATTACGTAAAATGTTTTCCGCGTCCCCTCGCAGGGCACGCTGTACTCGCGACACTTCTGGCTCGGTGGCTCGCTGCGCTCGCCATGCTTTATAAAATCGACTCTATGCCCACTTGGATAGTGGGGAAATGAACAGGACCTTGTTAACATTGAATCCTATGCAAAATCGCATCTAATCGCATCGCATGCGATATCGCATGCGATATCTGATGCGATTTTGCCAAAAATCGTGTTGAATCGCATCTGATTGTATGCCTTAAGGTAAGGCATACAATCAGAAAATCGGCAGCCCAGATACTACATAAGTACCCAGTATCCTTATCAGTACTAAGTACTTAAACACACTCTCACTGTACCAGGTATCGTTCCTGTAAACTCTTCCACTTATTGCGAATAAATTACATGAGACTTAGTATAAATTCGGAGTTAGGGTACAAAGTCCTTCACCTTAAGTATTAAGTCCCTAATGGACAAAAAGGGGTAACAGAGTATAACGAGATCACACAGTATAAAATTCTTAACAATAACTAACGAAATGGGGAAAAACAAATGTAAGCACAATCAGCTATAATGCAACTACAACAATACAAAGGTACAGTTACTGTCTCTCACTAGCAGGCGCCACCCGGACCAGGGATATGTATTCAAAGTTCTGAGCACAGTTAAAACAGACTGCCCCTAGTCCGTGCACAGCATTATAAAGGGTTCAGACAATGGGGTACAATAAAGTTCTTCATTGGTCAAGAGGTCAGGTTGCACAGCTGGTTCTTTGTTCAAGGCTTCATCATCATTTCCAGGTGTCCCTGCTGTGCATCTGGTCTTAACTAGATTTCTTCAGTTAGCCTTTCCTCGTGACAATATATAGATTAATATATATAATGTCCATAATTTATGAATGGTATATGCTGCGCATTTCAAACACCGGAGAACTGCGAGTGAGAGACTGGTCACACAGATACTAAATATGTCAGGGAGGAATCAGGTATTATCCTTAATACTATGTGTTGCGATATTAAACCATTACTATATTTTATTATTTGAGATTGTGGAGTATGATAATATGTGTATTAGTATGGCTGCCTTTTGCGTTCGCACAATACTCCTACTCGCTCCGGTACACTCTTTACGTAAATATACAGACAAAAATGGCGGCCATAGTATGCTAGCACGGTGAGGATGCAATACGACTTTGACAATACCATATAACTGAAAAGAGTTCATAAAAATAATTTGCAGCATTTTATCCATGTGTGAGATTTTAGATTTCAGATATTGCTAGGCAGCAAGGAGACTTTCTTTCAGACTACAAAATGCTATATTTTATTGTCATCTCCAGTGAACAAAATTGGAATATTTCAGTATAGGGCTGTGGCACAAAAGCCTAATTGTGCCATCACTTGTCTTGTCATAGTATTGGTAGCAACAGTGTTGTGAACTAAAAGTAGTATCACATAACCATTTTACCTACTAGGTTGAGTATCTCTTATCCAAAATGCTCGGGACCAGGAGAATTTTAGATAACGGATTATTCCGTATTTCTGAATATTTTAATATTTCAATGATGTATTTTGAAGTATCTTGCATTTATGCTGTATAAACACATAATATACACACAAATATATTTTATTACAACATAAAATACACACAAATATATTTTATTTGTTCAAAAAACAAGGTTTCAAAATGTGAAACAAAATGTGTGTACTATCTCAGCACTGAATTTGAATGCCAAGCAATCATGGTCTTGCACATATATAGTGACAGTTACATATCATGTCACCAGTGATGCTGTTACAAATGTCCCCAGTGAGTTTTTAGCCAAAAAAAATTTTTTTTTGCACTTTCTGGAATGTCTGGTTTTTGGAATAATTCGGATAACGGATATTCGGATACGGGATACTCGACCTGTACTGTGACTAATGTTATGATGATTATAAAATGAAAAAACGACAGAATTAATATTTGACTATGTATTAGGCACAGGTGTTTTGGAAATACTTTAGCAGTGTTGGCTTTTAATCTTACATTTGTATATGTTTAATACATTTTCTATTTACTTTTTATTGTAGTCTTGAAGTGTCTTCATGCCAGGTATGCAGAAGAAGTGTTCTACACAAATGCTGGGTGTACTCTTGTTGCAGTTAATCCTTTTCAACCAGTTCATAAATTGTACCTTCATGAGGTCATGAAGCAGTATCACATTACGTCTCACCTTCAGGTAATGTCAGATAACTAATGTGACATCTCTGCCCCCTGTAAAGTTATTTACATTTAAGGGTTATTCAAGTAATTACAACTTGTTTCGCCTTTTCCAATGTAGGCTAAAGATTAGCTGTTTTACAGAATTAAACAATCTGACATTGACCCACGATGTAAGTCATTGTAACTTTCACCACCTTTTAGAGTCAAATCAGTGGTAACCTATAAATACCGTATATGCCGGCGTATAAGACGACTCGGCGTATAAGACGACCCCCCAACATTTCCAATCAAAATACAGAGTTTGTTATATACTCGCCGTAAAAGACTACCCGCTCTTCCGCACACCTTCCACAGACTGCTGCTAGTGACATGGAGTCAGGGAGACAGGGAGGGGACCAGTATTATAGTACCGTACCATATATTAACCCCTTGAGTGGTGGGTTTTGCTGGGGCAGGACAAACCTATCAGGGCAGGTTTGTCCTGCCCCAGCAAAACCCACCACATAAAGTTTTAATACCCCCTCATGCCGCTGTTCTCCCCCCCCAGGCATAAAATATATTGTAGGGTAGCTCTCCTCGGCCCCCCCCTTCTTATGCATACGGTACCTTGAAATAAGAGTATCCAGGTATGCCAGCGCTGCTCCTTCCGTTCTGCCTAACCGCCGGTCACATTGAGCATTGAAGTCGGCGGCAAGCTTGGGTGTTTTCGGCGGGGCTCGGGGGGACTCGTGTGCCTGAGCGCTCCCGAGTCCCCCCGAGCCCCGCCGAAAATACCCGAGCCTGCCGCCGACGTCAGATTGCGCATTTGATGTCGGCGGCAGGCTCGGGTGTTTTCGGCGGGGCTCGGGGGGACTCGTGTGCCTGAGCGCTCCCGAGTCCCCCCGAGCCCCGCCGAAAACACCCGAGCCTGCCGCCGACATCAAATGCGCAATCTGACAGGCCGTTAGGCTGAAGAAAACGAAGCTGCAGACAAATACCGTACTTTTATTATTAAGGTACGGTACCTATGCATAAGAAGGGGGGGGGGGCTGAGGAGAGGTACCCTTTAGTGAATATATGCCGTACCCGGCAAATAAGGCGACATCACGCTGTGCACCCGGCGTATAAGACGACCCCCCACTAGAGGGAACATTTTTATGGGCTAAAAAGTCGTCTTATACGCCGGAATATACGGTACTTACAAATGCATGCACTCTGCCGGCTCTTGATAGTAAAAATAACAAACTCACAAGCTAGTATTTAAGGGAATCATTACTTTGCCATGTAACATCAGCAAAACAAACTTGTCTTCTGAAAACTAATGCATTTGTCAAAGCAGTAGGACATAGCTTACTCATTTTCAGATAAAATAGCAAAAATATTACAATATGGTCTCTTTTGTATTATCAATAATGTTTATCGAACCCCCCAAAAATAGGTGGGCACACAATAAAGAACATAGTATGTGAGTCATATTATAAAACATACGTTGTACATTGCAATGCAAAGAACTTCAAAAACAATGCAAATCATGACATATTAATAATATTCATGTGCTTACAGCACATGAATAAAAATAGCATGCCCCTCCTCAGAATAAAATTACAGATTTTTTGACACCAATTGTAAAAAACAAAACCCTTTATTTTAAAAGTTCACCTTCCACTTCACCATAAAAAGATAGCGATTGGTACTCGGTGAATCATGGCGAAAAAAACCTTGAAATGTATTCCCCATCTGGTCATTGAATAGGGTGATTCACTGTTTTAGTCAGAAATTCACCTTACAGCACAAAATCGCCATAAAAACCTGGCGAATCAGCCTCATTGATTACCGCCCTATATCTTTTTATTTGTGAACACAATTAAACATAATTTTTTTTTGTTGTACATGATAACTCAGTTTATTTTCTTTTTAATGTGCTATTCACATTTAAACATAGTCCCCATCCCTTTCCACACATGTGAACACCTGAAGGCAGCTTACTTGTTAAAGTGTTGACCCTTAAGGTGCTCGACCTTTAAGGTTCTTGGTCAATGCGCACACCATCAACTTCATTAATGGAGAAGATGTAGAAGAAACAAAATGGCCTATTTAAAAATCTTGGATAAGCATGAGAAAATTGTCAGTTCTCCAGTGATAATTTGAGTTGAAGAACTGTATCTATTTCTTGCTCCCCCAAGGCTTCGAGGTAGTCTGTGTTGATTTTATTTTCTCTTGTTTTATTTTAAGCTATATTTTTCTGGCCACAACCTCTGAGCTGATGTCACTGAAATGAGACAAGTCATATGTGAGCAATGCTCACTCTTCCATTAAAAATTCTTAATATACCATAATGATTATTTACTTAATTCATAGTTCCATTACTTCTTGAACCTATACTGCATTCAGCAGGCACTTAAAAAGCCTTTGATAGAGTGGATTGGCTATTTACGGATGGTGTGCTTTGATGTATGGTTTAGGACCAGTGTGTCTGGTGAGAATTTTGGCATTATGCAATAACCCTTATGGCAGGACTTTGATGAAGCCTGGAGGATCTGATGGATCCTGATTGGATCATTTCTACTCCTGTGATGTAGTGGAGCCTCCACAGGTGCTGAGAGCCTATGTGCAGCTATACAAAAGGCTCTATTGGAGCTGTGGGTATGTGTGAAGCTAATAACAAAAGAGGAGTCGGGAGGGGAGGTTGATAATCCGCACACAATTAAATTGAGATCCCTCTTGTTTAGGGGATTCTGAGGGGCCGCCTTTTTTGTTTTTGAAATGGCGGGGGTGCTATCCGGGCAAACAGGCAGTATATATGTTTGGGAGAACAACAAAAACGCTCCTACACTGAACGACAAATCTTGACTCCAAATATATAAAGCCAATTAAGGCTAAGATCTCTCTCGTATAAAACACAACAGCAAATATAGAGACAAAGTAATCAAGTCCAGCGACCACATTTTTTAAATCTCTAAACACACTTTCTTACCTTTACGGTGCACAAGCACCCCACCTTATATGTGTGTGTAAATGTATGTCGTAAGTTTTTAACCTCTACTCAAATTCACAATGAGCGGAGCGGACCATGACCTGTGATTCCACACAACAGAAAGGAACACAGACACCCTTCTTTTAAAAATAAACCAATAAAGGTTAAGTTTTAAATAAAACAGGAAATCAACCTCTTTGGTGTGCATCCACCGAGCAAACTCTTTTCTTTCTTCAAACTATATGGTTTGGTCAGAAAGAGAAAAAAAGGGGTTGGCACTATAGATGCACTCCAAGGAAGAATAACCACATTTTTAAAACTTTAAACTTTATTAATTCCTTATTAAAAGATAAGGATGAAGGCTCTCTCTGCGTTTGTTTAGCTTATAGGTTCACAGAGGTGGTCTCTCCTTATTTTAGTGAAATGCTTAAGGGGTTAAAAATTTTGACACACAAATACAAATATACATATAAAGTGAGGTGTCTTTAATGCACCTTGAAAGAGAGAAAGGGTGTGTGTGTATAGATTTAAAAAATAGGTTTATTGTTCAGTGTCCTTTTTACTGCAGCTTTAGAATGAGATGTAGCACTGTACCTAGATTTATTATTGTGGGGTAGATTTATTAAGCTCAGTGAAGTGATAAAGTGTCTGGTTTTTATCACTGACCAATCAGCTCCTACCTGTCATTTTTCAAACCAAGCCTGTAACTTCACAGTTAGGGGCTGAATCACTTCTCCAAGCTTAATAAATCTGCCCCTGTGTGAGATATATTTATTGTTCACCTTTTAATGTGTTTTATATCTCAAGTATACAATTTTTTAAATTATTGGCAGTTTGCCCAGAGGTATGTGTGAAGCACCAGGAGCCCAGACCCAAGTACCTATTGGCCGCTACAGGTGTCTGCAGTGTCTGTGACCCAAGCTGACGAGAGTGACTGCATGCTGCAGGCATCTGCCCCCTTGACCTCTGGGAGCCTCTGCTGAAGAAAGTCTGGGCCACTGGTGGTGCAGCCAGGAATTGTGCTCTTGCCTTTGCTACATATTTTTAACTATATTAATAATTAATATATAAACCGATGACTCTGCCTGTGATTTAATGTGGGAACATATATTCCTTTTTATATTTCATTTTTGAGGTTGTTCGCATATATTTGGTCAAAGAAATGTACCTAATATGTACCTGCCAACGGCGTTAAGGTCATATCTTTTGAGCAGGTCCCTAGCACTATGGGGTTCATACCTGGGGTGCAGGGCACCCCCAAACCAGTCCAGCAAAACCACCCCAGGGCATCACATAAATAAAATATAGCTGTGAAGTGTAGTAAAGTGTCATAGAATGTAGGGTATGTGAAAGCAACTAATAGTGATAAAGGGTAAACGGAATCTGCTGCGCTATATAAGAAACTAAATAAATAAAAGTAAAAAAACAAGAAAAGAAAAAATATATATGAAAAAATACATATAAAAAAGATAATTCTATGTTTGTTTATGTGAGTCTATGTATTCAAAGATAAATTACGGGATGTGCAGCGAATCCTGTTTTGCTGCACATTCCCAGGGTTCCAGAGGGCTGGAGCATTCGCTGCGAGCCCTCCCTGTCACCCTATTCAACGCCGCTGGGGCTCGTTGCCCCTGAAGGCAAATTTTAACCCCTGGAGGGAGCCGGTGGACGGCGGCAGGCAGGGAGCTGGAAGCCTCCCTGCCTGCCCCAGAATGTGTTGGGGGGAAGGAGGGTTCCCGGGGAAAACAGACAGCAGAAGCTCCCCCCCCCCAGAGAGCTGGCAGGGGACATGGGTAGGGAGCCGCTGCACTGCTCCCACTCGTGCATATGTAATTAGCGGGAGCAGTGTAAAGTGAATATGTAATGAGCGGCTCCCGACCCCCTGCTGGCGAATGTGTAAAAAAAGAAAAAATGTATCAAATAAATGAAAAATGTAATATATATTCATGCCCCTTCACAGAAAAAAAATCTGATTTTTTTTGACACCACAAAAAAAAAACCTTTATTTTAAAAGATGTCAAATGCAAAATGGTAAATCATGGCGAAAATCATGCTGAAAGCAGTTCTCCATCCTAGCATTGAATACATTCTCGGCGATTCCCAGTGAAAACCCCATTGACATACACCAGCGAATTGCAGCGAGCATGAATGAGATTTTCGGTGAAAAAGATTCACCGCAAGGAGTGAAAACAGCCTGATTCGCCGAAAAAAAAAAACCCCAGTGAATCGGGAGCATTGAGTACTACAGTATGTGTTAAAGTAGTGATGCCCTGAAGTGGTCCAGCCAGACAATGACTGGAGAGTTAATTTGTTTTTGTTTTAATTTCAGAGCTGTGCACCACACATCTTCACTGTGGCAGAACAAGCCTATAGGAACGTTCAAAATCACATTCATCCAGTAAATCAGTCTATAATTGTCAGTGGGGAAAGTGGTGCTGGAAAGGTAAAAGACTTTGCACTTGTTTTGATGCATGTTAAAAAACTATCCAAACATGTTCATCTATTTCTTTATCATGCACAACAATTCAGCAATATCTGCTTTGGCTACACTCGTGTTCTGTTCCCTTATTTTGCTGTAAAATATTCAGTACTTTACAAATTTTAACCAAATCACTGTTCGCAATGTCTGATTTTTTTTTTTTAAACGTTAATCAATAATTTACTATGACTTAGTCCAGACCTGACAAAATGCGTTGGGCATTGAGCAACAATGCCCTGACGTTTCTCCCGAGCCAGTGGCACTGCAAGGCTGGTCCAAGTCTCTTCTCCGCTGGTTTGGTGATCACCTTGGATCATAATTTTATGCTGGCAAACTTAACCTACAAGTATGTGAGCTTTTTTATTCAGTAAAATATTTGTTAGTTATTGCTCATTAGCGCTTCCTCTCCTTTTTACATACAAATTGGGAAATTCGAGCCTTTGGTCTGGCACCGTGGAGAAAGCTGCACTATATGTATTACTAAGGGCTTATGAATTACATAATTGTGTGATTGTGTGCGGTTGGACTTCCAATGCATTCAGTTTACAAATTTGTTTTAGGCAATTGAGCAACACCTAAAAAACACCTTGCGCATATATTTATTATTATTTACTTGTATAACTGCCATTTTCCATTGTTCATTATACAGCCTTATTACTGTACATTTATTTAAAAATTATTTGGTACTTGTTTCCTAGCACGGCACCACGATTTTAATTGTATGCAGTCGGGTTGCAAAAATCAGGCCAATCGCATGCAACCAAATCGCATGCGATGCGATCGACCCGTTTTTTTACATTGGAACCAATGTTAAATGCCCCCCAGACCCCATTTTTCATTGTATCCCCCCCCCCCCCATTGTTAACGCCACGATCAACGTGAACCCGAAGCGTGGCGAGCGCAGCAGTACGCATCCTCCGACCTTTTCATACCCCCACTATCCACGTTGGCGTGGAGTTGATTTTATATAGTGTGGCAAGCGCAGTGAGACACCGAAACCGAAGCATGGCGAGCCCCGCGAGGGGACACGCGTTACTTCAGACGTATTACGCGTCCCCTCGCGGGGCTTGCTGGGCTCGACACACTTTGGGGTGATTAAGGACTTGTGCATGCCATTCTTTATAAAACATATATAAAAACATGTAAATAAACTTGTGTAAAAAATGTTTACAGCCCTTTTTACGGGTTTTTTGGGTGGTTGCTGTGGTGCCGTGGCTTTGATGGAAATGAGACTGCCGGTGGTCCGTTACAGTGCGCTGGGAGGTGTTTAGCTGCTATTTTTCCCTAACTTTACCTTCCATTCAGCATCTGTGGTTGTTCGCGGTCCTCTCCGGCAGTACTCTGTGTGCCGGAAGTTTGGGGTTCTTGCTTCCGGTCAGCGTGTACAGCGTGTGGCGTCTTCGGCGTATCCACTTGCAAACCAACGTGTTTCGAAGCTGCAGGGCTTCTTTGTCAAGGAAGCTCTTTCCAGCTTCTGTTTTTATGCTGGTTGAGACTGATTTTTTTTTCTTTGTTCTTTCAAAACTTTATTTGTAAAACTTTATTTAAAAACGGAAATGGGTTCAGTTTTTGGTGGCATGCACATGGCTAATGTTGAGTCTATTATGAACAAGTTCTTTGATTATGTGGATGTGTTTAGGAAGATATGTGTAAGGAGATTCTTTTGTTTTCTATATTCCAAAGATGAAGTTTATGAAAATTATTAAAAACATAAAACGGTAAAAGTAGTAAATAGGTGAAAAATATGTTTTTTATTTATTTTAAAAAAGCTGATAATTCGAAGTCTATGTTGAGTCCATATGGTTGTAGTGTTTCTAGTTCGTATATCCATTTGGATTCTCTTCTTTTGAGGAGCAATGATGGATCCCCTCCTCTCTAGTTTGGGGTGATCTTTTCTATTGCATTAATTTTCAAGAGACTTGGATCCTTATTGTGGCATTCTGAAAAGTGTTGTGAAAGGCTGTGAGTCTCTAGTCCTCTCTTTATATTGTATATGTGTTCGGCTGTTCGAGTTTTTAGGCATCTTTTTGTCTGGCCCACATACTGGAAGCCGCAGGGACATTCCAGCAAGTATATCACTTCTTTTGGTGGCACATGAAATTGTTTGTTTGTGTTTGTATTCTTTCTTGTTTTGGTTTGATTGGAACATTGGTTCCTATGTAAAATCGGGTCCATCGCATGCCATTATAATGGCATGCGATGGAACCGATTTTAAACAGCCATTTAACATTACATACAATGTCAAATCGGGTCGGTCACATCGCATGCCATTATAATGGCATGCGATGGACCCGATTTTTACATTGTCGGGAAAGCTGTTCAAAAGCCCGAAATCGGGTCATTCGGGTCCCATCGCATACAGTACCTTAAGTTAAGGTATGCGATGGGACCCGACGGGCGCCCTGCTAGGAAACAAGTACCAATTATTTTTACTTTGCTCCTGCTGTGTTGCACAGCGCAGTTAGTGAATTCATAATGACAAGGTATTCTTCCCTGCTCATGGAAATGTCAAACTGTAATACTTTAAAAAACGAACAGTGATTATAACAAACTCCTATTCTGTGGTAACTATAAAAAAAAAAAATCCAATTTAAAAGTATGTGAATGTGTATGTGAATATGTGAATCTAGTAATTCACACATTCACATACATTTAAATTAGATTTTTTTATATAGTTACTACAGTAATATGAGTTTGTTATAATCACTGTTCGTTTACACCTGTATTGATTCTTGTGGTTTTTGAAAATAATATACAAAAATATATCTGCATTGATCCATTTTCTTGTGTTTTTAGACATGGACGTCTCGATGTTTAATGAATTTTTATGCTACAGTTTCTGCCTCTAGCAGCTCAGACAGTTCTGACCAGACTGTGGAGAGAATAGAGAGTAGAGTTCTTTATTCTAATCCAGTAATGGAAGCATTTGGTAAATATTTCATATTTTGTAACCTTTTTAAAGATTTCCATTGCTGCAGAGTATATGCTCTAAGCATGTCACTAAAATAGTTTTCATATGTTTACTGAATTTGATTGGAATCCTTTAAGGATGATAAGTATATATTTATAAAAAAATCTAGAATATAAATACTATTGTGCTCAGTACTTTAAATCAGGGTAACATTTTGGCTATGCTCATTGACATTGTACAGAGCGAACTGAACTGTACAGCCTGCACATCGTCCATCATCCGTAGTCCAGCATCGTCCGCCATCCTTTTTCTGAATTAGTGGCCGTTCACTTTCCCCTTGAAGGGAGAAAGTGAACGACGATCATTAATGACACATCGTTGTGTGTGTGTGTGTGTGTGTGTGTATGGGCCTTAAGTAATGACAAAAATTGCTCAGAATTTACATACCAAGCAATATAAAGAAGTATAAATAATTTTTACTGTTTCTTTTTTCATTCTTTTTTTTTCTCTTTTTGTACCCTTTAGGCCCTGCATTTCTTTTCCAACCCCCTCTATCTCCATTTATTTCTCCTAACCTTTCTCCCTCCTTCTTTCTCTCTCCTCTACGTTTATGTCTAATTTCCCTTCCCTTTTTATTAAAGTGGTCATGAAAAATTTGTTTCATTCTCATGGGTTTATCCAGGTAATGCTTGTACATTAAGGAACAACAACAGCAGCCGATTTGGAAAATATATTCAACTCCAGTTAAGCAGGTAAATTAAATACAGCTATTTTATACTAAGTAGAAGACTTATGATAAAAAGATTTGTAAATAATTTTTTTTTAGTGCTACTGGATAATGTTTAAAGGAAATGTTGCTTGAAGTCTAGAAATTGTTTCTGATTTTCACAAATGTATATTACAGTATGTGTATAGATTTCATATGGATTTTAAAATCTTGAATCTCTCCAAAGCTGTAGGATGCTGAATAATTTATATTAATTTTTTTTTGCTGTCTCTGCAAATTTAGAACTCAGCAGATCACAGGTGCTACTATCCAGACTTACCTCCTAGAGAATACACGAGTAGCAAATCAAAACTCTTCAGAAAGGAACTTCCATATCTTTTATCAGGTTAGCCTACAAATGCATTTTCCACCATACCCGACAATGGTGCAGTTTCGACATTGCACAATTCCGCCAGCGCATGTGGCTATAATTAGTCACTGGTTAACACACTTGAAAATTAGATGTTTTTAGGCACATATACAGGTTGAGTATCCCGTATCCAAAATGCTCGGGACCAGGAGAATTTTGGATAACGGATTATTCCGTATTTTGGAATATTTTAATATTTCAATGATGTATTTTGAAGTATCGGTACTCTTTACCTAGCACGGCGCCCACGATCTTGATCGTGGGCATCGTGAGGTAAAAAATCGCGTCGGTCGCGTCGTATGCGGGCTAAAGATGCCCGGCCGCGACGCGACCGACGCGATGTCCACGATTTCCCCATTGAAAACCATGTTAAACATGGACATCGCGTCGGTCGCGTCGCGATGCCCACGATTTGCCATAGGAATCAATGTTAAAAGGCCCGATGGACACGATTTTCATGTTAAATGGCTGAATGGACCCGATTTTACCATAGGAAACAATGTTAAATGGGCCTTAGAGCCCAAATAGTTACCCTGAACTCTGAAATGGCCCCCCCAATTGTTTACGCCACCCCACGATCAACGTCAACCCGAAGCGTGGCGAGCGCAGCGAGCCCGCGAGGGGCGGCGGTACGCGTCCTCCGACCTTTTCATACCCCCACTATCCACGTCGGCGTGGAGTTGAGAATAGAATAGTGTGGCGAGCCACCGAGCCCGAAGCGTGGCGAGGGGACGCGGATACCTTCACAGGTAAACGCGTCCCTTCGCGGGCTTCACAGGTGTCCGCGTCGCCATGGACACCTGTGAAGCCCGCGAGGGGACGCGTATAGCTGTGAAGGTATCCGCGTTCCCTCGCGGGGCTCGCTGCGCTCGCCACGCTTCGGGCTCGGTGGCTCGCTGCGCTCGCCACACTATTCTATTCTCAACTCCACGCCGACATGGATAGTGGGGGTATGAAAAGGTCGGAGGACGCGTACCGCCGCCCCTCGCGGGCTCGCTGCGCTCGCCACGCTTCGGGTTGACGTTGATCGTGAGGTGGCGTAAACAATTGGGGGGGCCATTTCAGAGTTCAGGGTAACTATTTGGGCTCTAAGGCCCATTTAACATTGTTTCCTATGGCCACATCGGGTCCATTGAGGCATTTAACAGTAAAATCGTGTCCATCGGGCCTTTTAACATTGATTCCTATGGCAAATCGGGAGCATCGCGTCGCGGGCATCGCGGGTACATTTATGGCCGGCCGCGACGCGACCGACGCGATTTCCATGTTTAACATGGGTTTCAATGGGAAATCGCGGGCATCGCGTCGGTCGCGTCGCGGCCAGACATAAATGTACCCACGATGGGCGCCGTGCTAGGTAAACAGTACCGAAGTATCTTGCATTTATGCTGTATAAACACATAAAATAAACACAAATATATTTTATTACCACATAAAATACACACAAATATATTTTATTTGTTCGAAAAACAAGGATTCAAAACATGAAACAAAATTTGTGTACTATCTCAGATATTGAATTTGAATGCCAAGCAATCATTTTCTTGTACATATATAGTGCCAGTTACATATCATGTCCTCAGTAGTGCTGTTACAGATGTCCCCAGTGAGTTTTTAGCTGAACAAATTTTTTTTTCAACTTTCTGGAAAGTATGGTTTTCGGAATAATTCGGATAACGGATATTCGGATACGGGATACTCAACCTGTATATTGGAAATGATAATATGGGATAATAAACTTCTAACAATATTCATCAGTGTCATTTCATAAAAATTGGGGCTCCTTGGTCCAGATGTACTAAGCTATGAAAAGTGATAAAATGGAGAGTGATAAACAATCAACCAAGCAGCTCATAAATGCCATTTTTCAAACCCACCCTACAACATGACAATTAGGAGCTACTGGGTTGCTGCTGCTTTATCCCTGTCCACATTTATCACTTGATACATCTCTCCCCTTTCAGATGTTTAAAGGTGCTTCACCACATGAAAGAGAAGAATGGAATCTTCCAGAAAATGCAAATTTCATCTGGCTCCCAAATTATGAGAAAAACCTTGAGGGTAAGAGATGAATTACAGTGCAGATTTGTGAGTGATGGCAGTGGTATTCAAAATGTTTTAAAAGCCAATATACCGCTTCAGTGCGAAGAATTAAAACAGTATAAAAGCATGTACACTTCACAGGTGGACATACAAATAGCAGAAAGGATGCTCCTGACACTAATTGATGTGCCACTCATGAGCCCCTGCAGCCCACGCACAAGTAAAATTCCAAAGAAAGTATAGGATACTGTATTTCCCCAAAAATACATGATTTATGAGAAAATAGAACTTATTGCAAAAAGAGACATATCAGCATTCTCAGAAGGAGACAACATACAGGCACCATTTTTATACCTTCCATTGTGAACCAGTTTCATGTTTAAACTTATTTTTACATTGTGATGCAGTAAAGCTACTTAGAAACTTGTTTCTTGAGGCTATTTTGCAATAAACGCTTCTTTCTGGTGGCAAATATGGATAAAACATATATATAAAACATCTTTGATTGCAATTAGAAAGATTCTTTTTTTTTTTTTTTTCTTTAACATTAGATTTTTAATTTTTTAACCAAATAATAAGAGGGTACAGAAGGGAGAAAAAGGGAAGGGGGAACAGATGTTGCACACTGTACATAATAAGATAACATTTGTCTCACAATTCACTGTTGTATCAATCACTGTATCGGTATGACGGTCTTGAACTTCCCACTGTAAAGGGGTTAGTGAACATCGAGAGAGTTACATATTCAATGAAAGTCGAGTGTAGTTAAATCCGGGGGGCTGCTGATGATGTGAGAGTAGCCCATCTTTTCTATATAAAGAGACCAACCAGACCATTTCATGACTACCGACTGTGGGGATGGGAAATAAGAGGCATTTGAGGTCTCGTATATGAAGTGGTTGTGGATTTTATTACGTATGGATCCTATGGGAGGGATTGTGTTAGATTTCCATAGTTTGGCAATAATTGCCTTAGTGGCAATAAGGACCTGTCCTACAATATAACTATCTGCTATCGAAAAATATGCTGGGAAAAAATGAAGTAAAGCTATGGCTGGGTCAGGGAGGATGGGATGATTTAAAATTGAGCTCAGCATTTGGAATACCTCTCCCCAGAGAGACCGCAAGAGTGGATACGCCCAGAAGACATGAAAAATATCTCCGATTAGACCACAATTTCTCCAGCATAAATTGGACGTTGCCGGCCATATCTTATGCAACCTGTCCGTGGTGAAGTAGGCTCTATGGATGAGCTTAAGAAACATCTCTGAGTGGTTTATGCAGCCAGAGATCCTGAAGCATGACTTAAATACCTTATCCCAATCTACCACATCAAAGATTCTATTTAGGTCTCTTTCCCATAACATTTGGGAGTTCAGTTTAGAACTGTTTTTGGATAAAAGTAGATGAGCGTACCACCATGATATGCCCCCTTTATGAGAGGGGGCACTCGCTTTGGATTTAAGAAATGCAGGGAAGGGCGGTTTTTTAGTTGACACAGGGAGATGTGTTTGAATCCAGCTCCTTATCTGTAAATATATATAGAAGTCCCGCCTTGGGATATTGTGATTGGTTTGGATAAGTTCGAATGATATTAAGGTATCCCCATCATATAGATCTCCCACTGTCAATAATCCTTGTGCAATCAATCTATCTACTGGTAAATTTGGAATTAAGGACTTCAGGGCCTTTAGAGATAGATAGGGTGCTGGGAGGGTTGCATCCTCGACACAGGCTGTCATTTTATGCCAGATATCTAAGGTTAGTTTAATAGACTTGCAAAGTGCTGAATATTTCCGTGATTCCGAGGGGGGAGCCATAATAGGTCTGAGATATGCATACCTTGGGAGTAAGAGCTTTCCAGAACTACCCACGGTTTTGGGTCAGGGTATGCCACACCTCCCTCTACTTAAGATCTAAGCAAAATTTTCTTCGCTATTTTAGGTTTGGCTCCCTTCCATATGTACTTAGCTAAGAGTTGATTAAATTGGTTGAATAGCGATCTGGGTGGGGGGGGTCTCGGGATGGATCTAAATAAGTACATTAATTTGGGCAAGAGGACCATTTTTGCTGCTGCGACTCTTCCAAGCCAAGAGACGTCATGCAACATCCAGCCTCCAGTCAGCTCTACGAAGGCTCTCAACACGGGGTTATAATTACATTCAATTATGTGATTATCTGGTGCAAGATTAATTCCTAAATATTTCAGGGACCGGGACTGCCATGAATAATTATACAGTTCTTTTAATTTAGTGACTATTTCAGGTGGAAAACCTAGGGGGAGGGCCTCGGTTTTACTGGTGTTTAATTTATAATAGGAGACCTCTGAATATTCCTGCAGGACCCTGTGAAGGGCAGGTAGAGAGTTTACAGGATCTAGAATACAAAGTAAAACATCATTGGCAAAAAGGCTGATTTTGTGGGGTGAGTTGCCAATGACCGGGCCCTTAATAGCGTTATTACATCTAATATATTCAGCCAGAGGCTCAACCACTAGTGCGAAGATTAAAGGGGAGAGCGGACACCCATGACGGGTGCCATTAGTAATTTGAAAGCCTAACGAGGTACACCCATTATTGAAGACTTTAGCAGATGGGCAGCAATATGGAATCCAATATCCACCCGTTGAAGCCAAATTTTTGTAGGGCCAATTGCATAAACCCCCAGTGAAGTCTATCAAACGCCTTCTCGGCATCCAATGATAAGACCTTCTGTATATATACACGCACTCTCCCATTTTAATAAAAGAAGAGACGTTTCGTAAAATCCACCATGTGATTTCATTTTACGTTTGGAAGAACAAAACTCTCCGAATTAAAATGTCTTCTATGTGTAGAGAACGTACCAATGGAGGCTTTGCCATGCCTAATTTTAAAATATACTACTACGCTGCCCAACTAACTCACCTTGTAACCTGGATAAATGGTGATGAATACTCTGCGGAGTTGCAAGTCACATTGGTAGTATATTTCCCAGGCATTCTCCTTTACGGGCCATTCTAAAACAGGGGGGGTTATTATAATCTACCCCCATTTATCAAACAACTTCGATATGTATGGCAGTGGGCATGCAGAAAAATGGAGTTTGATAGCATTGATCCCGACACATACATTTTTTCTATGGCCCAGTTCTCCAGTTTGAACACAAGTCAAGGAGGAAGAATATGGGGCACTATGGAGTTTGTTCCATCGGGCAGATTTTTAATGGCAATGAGCTGAAGCACTTCTCTCAGCTGCAGTCAGAATTTGTACTTCCCAAACATATGTTTTACAGGTACCTGCAGCTGAGGAGCGCTTCAGCACAACAAAACCGCGTGAAGCAGATTTTCCTTGCGTAGTCCCTTATGAAAAAATGTATTAAAACTATGGGCAACAGTAAATGCCTATCAAAATGCTATAAATTCCTTCTGATAAATACTCAAATAGACAATATGGAGGGGCTGATTCATAAGTGGTCGGTCAATATCCCATACATTAGTACCAAAGACTGGAGATTAGCTCTCGACGCTCCCCGTCTGGCTACCAACTCTTTGAGAAACCAGCAGGTCCAATTAAATATTTTATATCGTACTTATCTAACTCCGGACAGGATCTCTAGATTCTCACAGGACTACTGTAGTCGATGCCCAAAGTGCCATGTAACAGGCTGTGGTTTTTGGCATTTAATGTGGGAATGCTGTATTGTACAGAAGTTTTGGCAAGAGGTTGGGAAGGTATTGGCGAACATCGGGCTGGCAAACGACGATTTTCTTCCATTGGCAATTATTCTTGGGGTATGGCCTAGAAATGTTCCATCGGGATTCCGACAGTTATTGTTAAATCTATGTGCTATTGCCAAGGTCATTATAGCCCGCGGTTGGATGGCAAAAAAAAGTCCAGGGATCCAGGAATGGATTGCTTTGGTTAATACGAATATGGCACACGAGCGGTATGTGTATTCTTCCAGGAACTCTATAGATAAATTCCTTGTTATATGGGAGAAATGGTACTATTCAAAATACCATACTACCAACAAATAAAAGCACTTAAGTCTTTATTTTTGTCCTTTGTTGTTGCATCCTTTTATACTGCCTACTATCCACTAAAAGTTGTCACTGCACTAGTAAAAGCGCTTTTAACTTGTATCGTTTCACTATATAATCACTACTCTGGTCAATGCAACACTTTGCTCTGCACAGATATAAAGTTTATTACACTGTCTGGTCGAAGGTAGACCTGACAAAATCACTTAACCCCTTCATGACAGAGCCAGTTTGTGCCTTCATGACAGAGCCCTTTTTTTCAAATCTGACATGTCTCACTTAAGTGGGGATAACTTTTTTTTGCTTTTACTTATCCCAGTGATTTTGAGATTGTTTTCTCGTGACACATTGTACTTCAAGTTAGTGGTAAATTTTCGTCGATACAGTCTGTGTTTTTTGTGAAAAATACCAAAATATCGTGAAAAAATGGAAAATTTAGCAATTTGCAAAATGTTAAATTTTCTGCTTGTGAGACAAATAATCATACCACTCAAAATAGTTAATAACTAACATAGACCATATGTCTACTTTATGTTTCCATCATTATTTCAACTTCCTTTTAATTTTTTTGGACACTAGGAGGCTTACAATATGAATAGCAAATTCTCAAATTTTCATGAAAATTTCAAACACTGATTTTTTTAGGGACCAGTTCAGTTCTGATGTGACTTTGAGGGACTTGTATGTGAGACACCCCCATAAATGATGCCATTTCAAAAACTGCACCCCTCACAGTATTCAAAACAGCATTTTGGAAGTTTGTTAACCCTTTAGGTGTTTCACAGGAATTAAAACAAAGTGTAGGTGAAATTTCAAAATTTCTTTTTTTTTGCAGAGTTTCAATTTTAATACATTTTTCTAACGAATACAGTAGATTTTACTAGAGAAATGTGACTAAAAATTGATTCCCCCAATTCTTTTGTTTTCAAAAATATCCTATATGTGGCCCTAGTGTGCACGTTGACCAAACCACAGGCTTCATAATAGAAGGAGCACCTACTTGATTTTGGAGCCTCCTTTTTATGAGATTTTTTTTTAGGCACCATGTAGGTTTCTAGGCACCATAAGTGCTAAAAGTTAGGAACCTCCCCCACAAGTCACCCCATTTTGCAATCTACACCCCTCAGGGAATTCATCTAGGGGTATAGTGTACATTTCAAACCCCCAGGGGTTTCACCAATTTTGGTACAACTGGGATGTGAAAATGGAAAATTACATTTTTTTACACAAACATGCAGTTCTGGCTCAAAATTTTTCATTTTCACAAGGAATGAAGGAGACAAAGCACCCCAAAATCTGTGCCCCAATTTCTCCCGAGTACGGCAATGCCTCACATGTGACCAAAAAATACCAGTTGGGTGCATGGCAGGACTTAGAAGGGAAGGAGTGATTTTTGGATTTTGCAGCAAAGATTTTGGTGGAATGAATGGTGGGTGCTATGTTGCATTAGCAAGACTCCCAAAGCACCAATACAGTGGAACCCCCCCACAAGTCACCCCATTTTGCAAAGTACACCCCTCAGGGAATTCATCTAGGGGTATAGTGTACATTTCAAACCCCCAGGGGTTTCACCAATTTTGGTACAACTGGGATGTGAAAATGGAAAATTACATTTTTTTACACAAACATGCAGTTCTGGCTCAAAATTTTTCATTTTCACAAGGAATGAAGGAGACAAAGCACCCCAAAATCTGTGCCCCAATTTCTCCCGAGTACGGCAATGCCTCACATGTGACCAAAAAATACCAGTTGGGTGCATGGCAGGACTTAGAAGGGAAGGAGTGATTTTTGGATTTTGCAGCAAAGATTTTGGTGGAATGAATGGTGGGTGCTATGTTGCATTAGCAAGACTCCCAAAGCACCAATACAATTGGAACCCCCCCACAAGTCACCCCATTTTGCAAAGTACACCCCTCAGGGAATTCATCTAGGGGTATAGTGTACATTTCAAACCCCCAGGGGTTTCACCAATTTTGGTACAACTGGGATGTGAAAATGGAAAATTACATTTTTTTACACAAACATGCAGTTCTGGCTCAAAATTTTTCATTTTCACAAGGAATGAAGGAGACAAAGCACCCCAAAATCTGTGCCCCAATTTCTCCTGAGTACGGCAATGCCTCACATGTGACCAAAAAATACCAGTTGGGTGCATGGCAGGACTCAGAAGGGAAGGAGTGATTTTTGGATTTTGCAGCAAAGATTTTGGTGGAATGAATGGTGGGTGCTATGTTGCATTAGCAAGACTCCCAAAGCACCAATACAGTGGAACCCCCCCACAAGTCACCCCATTTTGCAAAGTACACCCCTCAGGGAATTCATCTAGGGGTATAGTGTACATTTCAAACCCCCAGGGGTTTCACCAATTTTGGTACAACTGGGATGTGAAAATGGAAAATTACATTTTTTTACACAAACATGCAGTTCTGGCTCAAAATTTTTCATTTTCACAAGGAATGAAGGAGACAAAGCACCCCAAAATCTGTGCCCCAATTTCTCCCGAGTACGGCAATGCCTCACATGTGACCAAAAAATACCAGTTGGGTGCATGGCAGGACTCAGAAGGGAAGGAGTGATTTTTGGATTTTGCAGCAAAGATTTTGGTGGAATGAATGGTGGGTGCTATGTTGCATTAGCAAGACTCCCAAAGCACCAATACAGTGGAACCCCCCCACAAGTCACCCCATTTTGCAAAGTACACCCCTCAGGGAATTCATCTAGGGGTATAGTGTACATTTCAAACCCCCAGGGGTTTCACCAATTTTGGTACAACTGGGATGTGAAAATGGAAAATTACATTTTTTTACACAAACATGCAGTTCTGGCTCAAAATTTTTCATTTTCACAAGGAATGAAGGAGACAAAGCACCCCAAAATCTGTGCCCCAATTTCTCCCGAGTACGGCAATGCCTCACATGTGACCAAAAAATACCAGTTGGGTGCATGGCAGGACTCAGAAGGGAAGGAGTGATTTTTGGATTTTGCAGCAAAGATTTTGGTGGAATGAATGGTGGGTGCTATGTTGCATTAGCAAGACTCCCAAAGCACCAATACAGTGGAACCCCCCCACAAGTCACCCCATTTTGCAAAGTACACCCCTCAGGGAATTCATCTAGGGGTATAGTGTACATTTCAAACCCCCAGGGGTTTCACCAATTTTGGTACAACTGGGATGTGAAAATGGAAAATTACATTTTTTTACACAAACATGCAGTTCTGGCTCAAAATTTTTCATTTTCACAAGGAATGAAGGAGACAAAGCACCCCAAAATCTGTGCCCCAATTTCTCCCGAGTACGGCAATGCCTCACGTGTGACCAAAAAATACCAGTTGGGTGCATGGCAGGACTCAGAAGGGAAGGAGTGATTTTTGGATTTTGCAGCACAGATTTTGGTGGAATGAATGGTGGGTGCTATGTTGCATTACCAATACAGTGGAACCCCCCCACAAGTGACCCCATTTTGCAAACTACACCCCTCAGGGAATTCATCTAGGGGTATAGTGTACATTTCAAACCCCCAGGGGTTTCATCAATTTTGGTACAACTGGGCAGTGAAAATGAAAAAAATACATTTTTTTACACAAAAATGTACTTCTGGCTCAAAATTTTTCATTTTCACAAGGAATGAAGGAGACAAAGCACCCCAAAATCTGTGCCCCCATTTCTCCAGAGTACGGCAATGCCTCACATGTGACCAAAAAATACCAGTTGGGTGCATGGCAGGACTCAGAAGGGAAGGAGTGATTTTTGGATTTTGCAGCACAGATTTTGGTGGAATGAATGGTGGGTGCTATGTTGCATTACCAATACAGTGGAACCCCCCCACAAGTGACCCCATTTTGCAAACTACACCCCTCAGGGAATTCATCTAGGGGTATAGTGTACATTTCAAACCCCCAGGGGTTTCATCAATTTTGGTACAACTGGGCAGTGAAAATGAAAAAAATACATTTTTTTACACAAAAATGTACTTCTGGCTCAAAATTTTTCATTTTCACAAGGAATGAAGGAGACAAAGCACCCCAAAATCTGTGCCCCCATTTCTCCAGAGTACGGCAATGCCTCACATGTGACCAAAAAATACCAGTTGGGTGCATGGCAGGACTCAGAAGGGAAGGAGTGATTTTTGTTTTTTGCAGCTCAGATTCTGGTGGAATGAATGGTGGGTGCTATGTGGCATTAGCAAGACCCCCGAAGCACGGTGAAATGATGAACCTAATAATCCATAGATGTGTGGTATATTTTGAAACACTCCTTTATACATAGGCCGGGTTTGTCGGGGCAAGTTTCACAGTGGAAAATAGTTTCCTTTCTTATTCCCTTTTTATAGCAAACTTTGCACCTTTTTTGTGTCCTGCCCTTTCTTGCAGTGGAGGGGATTTCGTTGGGAAAATGCTGCCCTGGTACAATACGGGGGCCAGTACTAGAAGTACTGGGGCCCTCTGCCTGCTGATTCCCAAATGTTAGGCTCTTTATGACTTCCTCTTGAAAGTGCATAAATGTCCCCCTCTGGCCGGTAGAACGGAATAGCACGTAAGCGTTATACAGTGCCATCTGGATGATATACACGGCCAGCTTCTTGTACCAGATATTTGTTTTCCGCAGGGCACTGTACGGCTTCAGTACCTGATCTGAAAGATCCACTCCACCCATGTACTTATTGTAATCTAGGATACAATTTGGTTTTGAGGTGTGGGTACTGGTACCTCGTACAGGGATGGAGGTGGTACTGTCTCCATGAATTGTTGTCAGTATAAGGACATCCCTCTTGTCCTTATATTTGACCAACAACATATTTTCGGTGCATATTCCCCTGCTTTCACCCCTTCTCATTACTTGGGCAATGTGCGTTTTGGGGAGGCCTCTTTGGTTCTTGCGCACAGTACCGCAAGCTGCTGTACCTCTTGAACCAAGGGCCTTAAACAGGGGGATGCTGGTGTAAAAGTTATCCACATAGAGGTGATAACCCTTATCCAGGAAGGGGTGCATTAAATCCCAGACAATTTTTCCACTAACACCTACGAGGGAGGGGGGGCATTCTGGTGGTTCAATTCTTGAATCCTTCCCTTCATATACCCTAAACTTGTGGGTGTACCCTGTGGTGCTTTCACACAGCTTATACATTTTTATCCCATACCTTGCCCTCTTACTGGGAAGGTACTGGCGGAATTTAACCCTTCCTTTAAAATGTATAAGGGACTCGTCGATACTAATACATTTATCAGGGATGTATAGCTCTGCAAATTTGGCACTGAAATGATCAATGACCGGCCTGACTTTGAATAGCCTGTCAAAGGTGGGATCATCTCTGGGTGGGCACTGTGCATTATCGGTGTAATGTATAAATTTATGGATTGCCTCAAAACGAGCCCGGGGCATGGCCATACGGTGAAATGGGGTGCTGTACAGAACATCTGTACTCCAATATTGCCTAATTTGTGGCTTTTTTACTATGCCCATATGTAACACCAGACCCCAAAACGTCATCATCTCTACTGCATCTACAGGGGTCCACCTAGCAAATGATGACGTGGGGTTTTGAGCAATAAACTGCTGGGCATATAAATTAGTTTGGTCCACCATTAAATTTATAAAATCATCAGAGAAAAATAATTTAAAAATGTCAATTTCTCTGAGACCTGTTGAATCAAATTGGATTCCTGGGATGGCCAAAAACTCAGGAACCTGGGGCTCAAAATTGTCTGGTGGTGGGGTCCATACGAGATCAATTATTGGGGGGGGGGTCTCAGCTGCTCTACGGGGGCGTCTTTGAGGGGGTCCCTCATCATCAGAGGAGGAAGAGGAGCTTAAGACAAATCCTTCAAATTCCCCGCTTGCCTCACTGGCTGTGTCAGAGTCAGAGGCAAGCATGGCATATGCCTCCTCCACCGAATACATTCTCCTGGATGACTGGGACGACATTTGGGATGCCATTTATATTTTTGTGTTACTGGTAGTGAAATGTTTCAACACGTGTATAGTGTAGGGGGGGGTACAAACTTTATTTCAACCCGGGGGGTATGTAGTGTGTATGTATGTAGTGCAGAAAAAAAAAAATACAAAAATAAAAAAATTGAAGGGTTAAAAAAAAAAAAAAATGGAAGGGGTTAAAAAAAAAATGGAAGGGGTTAAAAAAAAAAAATGGAAGGGGTTAAAAAAAAAAAAGGTCCTGCGCCATAAATTGAGCACAGATGTTGGTCAGTAACGTCCGTCACTGAACAGCGCTCAAAGGCAACAGGAATTTGATCAAAAAAAAAATAAAATAGATCAACCCTGTGCCGAAAAAGCTGATCAGTGATGTACGTCACTGATCAGCGCACAGTGGCCACAGGACACACACAAAATCACAGTGTGTGTAAAAAAAAAAATGTAAAAAAGACCCCACAGCACTCACAAAAAATAAAAAAAGGTGATCAGTGATGCGACACTGATTACCAGTGAGGGGCAGCAGGTGCACAACCTTTGGTGGTACTGACAGGTATATATAAAAAAAAAAACCTCTGCACCCCTAAAAAGTTGCTGATCACCTCAGATATAGTGATCAGCACAAAAGGCGGGGGCAGCAGACACAAAATTTAGCACTCTCTATCACTCTCTGTCACTATCTCTCTCTATCTCTCTATCTCTCACTATCTATCACTCTATGACACTGCAGCAGCAGCACTGACAGGTATATCTATATATAAAAAAAAACCTGCGTCCCCAAAAAGTTGCTGATCAGTTAATTTATACTGATCAGCACAAAAGGGGGGGCAGCAGTCAGTTATAAAAAAAATATATAGCACAATCTGTCACTATCTCTCTATCTCTCTCTCTCTATCTCTCTCTATCTATCTATAGCTCTATCACACTGCAGCAGCACAAAATATAGCACTAGGCCTCTCTATCTCTTTCTATCTCTTTCAGTTATATAAAAAATATATAGCACAATCTGTCACTATCTCTCTCTCTATCTCTCTCTCTCTATCTCTCTCTATCTCTCTCTATCTCTCTATCTATAGCTCTATCACACTGCAGCAGCACAAAATATAGCACTAGGCCTCTCTATCTCTCTCTATCTCTATCTCTCTCTCTATCTAATAAATCGCAGCAGCACAAGATGTCACAGGATGTCACAAGATGTCACAAGCATAAGCAATATCAATGATCAGGTAAGTATTTTGGATGGGTTCTGGTCAGTATAGGCGGCAGCTGGGCACGGTGACCGCACTGCACGCTATTCCAGACCGGAATGGCGTCTGCAGTGCAGTCACCGTTAGTTTAAACCCCCCTCCATGGCTGTGATTGGTCCGTCGGTCCGACGAACCAATCACGGCCTTTGGGGGCGGGAGGGGTGAGGTGGGGTGACACCAGTGTCACCCTTACACCCCGCGGTGATTGGTGCTGTACTTTACAGCACCAATCACCTCCGATCCCGTGTCACCGGCGAACGTTATTCGCCGGTGACACAGAAAACGCTGTGAATGGCTGTTCACAATGAACAGCCAATCACAGCGATCGCCGACGGGGGGGCGGCATCGCCGCCCCCCCTGGGCATGCACGGACATGTCTGCTGTCAGGGACAGCAGACATCGTCCCTCTGTCACTGCGTCTCTAGACGCAGTGACAGTTTTAAGCCATGACGTATATATACGTCAACGGTCGGGAAGTACTTCCCGGCCATGACGTATATATACGTCAAATGTCGTGAAGGGGTTAATGTCCAAACGATTGTTGCTCCCAATTTTGCCCGAAACGATATTAAGAATCCTAATCACTTTTGATTTAACACTTGGAGCTCCCGGATACATGCAACACCCGACTTTGTATTAGTTGCACTGATATATACCGGCTATAGACGGAACACGACACTAAAGCACTGAAAATTTGCTTCAATTAATATAGGCTTTGTATTCACTTATTACTTTAGTTCACGACACAGTCTTCTCTCGTATTGATAGAGTTTCTAAAAGGCTGCTTGATTAAAACCAATTATCGATGGGATAACTAAGGGCGAATTACCCTCCCTCCTGTTCCTGGAATAATGCACACGCCTATTAAAATATGCCCCTCGTGACAGGCCTGGTACTAGCTGCAATCTGGGAAAAACTGAGCCCCACAACTCAATCTATTCAAATTATTAATATAACTGAAGAATATCAACAACGTATACACTACCTATGTCTATTGTATGTCAAATGTGTTGTCTTGTAACTAATTGTATTTGTCAATGTAAAAAAATTTTTTGGCAATAAAGATAAATATTAAAAAAGAAAGTAGAGCGATAACAGGCCAGTAATTACATAAAGATGTGTTTTCCATCATGTCAAATAGCGCCTATCAGCACAGGAGGTCTCAGGGAACATATTATTCACTAAAATAAAATGAGGAGCAATCTGTGTACTAAATTCACTACATTTCATTATTCACTAAAATAAAAGTAGGAGCTATCTGTATAGTAAATGCTACAATTTCTTCATGCCAAATTACATTGCGCAATATACAATTTTGTACAATTTAGTGAACATTTCTCGGAGCACTTCTGCCACAATGTACATCTCATTCCATGTGGCATGAAGATGCTAGGTGTATGATCATATCTAATGAGTATAAATATTTAAGATAAGTAAAAAACTATCATAGAAAATCTTCATAGGAGATTAATGTTCTTTATTGCATTCCTGACTTAGGTATGTATGAAGCCACTCTCATGCATCTTTGGAGTTTGACTTTTTTTTTTACCATCGGGCATAGTCTATGGGTAACTTGCTAGAAGTGTGCGCTATTACCGTAATTTTTTTGTACATCTTTTTAAAATTCTGGAAAAACTGACACTTGCTGGTTATGCGATTGAAATACAGTACTGTAGTTAATCTAGCATAGTCCTTCTAGCATCTGTAAGATATGCAACAAACGCTAGAAAAGTACATTGTCTTATGTATATTTGTTTTTTTTAGAGGATTGCTTTGAAGTTACTAAAGATGCAATGTTGCATCTGGGTATCGAAAAATCAACACAGAATAACATGTTCAAGGTGAGTGCCTTTCTAAATGATCTTCACTATTGAAAAATATCCACGTTAGAATAACCTTCTACCAACACTTGTTAAGTTCCAAGCAAAAGCAAACACGTTAATTGACCTCTTGTATGACCATGATGTTGTGTCAACAGTGGCACCAGTAGATTGGTGGCAATGCACATCGGTTCAGATACTGTAGCTGGTAAGGAGAATATGATGGTAGCAGTAGAGCAGCATCATCCACTTCAGAAGAAATTATATATTCTACATTTGTTTTGGGGTAGTCAAACCTGAGAAACCGCTGCGCACTGACAAAGCTGTTAAAGACTCGTGTTTCTTTTTAAGGATTCAAAAAAACTTAATGTGTAGACTACTTCAGATTTACAAATCAGACTAGGCAATTGCCAACTTGGGAGTAGACTCGCAGATGAAGGCTGCACATGCGCTATACATACCCTGCGTATGCGCAGTACTCCTTGGTTTCCCGATAAGTGGTTTGAAGAAAGAGAGAAGAATTTGCACGGTGGATGCACACCAGAAAGGATGGTTTATTTCGTTATTTAAAACTTAACGTGTATTGTTTTATTTCTATAAAATATGTACAGAGGAACCAGATATCTGCGTTCTTTGTAGTTTGTGGAACTACAGGTCTGGGTCCACTCCGCTTTTATGTGAAATTGATAAGGGGTTAAAAATTAGACATACAGGTCACACATATATATAGAGTGAAGTGCTTGTGCACTATTAAAGTAGGAAAGTGTGTTATTAGGGTTAAAAGTGTTCGCTGGACATGTTAATATGTTCTAATATTTTGCTGTATAGAGAGTGTCTTCTGTTTTTGTTGTCGAGAGCAAGAGGTTGTGTGGATGTTAGCTTGGCAACTCTTGTGTCTTTACTCCCGGACACTTAGGTTTGGATAAGAAGCAGTTTATTATTGCTTAAATAAAGTGTTAGTTGTCTAATAGATCAGATATATCGGATTTTGTTGCTCACTCTTTTTTACCCTCTTTTTCCACAGTTATGTGGTGGTGATGTCACTTGGTGTCTTGTTGTGACACTTTATCCAAGTGATTGGTACTTTCTGGGCTGCAGTTGTATTTGCACTGAATATATTTAAACACCTTTTTTTGATTGTTTAAGCCTTATTTTGCATAGTATTTGTCACTGTCTGGTGTTCTTTTTGATGTGACATACATGGGTTATTTTCCCCTGTAAGTGGCTTATAGCAATTATTTATTATCTGCAGATTGAATTTCACTTTGACTAGGCTGATTTCCACCACCCGTTCTACATATGCATTTATTCAGTGTTTTATTCTGCTGCAGTTCTATTGTCACTGTATATCTTTGAGTGCTTATTAGTATCCTTTTATTTTTAGTATTTGTATTTATTTTCTGTCTTATACAATCCTTAATTGGCATGTATTTCAGTTGGGGGATTTGGTGCATTTTTAGGGTTGGTGATCAATTTTTAATATTCCACTGCCATCTAGTGGCTTTGAGTGGGAAATGCTCAGATCAGTTCCCTTTATATGAGTTATATTACCCTATTAATAGTTATTAGTCAGACCTCTGTACTTAATGGGTTACTGGTCTCTGCATTTATTTATTATTGCAGGCTGAGTCCCACTCTGGCTGGGCTGGCTCCTATGATCCCCTCTACACATGCACTAGCGTCACTATCTACCGCGGTTCTGAGGAAGCTTAAATGTGAAACACGTGTGAACCTGACCTCTGTTACTATGTATCTATCAATGTTAATGTACAAATGAATGAAAAAGAAATACTGTATAGATCACGGGTGTCAAACACAAGGCCCGCGGGCCAAATCCGGCCCGCGCGAGGAGATAGCACGCAGGGGCAGTGTGTCCCAGCTCCTGCCTAGGCCACCTCCTCTCACCCACCCCCCACCCCGCGCGCACTCGCTCACTCGCCGGAGCTGCGGGGTTGGTTGCTGGGACTGGGACGTCACGCAGCAGGCGATCTGTGCTGGACTGCTGGTTGTAGCGGTAACCGTGTGAGCGAGGCGGCTGACTGAAATAGGTTAGTAGTGTATAGCTCGGGCTGGTCGCTGTACGTGGGGATCTCTGTCACTGAGGGTGACATTTACACACCAGGCCATGCTCTCCTCTAGTCACTGCGTGTCTATCTTGCTAGCCCACATTAAAATGTCTTTCCCAAAATAGTGTCACCTCCTCTAGCATCCCTAAGGCAGCTCTGTACCTTCTGTCCCTGTCTACCACTGAACCCTGCACCTCAATATAATTAGTACTGGATGTGGAATTAAATTTCTGCAGCATAGCTCTGTGTTTGATGGCCCACCATTTTTGTTATCGCATTATTGTTATATGCATGTCCTGTTTCATACTGCTTTAAAGTACACCTTGTACAAGTTTTCTGTCATTTGTACTTTTTGGGGGACCGGCCCTTTGAGGGTGACCAAACTGCTGATGCGGCCCCCGATGAATTTGAGTTTGACACCCCTGATATAGTGACGCTAGTGCATGTGTAGAGGGGATCATAGGCGCCAGCCCAGCCAGAGTGGGACTCAGCCTGCAATAATAAATAAATGCAGAGACCAGTAACCCATTAAGTACTGAGGTCTGACTAATAACTATTAATAGGGTAATATAACTCATATAAAGGGAACTGATGTGAGCATTTCCCACTCAGCCACTAGATGGCAGTGGAATATTAAAAATTGATCACCAACCCTAAAATTGCACCAAATCCCCCAACTGAAATACATGCCAATTAAGGATTGGATAAGACAGAAAATAAATACAAATACTAAAAATAAAAGGATACTAATAAGCACTCAAAGATATACGGTGACAATAGAACTGCAGCAGAATAAAACACTGAATAAATGCATATGTAGACCGGGTGGTGGAAAGGGGAAAATAACCCATGTATGTCACATCAAAAAGTACACCAGACAGTGACAAATACTATGCAAAATAAGGCTTAAACAATCAAAAAAAGGTGTTTAAATATATTCAGTGCAAATACAACTGCAGCCCAGAAAGTACCAATCACTTGGATAAAGTGTCACAACAAGACACCAAGTGACATCACCACCACATAACTGTGGAAAAAGAGGGTAAAAAAGAGTGAGCAACAAAATCCGATATATCTGATCTATTAGACAACTAACACTTTATTTAAGCAATAATAAACTGCTTCTTATCCAAACCTAAGTGTCCGGGAGTAAAGACACAAGAGTTGCCAAGCTAACATCCACACAACCTCTTGCTCTCGACAACAAAAACAGAAGACACTCTCTATACAGCAAAATATTAGAACATATTAACATGTCCAGCGAACACTTTTAACCCTAATAACACACTTTCCTACTTTAATAGTGCACAAGCACTTCACTCTATATGTATGTGTGGGGATGCAGTTAATATCCCGGCGGTCGGGATCCCGGCGTTCAGAATCCCGACGCCGGAATCCCGACCGCCGAAATACCGACATATTCTCCCTCCGTGGGTGTCCAAGACACCCCTGGAGGGAGAATAAATTAGTGTGCCGAGCGTAGCGAGGCACCGGGCCCGCTGCGTGGCGAGCGCAGCGAGCCCGCAAGGGGGGGGCGATCCACGTCCCCCCCTTGTCGGGATTCTGAACGCCGGGATCCCGACCGCCGGGATTCAGTACTGAATCCGTATGTGTGACCTGTATGTCTAATTTTTAACCCCTTATCAATTTCACATAAAAGCGGAGTGGACCCAGACCTGTAGTTCCACAAACTACAAAGAACGCAGATATCTGGTTCCTCTCTACATATTTTATAGAAATAAAACAATAAACGTTAAGTTTTAAATAACAAAATAAACCATCCTTTCTGGTGTGCATCCACCGTGCAAATTCTTCTCTTTCTTCAAACCAGTTCTAAACCAAATTGCCCGGATAGCACCCCTGCCACATTACTCTAATAAAATGGCGGCTGTTTCTTCCATTAAATAAAACCCTATACTAATCTAAAACCAAGGGTATATCTAATCTGTGTTCGGACCCCCAAAAACCCCCTCCCCTCGAAAAGGTTTCCCGATAAGTGTCAGGATAGGATTATTGAAGGTGCTGGTATCCCCTCTCTCTATCTACTTTCAGAAGAGATTAACTGTCATTTCAAAAGTAGATATTTTTGAAGTCTGTTTTGCACAAACAACCGCCATATAAAGTATGAGCCATCTTGTATTGCCATCTATCCTACAGAGCCATCTTGTATTGACAACTATTCAGGCTCCCCCTTAAGACCAAAAACAACACTTTTTTCAACCTGTAAAGTAAGTAGACCTTAAGTGGATATCTTTGAAGTTGTCTTTTCTTCTGGCCATTATATTAGCTAAAAGGGTCTGAACTGGAGGCTTTGACTTGCAATTCTCATTTATAGTCATCCACGAGGATAGGTCAGTGTTGTCTACATCCTTTTCAGTCTAAAGTAGGGTCTGATTTTCCATTTAAATCAGGAAATAGTTATACCCTAAAGCAGGCAAGGCAAATAGCAAGGAAAAATGTCTGAATGTGGTTCCAGTTTTGAGGATTTACTTGGACCGGACTACAGTATTAGGAAAACATCATCTTTTAATTCTGTATGCTACTAAGAAAAGAGTTTGGCCAGCGTCTAAGTAGGTTATAGCCAGATGGATTATGGCCACAATAAAAAAAAAAAAAAAGATGATCCACCTTCACGCCGCCAAGCACACAGCTATCTGTCGGCTGGAGAAGCAGTTACTCCTGTTCCACGCTACCGAGTATACGGCTGCCTGTCGGCCTGATTAGAGACTGTCTGCTGGAGTCTCTAAAGGGGTGTACACACTGAGCAAATTTGTGCTATTTTCTAAAGGAGCATACACACGTAGAGATCTGTGCTAAGCAATTTTGCTAAGCAATTTTTCTGGTGTCAAGACCTCCCATGGAGAGCACATACACACGCAGAGATTTGTGCTAAGACATTTTGCTAAGCAATTTTGCTAAAGCAAAAAAAGGAAGGGTTGGTTCAGAATGAGAGATTGCGATCAGTATCTCTCGTTCTGTACACACAGACAGATTTGCAATCATTTCCTAAGCAATTTGTCTAGATTGTGACTGCATGCACTGACTTTGTTAGAAAGAGATATTTAATCTCTCAGAGCATACACACAGAGAGATCTGTGCTTACTTTCTAAGCAATCTAGTCAGATTGCTTAGAAAATAGCACAAATTTGCTCCGTGTGTACACCCCTTAAGCAATCTGACTAGATTGCTTAGAAAGTAAGCACAGATCTCTCCGTGTGTATGCTCCGAGAGATTAAATATCTCTTGCTAACTAAATCAGTGCATGCAGTCACAATCTAGTCAGATTGTTTAGCAAATGACTGCAAATCTCTCTGTGTGTACAGAATGAGAGATACTGATTGCAATCTTGCAGTGAGTCTGCCTTCCAAAGTTCAGATAGGACTGAACGCACCCTGCTGTAGAGGCTGTACATCTCCATGGTAAGAAGTTTTCTCCAGAAGAAGGAAAGATTAAAACAAGATTTTTTGGTACTTACCAGACAAATCTCTATCCAATTAGCTGTGGTAAATTACAGCCGATAATAGAGCCTCAGATCCAGTTAACCCCATAAATGGGCTCTTTTCAGAGATTTTTTCCTGTTCCTTAGGTATACGAAACAAAATCCCCTATAACCAGGTCTTAGAGCATGGTTCTCTAATTAAAACACATGGGTCTGGGAACTTATTCTGAAACCCATGTGTTTTCAACCAAAAATGGGTAATATTTTTGGGAGGAATTGGATAGCCAGATAACAATTTTTTGGCCACAAAATTAGTTCTGGTAATTGTATACTCTGGAGGACACTTCAAACTCTCCCTTACTGGTTGTCTTTATGATAAGGATTCTCAGCTTTTTATTCGACCTATCCTTGACACTTTTTAAATTCAAATTGAGGAAAGGGTTATATATCATTAATAACCCTAATGGTAAGAGGTTAAATCAGAGATGTCACGGGTAAATACCAAAAAAATACATTGCTCTTATACTTATATAATCTGGATTAAAATGTTTGATTTTGTTTTCTTTATATTTTAAGGTTTTGTCAGGTCTTTTGCATATTGGAAATATCCATTTCTCTGATTCGTTTGATGAAAGCCAAACATGTGAAGTGTTAAATGATGCTAAAGGTAAAAGCATTTTCTGCAAATTCTAGATTATTTGAGACTTAAACAATAATTGTACTTTGCCCTTTAGTACCCTCTTGCTCTGTGCTCTTACAGTCCCTGATTAAAAAACAAGCTTAGTAAGGAATAGGCCAGATAGATCACAGGTAGCACCCTGTTTCCTCTCTGAGTAATGTTTATGCATTGGACCTCGGATGCAGTGGACCCAATGTAATATTTATTGCCAGATGTGATGAATGATTGACTGGTGACAGAGACATTGCTGGACTGTTTGCAGCAAAATGTGAAGTAGGCCATCTGTTTGTGGGGGTCTCATTTTTTTAGTGACCCCCTACAGAGTAGAAGGAGGGGTTCCTGTTATTGTAACCGCATTACGCTTTGAAACGTCTTCTGACTGCTTATTAAAGTATATATTCACTATTGCTATCTTTGCCAGCCCTTGGTGCTGCTGCAATTGTGACATTCCGGCATACAATAGAGCAGGGGTTCTTGCAGAATGGCTCCCTCTCATGCTCTTCCTGCTGCTTTCCAGAACTGCCCCTCTTGGTGGCCGCAGATGCCCGCCCCATTCTGCACTTACATACAAGAGGTTCTTCACAGCCTCAAAGTCCTGCTTATTGCAATCTGACCGTTTTTTTATCTGTAAGTTTCTTATAGCTCAGAAGCTCCTGGATCTGGGAGTACCCTCACTGCAAACCATGTGCATCTTGCAGATATCTGCATGTAGATGAGGGATCCAGGCGTGCAGCCTGCTGGTAGCAATGGTGGCAGCAGCGGCTTCTGGAAGGACAGAAGAGGCAGAGCACTGGGGTGGGGGCAGAGCTGCCTGATAACTCATCTGATCTCTCAGCCAGTGATCCAAGGAGTCTGACTCCTTGGGTCACTGGCTGATCGATCAGAGGAGTCACTAGCGATGGTCAGCAACCAAGCTGAGATGGTCGGTGTGAAGATACGGGTTCTTCAATCACTCAGACACCGAGCAGATCAAACCAAAATATGGTTTATTTTTATCACAGCACACACACGTAGACAAACACAGGAACAAGAGGCAAATGTAGCATATAAACATTATCGGGTAGCAGTCCAAAATGGTAGTCCTTGTAGCAGCAGTTCCAAAATGGCAAAACTATCACTTGCACTTCCACACAGCAGTGATAGCCGAAACCTGTGTAAATCCACACAACACAGACGCTCCACACCAGAGCTTGGTAGGATGCCCCCTTCCCGGGCAAACGATGTGTTCCACAAGATCCAGTGGAGGGTAGGACCCCTGAGCCCGGATTGCGACTCACAAGTCATTTTAAAACCTTCTAAATTCCCACGGTGCACAAACCAAAAGTGGGCTTGCAGTGGATCTTGATTGGTGGATTCAAGAGTCAGGTATATCCCCCTCCCAGCTACTGCTGCTGCCCCCCCCTGCTGGGTCAGGCCCCAAAGAGTCTACTAGAGTCCAGAGATATGCACAGGAGTGTCAATACAACGAACAATAACCCTCTGATTGCGTTATGTGCTGATCACCCCCTGCGAAGATTGTCCCTCAGCTATCACCCTCCTGTGATAGCAGGAACAATAGTATGGTAATTGGACATAACATTTTGGTGGGTATTTCCTGTCTGACCATATTTGGGCAACATACAGTCTAATACTATGGTTCTGGAAATACACACAGATTTGGGGGATAGAAACATCTATGGAGAATAAGAGGGTACAGACGGACTAAAAAAGTACATTAATCACTACACCTATTAAAATATAATATTTACAGTCTTACGGTGAGTCTGATAACTTCACATTCCTTCCCCTACTATTTTAGTCCCTGTACCAAGTTGTTCAGGAACCAATAACAACCTGGAGTAGTGGGATGTAGAGCAGAGAATCTGGGGTTTGGATGTACCACCTGAGTCCCACAGAGTGACATCATACCAAACCCATCTTGTAAAAGGCGGCTGGTTTGCAGAACCAGCAAGGGCAATATCACAATCTAAGTTATACATTTGAACTAACAAGGGATTTAGCAATTCCTCTTCTTCAGATGCTGGGTACCCCCTCTCTGCAACATTGTAACCTTTTACACTGGGCACACCTATAGGGTGTACTAATACTTTTGCCTCTGGCATAATGGGGCAGGGAGCACTTTCCACCTCCCCCTCTTGCACAAGGAACAGCTGCCAAACAGCAGGCCAATATAGGGGCTCTGGCCCTGGCACTTCCGCCACTCTGTCACATCCTTCCTCCCTCCAACCCAAACTAGTGGCATGGCAAATTTCAGTACCGCATTTGGTCTCAATGTCCAGGGCGGAGGAGGGACCCTCCATCAGGAACAATTCCGCTGGTGGCTGCAGGACAGGCCGTATCAGCTCTATTCCCTTAAAAGCTAGTTGCTCACCTGCAGCCACTTCTGCGCACACCTCCTCCTCCTGGATAACCTCCTTCCCCAGATGAATATGCTGGGCAGCCTGAAACAAGACGTCATCTGTGACTGGTATTCTTGTGGCCTGGATGTTGGCGAATACTCCTCTAACCACGGTGATCTCCTCTTGGACGCAGTCCTCATAGATCCCCTGGCAGCAGGATAATAGCTCTTCATCTTCCATCTCAGCAAAAGGGAAGCTGTAGTGCAGCTCCTCCCGGGGTGCCTGGCTCAGAGGCCCCACTTCCTTCACTTTGGGGATAACCTCCCCCTGCAGAGAACACTGAGCAGCTTCCTCCCTAGGATGGGGGAGAAGCAGTTGCAAACGGTGCCTTTCATCACGCCCCCTGCGACACTGATCTTGCCATGCTGGGGTATCCAAGAGCCCGCGATCAATCGCCTCTTCCTCTGCCACCACGAAGCACTCCTCCAGACACTCCAATTGTTCCCACACACTCAACTGAGCACCAAAATGGAGGATCCATGCCCGATAATCAGCAAATGCATTTGTAGGATCTCCCTGATCTTGAAGGATCTGCTGAAGGATTTCCCCGCGAGTGCAGGATCGGATGGGTATACCTCGCAGCTGACATTCTGCTATCAGCTCCTCCATACTCATTTCTTCAAGGGCGGTTAGGGGCCCTCCTGACAACGACCCTTCTCTTGTGGTAACAAATAATTCTGTGGCAGACCCCTCGGTTGTCTGCCCAGATTGCAGTAGCCCCTTTCTGGACCTTTCCTCTGGTTCTATCTGGGGCATCAATTTATTCTGGACTTGTCCTTCAGCCTCAGAATATTGTCCTCTTTGTAGCATCTGGGTAACTGTAGCAATCACTTCCTCTGTAAATTCTACAAACTCTGGCTCCCCCAGCAGATTCCACGAGGTGGCCTCACCTTTACAGTGCAGGAATGCATCCCCCAGGTAACACAACTTGTCCTGTATGCTGGATACTCTCCACCCGCTGATCATCTGCTGAGCTTCTTCCCAGTACTCCCAGATATACTGCATTTTTCTGACAATAAATAACAGATCCGGCTTCCCAGCCTGCCGATACACTGAAGAACCTCCATCCCTGAGCTCCTCTGCTCCAGGGGTCTTGAGGCATCGATTTTCTTTCCTTGGAAACATTTTACCTTTTCACAGGAATGACACCTGCTCACTTGCTGAACTTCACCTTAGTGCATTGTCTGTTTCCTTACATATGGTCTGATGCTCTGTTCTCTGTGCTTTCTATGCTCGATGGTTGGTGTCTGAATGATCCCACTGTCGCTGCCGCCAAATGTGAAGATCCGGGTTCTTCAATCACTCAGACTCCGAGCAGATCAAACCAAAATATGGTTTATTTTTATCACAGCACACACACACGTAGACAAACACAGGAACAAGAGGCAAATGTAGCATATAAACGTTATCGGGTAGCAGTCCAAATGGCAGTCCTTGTAGCAGCAGTTCCAAAATGGCAAAACTATCACTTGCACTTCCACGCAGCAGTGATAGCCGAAACCTGTGTAAATCCACACAACACAGACGCTCCACACCAGAGCTTGGTAGGATGCCCCCTTCCCGGGCAAACGATGTGTTCCACAAGATCCAGTGGAGGGTAGGACCCCTGAGCCCAGATTGCGACTAACAAGGAGCTGGCATGTGTACAAGTCATTTTAAAACCTTCTAAATTCCCACGGTGCACAAGCCAAAAGTGGGCTTGCAGTGGATCTTGGTTGGTGGATTCAAGAGTCAGGTATATCCCCCTCCCAGCTACTGCTGCTGCCCCCCCCCTGCTGGGTCAGGCCCCAAAGAGTCTACTAGAGTCCAGAGATATGCACAGGAGTGTCAATACAACGAACAATAACCCTCTGATTGCGTTATGTGCTGATCACCCCCTGTGAAGATTGTCCCTCAGCTATCACCCTCCTGTGATAGCAGGAACAATAGTATGGTAATTGGACATAACATTTTGGTGAATTCTTTCCTGGGTATTTCCTGTCCGACCATATTTGGGCAACATACAGTCTAATACTATGGTTCTGGAAATACACACAGATTTGGGGGATAGAAACATCTATGGAGAATAAGAGGGTACAGACGGACTAAAAAAGTACATTAATCACTACACCTATTAAAATATAATAATTACAGTCTTACGGTGAGTCTGATAACTTCACAGTCGGGACCCACAGTTTGAGAACTACAGTACAGCAATAGAGAATTAAAATATATTTAGACTATATTGAGAATTCTATGCATATAATCTAAGCACTTTTTGTTTTTGTGCACTGTAAATTCAAAAAAAGCTATACATTTTTTTTTTACAGTATGCAGAATCTTGCATACTATTACTGTAAATAGATAGTATCTATTATGAGTGCAGTCTTAAACAAATGTTGTGGGTGAAAGCCTGTTGACTGAGCATCAAGGATGGAGTTTAAAGAAAAGATGGCTTATAGGCAATTAAACGATTCGCTCAGTTAGTTTGGAAGTAAAGGGGGATGAGGTATACATTTTGGTAGTTGGAGAGATAGATTGGATTGATATGGGTTGATTAGTTAGCTCTTAAAATTATTGCTGCTTAATAGAAAGCATTGTTGAATAAGCTGATGGCTCCACATAGATGTATCCATGTGGTGATACATAAATCGAGAATACATATTTTAAACTTTTGAGAAAAGCCTCTTTTCAAAGGTATAGCCAGGACTGCCTATTGGTATATTGGGAGAGGCTGCAGTAGGGTGCATTGTTCAGCTCTTTGCTTCCCACCAGCTGCAGCACTCTCCGGTCCTTCTCAGGAAATGTCTTCCCCGATCACTGCTCCTGCTGCCAACATGAAGGCTCTGGTTGTAGGCGTCTGACATCAGATGATGCGAGTGAACGGAGCTATGAAGCACTGAGCCATGATTGGCTGCCTGTTCATGTGAACAATGCTTCCAACGGTATGGCTCTTCAAGTTAGCGTCAGCACTGCGTCAAAGTGCTGGAAGCAGGGTCATTTTCCAGGAAATAAAACAGGGAGAACATTGACTGAAAATCAGCAGAAAAACCAAGCAATTGTGTTCTATTGTAAAGCGCAACGGAATCTGCTGCGCTATATAAGAAACTGTAAATAAATAATAGGTAATAGAAGCGAATGGGGGAGGGTGTAGTATCAGAGAGTCACAGTTGGGGGTAAAGATGGAAAAAGATGAATAAATAAAATGATCAGAATAAGAAAAATAAAAAGTATTAAAATATAAAAGTAAATAAGTTATAAAAAGTGGAATTCAATGTTTACAGTCCCTCGTTTGTTTGTGGTGAGCACCAGTTAAGGGAATCTGTTACATGGAATCTGATGTCAGACACTTTGATTCATGGGCGTGGAATTTTCCTGAAGTCCACGGAGATCTTCTGGTGACAACACCTGCGCCTCCTAGTTACCAGATCGGTGGTTGGGGGGGGGTGTGTGTATTTTTCTTCTCCCAGTCAACCAACGTGTTTCGCATCAGCTTAATGCATCTCGCTGATGGAAACTGCGTTGGTTAGTTGGTTGGGAGAAGCACAGGAAGAAAATTCATCCACCAACCCCGATCCAGTAACTAGGAGGTGATGTCACCACCAGAATATCCCCCGCCGTGAATTGAAGTGTCTGACAACAGACTCCAGGTAGCGCAATTATTTATTTTTAGGATTTTTTCCTACTATATTTCTATATGGAGAACAATGACTATAGAATCCAGAGATCCAGTATTGCTATGACTCAAATTATTTTCAGGCCCATAATAAAAAGTATATACAGTATAAGTAAGCATTTAGATGATCAGAAATAGAGTAAAAGACTTTTCACTAGTTTCGGGAGATAGATAAAGAAATTATTTCCTGCTCTGCACTTCTAATGGAGCTAGCCGATTCTCATGTCTTAAAGAAAGTAAACTTTCGGAAGCACCCACTCAGGTTTTTGGGACTACACTAAAGAACAGTACTTGCAGCCATAGGCAATGGTGATTTTGTATTGGAGGGAGAGTTTGGGCTTTGGGCCAGGACAGGGCTTCGGAGTACAAAAGTGTTAAACTGGTAAGTAACCTGTCCTCCTGCTGCTAGCTAGGCCTGTGTGCAGTTTTGGAGCATGCCTTGGAAGGTATACACTTATGCCCCTTTCCCTCTGCAGCCTTAAAACGGTATTTTGCCGATTTTTGAGGGCAAAATACCGTTTAAGGCTGCAGTGGGAAAGCGCCAGAGTTGAAATACCGTTTAAAGTTAAACGGTATTTCAACCCGTTTTCAGAGCAGGGTTTTGCACGGTAATCTACCGTTTAAGATGCAATGGGAATGCATCTTTAAACGGTAGAGATGATTGCTGATTTTTTTCAGCAATCATCTCCGTGTGTGTACGCTGCCGGGCTGAAAGATTAACCACTTTCAGCCCGGCGGTACGCCCCGCTGCCCCCCGCCCCCCCCCTCCCCCTCGCCCCCGTCCTGTTATACCCCTTTTACACCTTTTACACGGGTCCCGTGTAAATGGCGGTGTACATGGTCCCGCTGCGGGTGCAGGCACCCGCAGCGGGTCCACAGCGTGCAGCGCTGGGCAAGATGTGCCCAGGTGCTGCGGGAGGAGGGGGGTCCCTGCTGCTGCTGAGGGGAGAGGGGGTACCTGTCAGCCTGACACGGCGCTGCCGCTGCTGTATCTCCCCCCCGGCTGCCGCTGCTGTATCTCCCCCCCGGCGGCCGCTGCCGCTGCTGTATCTCCCCCCCGGCGGCCGGTTCTTGCGGCGGATGTACAGTCAGTGTCGGCGGTCCCTCTGGCGCAGGGGAAATAGTACTTATTTCCCCTGCGCCAGAGGGACCGCCGACACTGACTGTACATAC
Source organism: Crinia signifera (assembly GCF_055691185.1). NCBI lineage: Eukaryota > Metazoa > Chordata > Amphibia > Anura > Myobatrachidae > Crinia > Crinia signifera. Next base: position 167,081,545 of record NC_139218.1, on the reverse strand, counting down.
GCCGCAAGGACCGTCCGCCGGGGGGGAGATACAGCAGCGGCAGCGCCGTGTCAGGCTGACAGGTACCCCCTCTCCCCTCAGCAGCAGCAGCAGCAGGGACCCCCCTCCTCCCGCAGCACATGGGGACAGCTTCCCCCCTCTACCCCCACAGCACCCGGGGACAGCTTCCCCCCTCTACCCCCTCCAAGCTGCCTGTCTATCCTTGTTGATAGATATATATCTATCTATCTATCTATCTATCTATCTATATATATATATATATATATATATATATATATATATATATATATATATATATATATATATATATATATATATATATATATAGACATATATATATATATATATATATATATATATCTCTATCAACAAGGAAAGACAGGCCTGACCCATTGTCACAGGCACTAAACGTTTTGAAGAGCTAAAACGTTTTACCTGCAATGGGAATGGTACTTAAATGGCATTTGAAACTGTAATCTGCTGCAGTGGGAATGCTAAATACCATTTAAGATTACCTGTAAACTAAAACGGGTCTGCAGTGGGAAAGCAGCATTAATAACATCCACAGTATTGTCTTGGTAGACATGGAGAAGATTCTACACACTATCTTTATTGTTATTGCTAGAATATTTGATCATTAGTTAAATTATCAGATGTTATTAAGGTTCTTCTGTCATATTCAAACACTTTCCACATCCCGAAATAAGAGCAAATGATAATAGTAAATAAAGTAAATAAGTAAAAGCAACATTTGTCCATAATATCCTTTTAGAACTGATTTATTTTGAATGCATTTGATCAACCCATACAGTCATTTTATGTATTTTGCTGTTACTTATATAGTTATTTTCTTCTTTCTGATCTGTATCAGAATTCATAGTTTCTGCTTCAAATATGCTAAATATACCTGCTGACCATCTTCTGGACAGGATACTTGTCCGAACTATTACAGCTGGGAAGCAGCAAGTATTTAAGAAGCCATGCAAGAAAGCAGAGTGTTACACAAGAAGGGATTGTCTGGCCAAGACAGTCTATGCCAGGTGAGTTAGAGCTAAATTAGGGGCACACAATATGGTTCATCCTCTTATGTCCTGCTCTGCTCTTTTGATCATGAATGAGGATTGCAAGTGCACAATTAAGTCCTTTCAAAGCCTTTTTGCACATTGGGCTACACATGGTTTTGCTCATTTTTGCTATCAGACCTGATAGCAGGGCAAATTTGTTCTCAAAATGAGCAAAACACTGTGCCCTGCAGGTGGGGCAAATGTAACGTTCAGATTTAGGTCAGTTCTTTTTCTTCTGTGCAGGGTAAATACAGGTTGAGTATCCCCTATCCGTGCATCCCCTATCCGAATTATTCCAAAAACCGTGGTTTTTGGAATCATTCGAAAATTATTATTATTTTTTTTAACCCCCCTAACCCTCTTTTCATACTTACCAAGTCCCAGGGCATCCACAGCAGGCCTCCAGCATCTTCTCCAGGGTCTCCAGCGGTCCCTGGAATGCATTGCGCGAGTGTGCGCGCGCGCCGGTGACGTCACCGGTGCGCGTGCACACTCGCGCAATGCATTCCTGGGACCGCTGGAGACCAGGAGAAGATGCCAGAGGCCTGCTGTGGACGCCCGGGGATTGCGCGGACGCCGAGGGACCACCGGACACCATCAGGGGACAGGTAAGTATAGCTACAAAAATTTATTCCAAAAACCGGAAAATTCCCCTATCCGGAATGCTCGTGGTCCCGAGCATTTCGGATAGGGGATACTCAACCTGTACTACCTGTTTTATATTTTCACTGTAATTTAGATTTCTTTTTAAACACACCATACCCAAATCTCTCTGCACAGGTTACATTTGTCCCACCTGCAGTGCAGCATGGTTTTGCAATAGTGGGTGTAGGCATTGGGAAATCAACTGCCATTGAATCACAACATTCCACACTAGCAGTGCAGCTTGTTGTGATGGTGGCTATGGCGAGATTTGAACCATCATGTGAAATCTTAAGGCCCATACACACTTGAAGATTTTCATTTCAAAAGACTTTGCCAAAATCTTTGATAGATATATCTGTCACCAAAATAGTGCGTACACACTGATCTATTTTCCCCAAAGAGCAAGAGATGTTCAGGAGGTGGAAGACTTTGCTGAAAATCTTTCATGTAAAAGGCTATTTACATAATGGGCGGGGTTTGAATTCCAAGGGTGGGAGCAGGGGCCAATTTATTTCAGTGCATTTCTGTTTTTGGGGCCTGATTCAGAATTGATCGCTGGGCGGAGTATATTTGGAGAAATGCGATTTTGCATGCGATATCAAACGCAATTTAATACCTCTTTATTTCCCGACTATCCACTACGGCGTGGAGTCGAATTTATATAGTGTGGCGAGCGCAGCGAGCCACTGAGCCCGAAGCGTGGCGAGTGGACACGGATTATGGTACTTGTGTCGTTTGACGGCGACACCTGATATCACATTCCGTGTCCCCTTGCGGCGCTCGCCACGCTTCGGGCTCGGTGTCTCGCTGCGCTTGCCACACTATGTAAAATCAACTCCACGCCGCAGCGGATAGTGGGGATATGAACAGGTATTAAATCGCATGCGATATTGCATGTGATATCGCATGCGATTTAGTGGCGCCGTGAAACTACACAAGTACCCGCTGGTCTATTGGATTATGTGTGTACGCAGCACGGGCTGAAAGATTAGCCACTTTCAGCCCACGTGCCGCCTCCCCCTGCTCCCTCCCCCCTCCCCCAGCATGCACCTAAATTCCGGCTACAGTACCCCTCCGAATGGCCGCAATTTCGTCAGGCTGCTGGGCACCCCTCCGCCCGCAGGTCCTTCCGGCCACACGCCCACCTGACATGTGCGCCTGGCTGCCCCTGCACCAGCTTCCAGGGTCCCCAGCCGCTGCCTCCTCATATGTTAAAAAAAAAAAGTTGTTAAAACATTTTTAAAACTGCCCACAAGTGTATATATATAATATATATACACACACATATATATATATATATATTATTCATAGATAATATATATATATATAGATATATATTATATAATATATATATATATATATATATATATATATATATATATATATATATATATATATATATATATATATATACACTTGTGGGCAATCTCACATTGGTGGCAGTGGTCTCATTTTATAAAAGTTTTAACAACTTCCTTTTTTTTTAACATATGAGGAGGCAGCGGCTGGGGACCCTGGAAGCTGCTGCGGGGGTAGCCAGGCGGACATGACCGTGGAAGAACGGGAGGACCTGCCGGCGGAGGGGTGCCCAGCAGCCAGACGAAATTGCGGGCATTAGGAGGGGTACTGTAGCCGCCCGGAATACAGGTGTGTACTGGGGGAGGGGGGAGGGAGCAGGGGGAGGCGGCGGGGCGGTACGCAGGCTCAAAGTGGCTAATCTTTAGCCCGGCGTACACACACAGAGATGATGCCTGAATAAATCAGCCATCATCTCTGGCATGCTGGTAAAACCAGCAGATTAGAGGCTTTGACAGCGATGATGCGGGAGCGCGCATCATCGCTAGTCTGCAATCTGGGAGGCATACACACTAGGCGATTTTCAGCGGAAAATCGCTCAAAACTGCTGTTTTCACCGATTTTCAGGTGAAAATCGTCAAGTATGTATGGGCCTTTAGAGTGATTTGCAGATGTTCTATCTCTCTGGTCATCCACAGGAGTCAGAGACTTCAACACTGGGTATAAGTAGCTGAGCTGGAGCTTCTTCTTCCAGCAACCCATCTCCATTTCATCTGTACTCCAGCCTAGGGATCCTGTTTTTTTGGGGATCTTGCAATGAGCATGTGCTGCGTGTAAGCAGCCTCAAAACTTTAGTTCTCAATTTTATTTTAATTCTGTTTTTATTTCTATTGAGAAGGCAGAGGCCGCAGCACTGGTGATGGGGTCAGTGGCCTCAGCCTGGCTCCTCAGCACACACCACAAAAGCCGCAGCTGCGGTGGGAAGCAAGTAGCAGGAATCCACATGTATCATGGCTGTCACCACTGGAGAGGGTGACCATTTTCTATACTGGCAGTGGGGAAGGGTGGGGGGGGGTTGCTTGTCTCCACAGCCTCACTAGACCATCAGGGCATAATATTGGCAACAGGGCACTACATGGTGGCAGCCAATGCCCTGGGGTCAGTGACAAAAGTGGCTTTCCCAGTTAGCCCCATCCCATGGTGGGTATCCCACCACGGGGCTTACTTTTCCTCTCTCTGCTCCTTCATAGAGATTGTAAGCTGCTGTTTTCTGCATTGCTTGCCACCGAAACTCAGCAGAGGGAAGCACAGGCTCTATGTCTCCCTATTACAGGACTTTCATCGGGTTGCTCCCATCCTAGGGAATGCCCTTCCACGCACAATAAGACTCTCCACTAGTCTCAAAACTTTCAAGTGTTCCCTGAAAACTCACCTCTTCAGGCAAGCTTATCGTATTTAAGTTCTACACGCATAACCCTCTGAGGCACTTAGGTATTATATAGCTTCCCTTCTGGACTTGTAACTTGGTGGGACTGCTATGCTATAACTGGTGCCTGTCCTTATGTTTCCTTCCTATATCCCTATAGATTGTAAGCTTGCAGCAGGGCCCTCCTACCTCCAAGTCTGTCTGTTGTTACCCAGTTTGTTTTATCACTGTCTACTATTGTAAAGCGCAACGGAATCTGCTGCGCTATATAAGAAACTGTAAATAATAATAATAATACTGCAGAATCATTATGGATGCATTCAGTCAAGTGCAGAGTCTGGAGCAATTGTTTTATCTCTCCAGCAGATGCTAGATTAGAACCGCCCACCTAAGCACAAATCTACCAGACAGGACAGCTCTATGCCACTGTCTGGTTTCGACTTATTCAAATGAGTATAGTGTCTCAATTACCTCTGATGTTGAGACCTCGTCTATCTTGCAGTGGAGGCTAATCAAGGCAATTTGGTCTTCTTTTGCAATCAAGGACTCTGAGCAGATATTTAAGTCTAATGCCCCAGTTTTTAAACATCTGATGAATGAAGGAGGTTGCAGTTACCTCCTTGATATCCTCCTAGCGGTATCTTGGGATCACGTTAATAAACTCTTCCAAGTCTCTAAGCACATTGCTACTTTTTATTCACTTATAGCTACAGATATATAAGTGGGATTCCTCTCCTTCCAAATAATCTCACATTGCCTAGCTGGTCAAAGTGATTGGGGGTCCCCCGTATTTTGGGGACCAGCACCAGGCATAATGCCATAGCAAGGGGACACGCTTGACAGGGTCCCATGGCCAAAGCATTACCCACCCCCAACTAGTCAGCCCAGGTCAGGAGTTTTTTGGGAGGTGAGCCCCCCCCCCCAAATAAAGGGGTACCCCCTCTCCAGGGCACCCCAGGCCTGGACTGAAGCCCGGGGCTATCCCCCGCAACCCAGGGCGGTGGATGCGGGGTTGATAGCTGCTTTTAAACTAAAATATTGTTCTTTACAGTAGGACTACAGGTCCCGGCAAGCCTGCCCCACATGCTGGTACTTGGGAGAACCACAGGTACCAGCATATGGGGCATTAAAGGCACACTGGCACCTATAGCCCCCTGTAAAGGAAATATTAAAACAAAAACACAGGTTTAAAAATATTTTCTTAAATTCCTTCTTTCTTCACCCAGGGCGGGCCCTGGGTGAAGAAAGGGCTTCTGCAGTGTCAGTGAACAGTTACATTGAGATGTATCTGTTCACACTGAAATGCAGTCATCCTGCCATCTGGTTCAGCCGCAGCATACTGAGGTAGGATCTGGTGACGTCACTGCATATGTGTACACAGACACATAAGGAGCCTGTGTGCAGGCTTTTTGCAGCGCAGTGGGTCCCGCTAAACCGGACTTGCTGCACTGCTATGGGTAGATGCAGCCTAATGCCTACGAAGCAGACATTCACCTGTCACATGACAGATATTCGCATGAGTATTAAAAATAAGCAAGAAAGAAAAACCTGCGAGGATTGACTAAATATTGTCACACAGCGTGTATAGCATTAAAATACATAAACGTTTATTAATAAATAATACAAAAAATATTGATGATAAAAAAATAGGTTTAAAAAGGCTAATTGCTGGGTTGAGAGAGTTACTCCTCAGTTCTCCATAGGAGGGTCTCTGTTCCTATATTGGACTTGATAACTACCACAGCAGATGAGCTGAGGTAAATACTGGACAAATAAAAAAACACTCCCGATTCCTGATATGATCTTGTGCCAGTGTGCTGTATGGCTGTTGCCTTCTGGAGGGGTGTCAGCTGATTAGTGTCTAAATTTTTGGTACTATTCCTCGTGTGAAATAATATCCACAAGTCCTGGTTCAGGTGTCCCAATTTTCAAAGGAGATCCAATCACTGGTGTGGAGAAGGGGTAATAGTGCCTACTGCGTTTTGCCATGTGGAAATTATAGGCAATCAACAGGACACCCCCAATAAAGGAGTTGTTCTGCAGTTGGTGACCACAGATGTTTTGGTCACTTTTGAAAGCTGGTGGTGCTTTCACTCTAGTAGTAGCATGAGACGGAGTCTACGACCCACACAAGTGGCTGAGGTAGTGCAGCATATCCAAGATGGCACATCAATGCGAGCTGTGGCAAGAAGAATTGCTGTGTCTATCAGTGTAGTGACCAGAGCATGGATGCACTACCTGGAGACAGGCCAGTACATCAGGAGACGTGAAGGAGGCCGTAGGAGAGCAACAACCCAGCAGCAGGACAGCTACCTCCACCTTTGTGCAAGGAGGAACAGGAGGAGCACTGCTAGAGCCCTGCAACATGACCTCCAGCAGGCCACAAATGTGCATGTGTCTGAGGGCCCGACGTCCACAGGTGGGGGTTGTGCTTACAGCCCAACACCGTGCAGGACGTTTGGCATTTGCCAGAGAACACCAAGATTGGCAAATTCGCCACTGGTGCCCTGGGCTCTTCACAGATGACAGCAGGTTCACACTGAGCACATGTGACAGAGTCTGGAGATGCCAAGGAGGATTCTGCTGCCTGCAACATATTCCAGCATGACCGGTTTGGCAGTGGTGGTGTGGGGTGGCATTTCTTTGGGGGGCCGCACAGCCCTCCATGTGCTCGCCAGAGGTAGCCTGATATTAGGTACCGAGATTAGATCCTCAAACCCCTTGTGAGACCATATGCTGGTGCGGTTGGCCCTGGGTTCCTCCTAATGCAAGACAATGCTAGACCTCATGTGGCTGGAGTGTGTCAGCAGTTCCTGCAAGACGACTGGCCTGCCCGTTCCCCAGATCTGAATCCAATTGAGCACATATGGGACCTCATGTCTCGCTCCATCCTCCATGCACCACAGACTGTCCAGGAGTTGGCGGATGCTTTAGTCCAGGTCTGGGAGGAAATCCCTCAGGAGACCATTTGCCACCTCATCAGGAGCATGCCCAGCCATTGTAGGGAGGTCATACAGGCACCAGGAGGCCACACATATTACTGAGCCTCATTTTGACTTGTTTTAAGGATATTACATCAAAGTTGGATCAGCATGTAGTGTGTTTTTCCTCTTTAATTTTGAGTGTGACTCCAAATCCAGACCTCCATGGGTTAATAAATTTGATTTCCATTGATGATTTTTGTGTGATTTTGTTGTCAGCACATTCAACTATGTAAAGAACAAAGTATTTAATAAGAATATTTCATTCATCCAGATCTAGGATGTGTTATGTTAGTGTTCCCTTTATTTTTTTGAGCAGTGTATATTAGAATCCTAATAGATAAAAATAGAAGGCAGACAAGATAATCTTATTATTTTACCAAAGATTTACCAAAGATTATCTAATGACTAGTATTTCCTGTTTTGCAGGTTGTTTGACTGGCTGTTGACCGTGATAAATGAAAGCATATGTGCTGAGGATACTACATGGACTAATTTTATTGGTATTATTCTTTTTATATATACAGACAGATGATAAAACAGATTATTTTTCTTTCTGTTAACCAATACATATCCAGAACAAATTTCAAGGTTTGATGGCTTTTATATTGTTATTTGCAAGTAAGAGAATTTAGCAAAAAGGAAGCCTTTTAAAATTCCATTAGCTTGGTGTTTGTCTGGAAAGTTCCTAGTGGATTTTATTTTTGGTCAATGCAATTGATTAAGCTGGTTAAATGGTTTGGGTAAGAAAACAGGAATTTTGGTCTTACCTGTTAATTCTGTTTTTCTGAAGCCATGGTGGATCACTGGTACCATGGGATATTGTAGGTCCTCCGGACCGGGCACCAAGGAGTTAAACTTCTTAGAGTGCAGCTGGGATGGTCTCCTTAATACCCTGCCCCCAGGCTAATCAGTTTACTTACTACCAAAGCCCAAGGAACAGTAAAAGGCAAAGCCGACCCACACACACACACACACACACACACCCCCCCAACACCAGAGTCTTGACGAAACAAGACAGAGATACACTCAAACACAGTATATAAGAGCGAAGGGTGGGCGCCCAGTGATCCACCATGGCTTCAGAAAAACAGAGTTAACAGGTAAGACCAAAATTCCTGTTTTTTCCTTCAGCCTATGGTGGACCACTGGTACCATGGGACGTCCTAAAGCAGTCCCTCAAGGGTGGGAACGCTCCTTAACTGCACTGAGGACTCCTCTACCAAATGCTGCATCAGCAGTGGCGAAGGAGTCAAACCTGTAAATACGGATAAACATATGTACAGAAGACCAGGTAGCTGCTCTGCAAATCTGCTCAGCAGAAGCTCCCCGGCTCGCCGCCCAGGATGCTGCTACCGAGCGAGTAGAATGGGCTCTAACAGAGACCGGAACTGCCTTACACGAGAAAAGATAGGCTTGATGAATGGCCTTTCTGATCCTTCTTGCAATGGACTGTTTAGAGGCTGGCCAGCCTCTCTTACGCCCATCATAAAGAATAAACAAAGAATACGTTTTTCTGAGAGCCTTGGTTCTCCGAACATAAAGGCGTAATGCACACACAACATCTAAAGTAACTAATTCCGAATCCTCGGAAGAAGAATTAGAAGGCAAAAAAGACGGGACAACAATCTCCTGGTTCAAGTTGAAACTGGATACCACTTTAGGAAGTTAGTCCAAACGAGTACGGAGTACTACCCGGTCTTTGTGGATAACTAGAAAATGTGTCTTAACTGATAAAGCACCTAGGTCAGAAACCCTCAGAGCCGAAGCGATGGCCAGGAGAAAAACAGTCTTCCACGTCAAGCAATGCAAAGTGGCCTCAGCTAAAGGCTCATACGGAGCCTTCTGTAAAGCCTTGAGAACAATTGTCAAATCCCAAGGGTGAACTGGGGAAACATAAGGAGGCTGCAAGTGTAAAACACCCGCAGAAGACTGAGCAATCCTCTTTTGAAATAAAACAGACAAGGCGGATACCTGGACCTTTAAGGATGCCAGATGCAATACTGTATCCAGTCCCTCTTGTAAAAAAGTCAATAACTTTGGCAAAGTATATTGCCTAGGAGGCAAATGACGCGTTAAACACCACGCAAAATAAGTCCGCCACACCCTGTGGTAAACTCTAACTGTAGACTGTTTACGAGCAGAAATCATAGTATGAATAACTCGGTCTGAAAAAACTCTAGCCTTTAAGACCGGCCGCTCAACCGCCATGCCATCAAATTCAGACGGGGAAGGTCTGGATGAAGACAGGGGCCTTACGTGTGTAAGTCTGGCCGTAGAGGTAGACACCACGGGGGTGCGCTGGAGAAATCCTTGAGATCTGTGAACCACGCTCGCTTTGGCCAGTTGGGTGCAACCAGAATGGCTATTACCCTTTCCACCTGAATCTTTTGAAGAACCCTCTGAAGCAGGGCAATCGGAGGAAAGAGATACACCGTTTGCAACGGCCACAGAACCGCCAGTGCGCCTATTAGAAATGCACCGGGTCTCTTGTGGGTGCTCGTAACAAAGAACCTTGTGGTTTTGCCGTGAGACCAACAGGTCGATCTGAGGCTAAACCCACCGCACCACCAACTGGTGAAATACCTCTGAATGGAGGGAAGGTGCATGCAAGGTGAATGGAGACTGTCCTTAGATCTAGGAACATCCGCACTAAGTCCTGAACAGACTCTATGTTGTCCTGGGGAGGAAAACCTGTTGCGACGAGGTATCCAGAAGGGTACCCAGGAGAATCATGTGCTGGGAGGGAATCATGCTGGACTTACGCCAGTTGATGAACCATCTGTATCCCTGTAAAATTGTTACTGTCAAATTGACATGTTCCTGGACACTGGCCTGAGAGTTTGCCATTGGAGAATATCGTCCAGTTATGTCAGGATTCAAATCCCTTGCAGTCACAAAGGGGCTAGTGATCACACAAATTGTGATGAAGTGACCAAAAAGGCAAGACTCGGAACTGGAGGAGATTTCTCTGAACAGTGCATCTGAGGAACTTGCGATGGTCCTCACGAATGGTGATATGCAGGTATGCATCCTGCACATCCAAGGAGGCCAATACCAGGAACAGGGTGTAATAGAACCTGGTGCCCTGTTGATGTAAAGGGACCGAGATTACAACCCCCGCTGTGAAGAGGGAGCGAACGGCCCTGCGGAGAGCAGTAGCCCTGTCAATGTCTACAGGCAGACTTGTTGAAAAGAATTGCCTTGGAATGTACCCTTTGAAAACAGAAGAGTAGATTCTGTTGATCGATGTGTCCTATGCGGTTTGCTGTTAAGCCCCCTGATGAGAACAAACCCAGTCAGGCAGATATTTTGTACTTCTGCTCTGGGGCCTGCCCAGTCTAGTGAAATTACCTCATCCTAGGCTGTGGGACCGCTGATGGTAATAAGGCAGTTTTTGGAAGCTGTCCTATTTAGGTATTGGCCACACGACTACTGTCCACGAGGACTATAAGATCTAAACATTTTGTTCCGGATCTTAGCTCTTCAGACAAGGTACAGTATGTCAAAAGAAAAGGCCAATGAAACTCATGCAGAAGCAAATGCAGGGTATATAACTGCTCCTGAATTTGCATAGATAGAAAATTGGAACAATTCCATAAATCTATCCGTAGGTTCCTTAAGGGACTTAACCAGACGTGCAATATGGGCATAAGTTTTCCAACCTTTTCTTTTCCTTCCTCACAAGGTTAAAAGGAAAAACACCTAGTCAAGAGAAAGTTCTTGGTAGGATGTGCCCAGGTCTCCCTAAAGAGCTTTCCTAGCTGTGGAGACGTGAAAACGGACAGGTCCTTCCTTTGAATAAAGGAGGCTGTGCTGTAGGCTGATGGTCTGGCTTAGGTAAGGACATCCCTAGCAGCCCATACTAACGCATGCCACGCTGGTCAAGGACATCTTTCAGTGTCTTACTTAGAGGATTTCTACTTTGCATCAGAAATTTCTTCAGATTGCGAGTCGTCAGACTGCAAAATTTGGCAAGTGAGCAGAAGCTAAGGATTTAGCAGATTAGCTCAGATCGTTGCATGGATGCAGAAACCTGCACTAAATCCTGCACATACCAGGATAAGCCATGAATTCATGCCGTTTTTTCCCTGAGGGGGTTCGGCTTTGTGTGACAGCTGTGAAGCAGCTCCACTTTGGCTCAGCTGAACCTTTTACAGTACCAAGCGGCAGTAGAGCCACAGAGCAGCTGTCACACATGCCTGTGTAATCCTGTACTGCACAGGTAAAAAACCTGGCACTCTGTACAGGTATAAATATGCAGCCCCTAAGTGCCCCTACCCTTTGGGGGGGATGGGGCCTTTAGAAGACATAGTGACCCTTGTAGAACAAGAGGGCCGATATGTACACTCACACCGAGAAAACGCACGCACACACTTACTAAGTAAGTGAATAGTGGGGCAACAAGACACTGAAAAGGATAACTATCTATATGGAATAAATAGTTAAAACTACTGCACTGTGAGCCCACCACAGAAGTAGCTGCTGTTTAGGTAAACAGAGGTACTTAACATGGAATGTGTATAATACAATGAAACACCTAAAATTGACATGCAGTATAAACTGGCAGCCAATATATACCAAAAGTGTCAGAAGTAATAAAAATGATTTTATTTTTTTTAGACGAAAAGTCGACCGATTTCTATTGATAATCGGATGATATCGATCGGATGCGCGTCCCGCGGATCCTCTGATCTTAAGCAATAAAACACATTCTAGAGCAGTAATCCTAGATAGTGTCTGGAAAACAAAGTGAAACTAACACTCTGTTCCCAGCTACCACATACCATGAGGTGAGGTAGGGGACATGTACCCCGACACTAGTACAGTGTTGGTATTGGGTAGTAGTAACCTTCCTCTATCGCTCTCTCTCTGTCACACTAATCACCATGAGGTGAGGTAGCTGTGCATGACATAGGCTGTGACTAGGGTGACCAACTCATCCCTTTAATCAGGGACACATATTAATTACACAGGTTCTGTGGCTGGCTTTCACCTGGTTTTAAACTGCCACACCTCAAGACTCCATTTCACCTGGTTTTAAACTGCCACAGAACCTGTGTACTTAATATGTGTCCCAGATTAATGGGATGAGTTGGTCACCCTAGCTGTGACAGGCATCTCTACACTCCTCTGCTATAATGCCTAACCCACAGCACCTGGTGTGCACATGTGGTCTCCCACTCAAGTACTAACCAGGCCCCACACTGCTCAGCTGCCAAGATCAGATGAAATTAGGTATATCCAGTGTGGTATGGCTGTAGGTTTGGGAGAATAAGAGGAGAGAGGGAGAAGATGGGAGCCCTGTGGCAGAAAGCCCCTGAAGGGAACTGTCTACAGGGTTGTGGAGACAAAAATCACACACAGCCTTAATTAGGACAGTGGGTAATGACAGGCACTACACTAATTGGAAGAGACACAAACATAAGTGTCTCTGTTATCTTTTTCTGTGAGCCTACCACAGTAGTAATAAACTGTAAAGTAACAGTATACTAAATAAAAACACAGATAACCTCAATTAGTGAGAAAAAATAGGGTAAAAATTAACCCCTATATAGGCATCTACTCCCAACAACCAGCACCATGAGGTGAGGAAGGGGGATATGCAACCTGACACCAGGACAGTGCAGGACACTCAGCGCCAGCAGTCTCTCCTTCAAGTCTCCCTCCGTGCAGCATGCCGGATAGGCAGTGTATGACTAACACTCTGGCACACCTGTTTGAAACAGGCACCAGAAGGAAGGAGAGATGCGGGAGTGATGTCAACCAGGCAGGATATTTGAAACAAAGGACCTGCACTGGGGCTGGGGGTGGAGCTATTGGCTGCTCAAAAAAATAACCCCCTCCCAGAGCGGAGCCTAAACAGGGCTATATGCCCATATAGGACCTGCAACAGGTCAGCCCTGGTGGCCTAGAGGGGAGACAGAAAGAACGGGACCCCGATGCCGGGACCGCCGGCGTTGCCTCCTGCGCCAGTGGTGGTCGCCGCTATAGGTATGCCGGAGCCCCACATCGGGACTCCGCTTACCTGACTGAAGCTTCCAGGCGCTGCAGCGGCTCCCCCGATGCCTTGTGGAGATGCTGAGGCATCTGGCCATGGAGGTCAAGAGACCCAGCACAGCATGCTTCCTTCTGTTGCAGTGCACTGTGTACAGCGCCTGCAGCAGGCAACCTACAGCACCTTGTGTTCCCATGAGGTCTCCCAAAAAAGTACTAACCAGGCCCAACACTGCTTAGCTGCCAAGATCGGATGAGATTGGGCCTATTCAGTGTGGTATGGCTGTAGGTTGAAATAAAATAAAAAATGAAGTTTAAACCAGGGCTGAAACTGCACTACTCCTAAAAATGTGCCTGTTCCTGAGGCACCAAGAAAAAAACTGATTAGCCTGGGGGCAGGGCAGGGTATTAAGGAGGCCATCCTAGCTGCACTCTAAGAAGTTTAACTCCTTGGTGCCCGGTCTGGAGGACCTACAATATACCATGGTACCAGTGGTCCAACATAGGCTGTAGGAAAAATGTTAATGGTTAGAATCAGTCAGTCAGAATGCTGACAGATCCTGGTGAGTATTTTATTGCTATCCCTAACCTTCATCTCCCACAGCCTAACCCTAACCCTCCCCTAATGACCAACCCTAACCTTAATTCTAACCTTCATGAACTGCATTGTTACCATTGTTACATCGGCTTTTTTGTAAAAGCGCTAAGAGAAAGTGAGATCAGCCTTTCTTTCACATACTATGGGCGAGCTGTACTAAGCCTTGAAAAGCGATAAAATAGAAAGTGATAAACCACCAACCAATTAGCTTCTATCTGTAATTTTTCAAACACAGCCTGTGATATGGTAGTTAGAAGCTGGTTGGCTGGTGGTTTATCACTCTCCACTATATCACTTTTCAAGCTTAGTACATCTGACCCTTACCGGACAGCAAAGTTTTGTGTAAAGCACCTCCTTCAGGACTCTGCTACTATTCAATCTATGTATGTTTTTGTGCCTACAGTATTTCCCCTCCAGGTATTGTGCCCTCAGACATTCGTAGATCACATAAATAGAATAATAAACATGGAGAGGCTTTCCATCTCTTTTGGTCCATTTTAAATATGAAAATTCTCAAAATATAGGCTAAGGTATACAGGGCCTTATTCTGGTTAACACTCAGAGGCAAATTCCTTCTCAAATGAACAAAACCATGTGCACTGCAGGTGGGGCAGATATAACGTGCAGATAGAATTAGATTTTGGGTGGGGTTTTTCTTCAAAGTGAGATCTATACTGCAGTGTATAAATAAAGCAATCAGTATTTTTCCTGCACAGAAACAAAATAGCTCACCCAAATCTAATTCTGTATGCACATGTTACATCTGCCCCCCGCAGTGCACATGTTTTTTTCCATTTGTGAAGGAATTTGCCTCTGAGAGTGAACCAGAATAAGGCCAACAGTTTCAAAATGTTATCATTGAGATCCTTTGGTTACAGCTTGGAATGGGTTGTGGTTTCCATGTACATCAATGCTGCTTACAGTATTTGCAAGTTCCAGTCTAGGAAGGTCAAAAATTCCTTCTCAGATTTGTGATTCGGTCTCAGCACTTTCAGTTTTGGGACCTTCCCTTAGACTTGGTGGCAGCTTCACTGGTGTATACAAAAACTATGGTTGTCATTCTTTGGAGGGTTAGGGCAAGGGCGTGGTGCCATAATTCTGTAATGGAGCAGCCGTCTAATTCTACAGTAGTAGTCCCTTGAGTGCTGCCATTTCACCTCCCGGTGTGCAACCGGTCTTAATGCACTGTAATCCTGTGCAATGGGCTAGCCAGTTTTTCAAGTATGGCTTGGGACACTCAATTTGTAAGGAAAGAAGAGCTTCTGCAGATGTCACTGTAGGTGGCGGAGGTAAAGATTTTGAAGAAGAAATGTTGCACAGCTGGTCTGCAGTGTGAATACAATATTGGAACTTTCTCTGTCATCCATAAGGGATTCTGGTTATTCACTTAATACGATGGGGTGTAGATGGGGTCCAAAGGAGCATGTGCACATACAACTTCAAATGGTGTGCTGGCTGCTCCCCTTTATGCCCCCTCCCACAGCTCAGTGACCTCTTCCGGTGCTGCTCTGATAACGGCTGCCAGAACATGTTCTGGGAGTGTTAATGTACCGCCTGACATCGCGCCATGGTGCACATGCCCGCAGTATGCCACACACCCCTTACTTGTCTGAAGACATCTGAGTTGTGAGTAGAAGGCCGGGGACCCTGGTTGTTTAGTGCTGCAAATACTCGCAGGGCAGGCATACAGACTCTCTTTGTTGGATCCCATAACCCCCCTGTGCACACTGGCAGCGATTAGGTAAAGGGTGGCTTTGTGGCATATCTTTACCAGCTTAAGTGAATTGCCAATATAAAAATTCACAGTAGCTCCAGCACCATTACAGGGGGTACAGCTACCTCAGAACGGGACCAGCATTGGCTTGGCACCATTTTTCCGCAGAGTGCAGCTCTGTGTTAACTGGGGGAGAGTCTCTGAAAAGCTCTTTTAGGGCTTTATATCATAGTATATCGGTGTATACATTCACTGATAGCGCCATTACATTCCTGCTGGGTCTGTTTGGCAAGTGTGCTGGTTTCCTTCCCTCTGGGTCCTTTATACAGCTTGGGGCTGGGGCAAGCTTTTATCCACCCTGTTTTTTATCTGTGTGTGTGTGTGTGTGTGTTTGTGTACATGTATGTGACTGTCTCCTATCATTGTGGGGAGAAAGTGCACTATATGTAACTGCAGATTTTCACCCTCCCCTGCTGACACTCTCATATGTGATCATTGCAGCTATATCAGCATAGTGAGGCCTCTGGGGTGAAGTTACTAAACCACAGTGGCTGAGTTCAATGAAAGCTATGATGCAGCAGATGTCTCAGCAAATAGCTGCCACACAACACCAGACTCAGCAATTGCAGGTGCCTGTGGAGGGTCTGAAAAAATCAGACAGGCAGGTTACTTCTCCCTCCATGTTTCAATGCACCACCTAAGTGTGGGCTTTTAGATGTCGGCTCTGACTCTGAAGAGGAGAAGCAGGAGGAAAGCGAGGAGGTCTACCTGTTTTGGAAGAGGTTTATCCAACACGGGGCCTCAAACCTCTTATAGTTGCCGTTAGAGATGTGTTACATATTCCTGCTGAGGAGACAAAAATGCAGCAATCTTTTTTCTTTAGGCAGAAAAGGGCTAGTGTCACCTTCTACTGATTCAAAGGATTTGGATTACCTTTTTAGGAAGGCTTGGGCCTCCCCAGATAAGAAATTCCAGATTTCCGTCTAGTATCTACCTTGCCCTTCGCCCCAGAGGGCAGGAGGGTTTGGAAACTCTCGCCAGCAGTGGATGCCCATGTCTCCCGTCTGTTGGTTCTGCCGGTTTCTGGGGCTATTGCCTTAAAGGATCCAGCTGATAAAAAGATTGAGGGCATTTTAAAATCTATTTATAATGCTGCAGGTGTTTCCCAGAGACCTGTTATTGCAGGATCCTGGATGACACACCCCATTCACTCATGGGCTGGTCAGATTCAAGAGGGTCTATCGAGTGAGTCCCTAGCTGAAATGAAAACTTTAGTTAAACACATTCCATTCAGGACACAATGCACATCCTTTGTGATACCTTTAAAGCGTTCATACCTTTAAAGCGTTCGGCGTCATTAATGCTATTACCTTCACTATAGTTGTTTCAGCATGCTAATCCTTGTGGCTGCATACTTGGGTTGCTGATGCAGAATCTAAAAGGAGTATGGAGGCCCTTCCCTTTACAGGGGAATAGTTGTTTGGAGGGGAATTGGACGCTTGAATTTCCAAGGCCACGGTGGGAAAGTGCACCTTCCTTCCAACTCACCATGCATGTCTAAAGTTTGCTCTTGTGGAGGACGATTACCAGTTCCAGGCTCTACCTTTAAGACTGTCCACGGCACCGAGGGTATTCACAAAAGTAATGGCGAAAATGCTGCTGCTCTGTATGCAGGGGACCAACATTATCCCATACCTGGACGACCTTCTAATAAAGACGGGGTCCAGGTAACAGTTGTTTGGCAGCATTTATCGGACCACTCAACTGTTGTCCCAACATGGGTGGCTTCCGAATTACCTGTACCTACCCAGTGACTTTTTCTGGGGATAAAGTCTTTGTTCTGCTGGACAAGACGAAAGCCATTCAGGACTTAGTCAGGGAGGAGTTTTCAGTTAGATAGCCTGCGAAAATGGTCAGGTTCTCATCTGCAAATGCCTCGGTTGATACGGCTCTCTACTAAAGCCAGAGTTTCACTGGCGGGTTGGCTTTTTGCAGGCTGATGTGGATATGGGTCTACATTTAGGCTCCATTAAGGTGCACATATTGGTCTTATCTATCTTCTTTCAGAGAAAGCTGGCTCTGTTACCGGAGGTTCAGATGTTTATACAGGGAGTTCTGCACAGCCAGCCTCCTTTTGTACTGCCTACGGCTCTGTGGGACCTGTCGGTAGTTTTGATATTTTTGCAGTCTTCCTTAAGTGGAAAACGTCATTTTTGTGGTCCTAGCCTAGCTAGGCGTGTCTCTGAATTGGGGGCATTGTCATGTAAAAGCCCCTATTTAAATAACTACTGAAGGACATGGCAGGGTTCCGGACTCATCCACAGTTTCTGTCAGCCAATTGTGGTTTCAGCTCAGTCTGGTTCCTCGGACCTTCCTAAAGCTTTGGATGTTGTACGTGCTTTGAAGATATATCTTAAAAGGACGTCTGGGGTTAGGAAGGTCTGACTCTCTTTTTGTGTTGTACGCAGCTCACAAGAAGGGTTGTCCTACTTCAAAGCAGTTGTTTGCTTGTTGGATACAGCTTACTATTCAGCAAGCTTAATCTTCGGCAGCCTTGCCTGTTCCACAGTCTGTTAAAGCCCACTCCACCAGATCTGTGGGTTCTTCATGGGCGGCTGCCCGTGGAGTCTCAGCCATGCAACTATGCTGAGATGCTATTTGGACTGGGAAGAACACATTTGTTAAGTTCTATATATTTGGTACCCTGGCCACAGAGGATACCCAGTTTGTGCAGGTGGTGCTGCAACCATCTCACTACGTTCCCACCCATTCTGGAAGCTTTGGGATATCACCATTGTATTAAGGCCCTTATTCTGGTTGACTTGCTTGGATGCCAATTTGCATCCTTGTGAGTCACTCTAACCCCGCCTTGCAAATGGTTAGCCGGCACCACCTATTCGCACACGGGATGTGTTCGCAAGGCTTATGAATGGATGTTTTACATGAACATTCATTCGCATGCCAGTGGGAACCTCCCCCATCTTTCGATAGATCCGACCATCAAATGATGGTGAAGGCACACACATATCTAAGGGTGGTCCAGACCTCTTGTACATATGCGTGTAGATTTCCAGGGAATTGGGTGGGCAGCTGACATCCGGTTATGTCAGCTGTGCGCCTCGAATGCATTAGCATGTGTACGCCCAGCGTTTTCATGGGAACGCCCATGAAATGCTGGGCATTCACATATGCTAATTGGCCAGCTGATTTACCGGTAGGTATTTTAAATCCTATTTTTCCACAATCTTTATAGAAGTATACGTGGCTTATCATATTGGGATTATTGGGAAAATAAAAGAAGTTATAAATATGGTACACAGACCGGCTATACCACTATCAGTGAGTGCCAGAACTAAATATAAATATATATATATATATATATATATATTAATTATTTAATTATTTTGTTTAACCCCTCAGGTTTGTTGGATGTATATGGATTTGAATCTTTTCCACAAAACAACCTGGAACAGTTATGTATTAACTATGCTAATGAGAAGCTTCAGCAACATTTTGTATCACACTACTTGAAATCTCAACAGGTATGGAATGTGCACAGTTGTCATATACTTTCTGTATAGACCTGGGGTTCCCAATCTTTTTATAATCACGGCACCCTAGAGTATCAGAATTTTTCCAAGGCACCCCTAGGCCCCAAAAAATAAATATATCAAATTAAGTAGATTGTGTTTATATGTGCTTCTTAGGTTCAGTTATGTAGTAAAGGGCAGGATTTGGTTCTGATTGTACACATTTTATGATTGGCAGCCACCAGCACTGGTTTTGTCCAGAAATAACTGATCATAAATAATTTGAATTGGTCCTGGACGACCAACCTGAGGCACCCCTGAAAGTGTCCCGAGGCAACCCAGGGAGCCTAAGCGCACAGTTTGGGAACCATTGGTATAGACGCTAGATCCTTTGGTGTAGATGTGTTGCAGTAACCTTGTTAATCGAACACCTTGTCATTGTTTTTTTATTTATTTATTTATTAATAATCCTTTTTATACATTTTACCCAGTCTCAGATTGCTGAGACACACATTAGGATAATTACAATCAAGGGGTCCGAACATCATGGCGGCATTGGGGCAATTCTCTGTTCTCACAATGCCTTGCTCAGGATTTTAACCAAATCCAACATGTTGGAATTTCTCGATTCACTGTTTCTAAACCATAAATGATTGGCATCAGCAGAATGCAGAATCACACAGTAGATGGAGGGCTGGTATCACTTTTAGTTGAAGCTGAAGTATTACCAAAATAATTAGTTATGTTTTTTTCAAATATTGTAAGGTATTTAACTGGCTGGTTGTTGTGAACTTATTGTATGTAGTAATGTTCATTACACATTTGTCGCTAACACTGCAATTTTGAGGAGGAGATTTATCAAAGCTTTGAGAGAGATAAACTGCCAACCACTCAGCTCTTGTCATTTTTCAAACACAAGGGTCTATGTACTAAGCGTTAAAGAGAGATAAAGTGAATGAAGATAAAGTACCAGCCACGTATCAGCTTTGGAGCGCTCAAATGTGTTAATACAATACTTTTGAATTAATTAGGTTTAATAATGTCACCCAGATTAGAGCAGTTCCTTATTAATGTTGTTATAATAAAATCTGCACAAAATAGTAGGAATAATATTGCACTGTAGTCCAAGCAGGCATACCAGTTTGAGAAATAGGCAATGAATCACTTGAATTGAATAAGCCCAAGTGTTTACTTATATCAGCACTGATGAGATTTGTGTATCAGAATCTCTCCATCTCTGGATTTCTTAAAGCTTGGGTACACAGTAGGCAATGTATGTACAGGTTGAGTATCCCGTATCCGAATATCCGTTATCCGAATTATTCCGAAAACCAGACATTCCAGAAAGTGGACATGATATGTAACTGGCACTATATATGTGCAAGACAATGATTGCTTGGCATTCAAATTCAGTGCTGAGATAGTACACACATTTTGTTTCATGTTTTGAAACCTTGTTTTTTGAACAAATAAAATATATTTGTGTGTATTTTATGTGGTAATAAAATATATTTGTGTGTATGTTATGTGTTTATACAGAATAAATGCAAGATACTTCAAAATACATCATTGAAATATTAAAATATTCCGAAATACGGAATAATCCGTTATCCAAAATTCTCCTGGTCCCGAGCATTTTGGATAAGGGATACTCAACCTGTACTAAGTAACATCCCCGGCGGCAAGATGTCACATCAAAAGATGATGTGCCCCGTATGTATCTGATCTAGCAAATCAGACGACTGGTGTGTACCAAGTTAAGGCTTTTTTGTAGTATCGGATGTTAATATCTGGTGATTGCAAGAACATGGTATTAAAGTTTGTGTAGGTGCCAGATGAGGAAGATTTGTGTATGTGAAGTGCTCTAGTAGTATTTATGCAGAGCTGCTTGGTTATGGTATAGATGGTCACAGTGTCTAGGTTGACGGTCACTAGATTTATCAATCATGGTCGAGATAGTGAGTGGGTTGACACCTAAGAATGGTCGACATTGACTGAAGGTCAGCGCAAACATGAACATGGTCGACACAGGAACAGGTTGGTTTTTGGTGTCTTTTTCGACACATATTGGCACTGTATAATTGTGTAACATATACATGCTCATATATGTGTAAAGTGTAAAGTAAAAGGTTATAAGCAGTTTTTACTTCAGAAATGAACTGTGTGATGGACTTTTCCACAAATGTGGCAATGCCGACTGAGCAACAAAAATGCATATGTTGCTCAATAACTGTTCAAAACAATATGGCATGGACTCATATATATATTAATGGTATTCTGATGAAAGAATATTGCCTTCTATAGGTATTGTGACTGATTTATTGAACATAAGACATTGGTGGCAGTGAAATGGACTGTAATCAGGTAGACATGGGTTAAACTGTATTGTGTGTGTAGCTGCCCCCTGGATGAACTTTCAGATAGCTGTCAGTTAAACAGGCTCTCAGAGTGGTCTCGAGAGCACTAAAAATGCGGGAAGCTCAGCTGGCTCGAGGGCTGAGCGGGAGAACAGCTGTGCTCGTGCTGCATCAGCTGATCTCCCAGCCCATGTATAAAAGAGCTGTCAGCACAGTGGAAAACCAGACAGCTGATCTCTCTTTCTAGTGCTCACCTCCCTGCACGCAGCTCTGGCTGTAAACTGAGCTGTAAACATTACTGCCTGCAGGAGAGGTTATGAGCCTGGGAAAGAGCCTGCCAGTGTTTGCTCGGGCTGGGAGCGCTGCTGGAAATCCGCGCTGAGCCCACACCATAGCCTGAAAAGGAGCACAGGGGCTGAGGGAGATCTGAAATTCCTCCTCCCTCCCATCCAGCACAGCGGCGAAATTCAAGAGCCCCTGCCGCCAAACAGAGCCACCTCATAGCCACAGCACACGGCGCCCCTCCACACCCTGGGATCGCTTAAACAGTCGGCGATACCCAGCGGGAGACGGGAGGGGAAGCGCAATAAGCCACCAGCTATACTCACCGCTGACCGCCGGCGGCAAACGGGAGAGCCTCGCGCTGTCGGAAGAAGCGCTGACAGCGCGTCACGTAGAAGCCGCCCAGCATCACACGCAAGAGCCGGAGGGTCCCGCCCAAGCTGCCGCCCACAAGCCAGGAGGGACGCCGGCGATTGGCTGCTGCTCGCTGCCTTCAAGGATCACCGTCTCCTGCAACACCAGCCAGAGGAGTGAAGTGGGGCGCGCCTCCGCTGACGCCGCCCCCTGGAGACGCTGCTGCCAGGGACAAAGCCAACAGACGTCCCTCTGCCGCCCCTCTACACCCTGGTGCTGCTCACCAGCGGGAGACGGGAGGAGGCGCTGAGGGATGCAAGCAGTATACAAGTCAGGAGAAGAGCAGCCAGTGTCATCAGCCGAGGTCACCGCCCTCCTGCCGCAATAGCCACCTCCCAACTACCGCACACCAGCAGATACACTATAGAAAGGAACACCCCATTCACGCCCCTCTACACCCAGGTTCCGCCTGCCTAACAAGCAGTGTGGTCTGAGGGAGACGGGAGGAGGCGGGGAAAGCAGCCAGAGCCCACCAGCATTTGCCAACAGCGCAAGTAGGGGGGACAGCATTACCCCTCCAACAGTGCCACCTTACCTGTGACGAATATATAAATAAAGACTGTGCCTTGCTCACCCTCCTACACCCTGGTGCTACTTGAATAAAAGGTAGCCTCCAGAGGGAGACGGGGAGTGGTGTATTAGGCAATCATCCAAAAGCTTATAGCCAGGTGAACATTGAAAGGCAGCAACAGTGAAGAAGAAAGAACAGGGACAGAGTCAGGGGCTATATTAAAGCAAAGTGCAGGAAGAGAAGAAGAAAGATAAGAGAGGGACAGTTTCTGTGACAAGGAGAGAGGCAGTTGAGGACAAGCGAAGGCTATTAGCCAGACAGACAGAGTACAGCTGCGAGAATTGGTGAGCCACAAACTCTATTCATTGCACCTATACACTATAGGTAGCCAGCCGGTACTACTTATAGTAAAACCCCATTAACTGAGAGAAGTAAAGGAAAGCCTAGGATGTGCAGATTATAATTTCAATCCTATACAGATAAATATCTACAGCTAGCTTAAAGAGTTCAGTGTTAAGCTCCTCTGCCAAGTTACTAACAGTGACTTAATTACATTTGGCAACAATAGTACATCAGACTTCAGCAACAGTATAGCCTAGTAATATACTAGTAGTAAAGGATTCTTAAGGGACAGAGACATAGACTGCATCAATGCTAGGAACACCTAGTGAAGATTAGCGGAGAGACCTTTATTCATATAAATCTTATACTCAACTCATCACAAGGGCCCCAACGCGCGCCAACAAATATATTTACATGCAGTGTGTTTTTGATATGCTGGCCAGCACATGGTGATTTTTGTGTAAATGCATGCATTACCATATGTATAGGGAATACAGAGAGTATAGTAGTTTATTGAGTGTATATATGCCATGCAAAGTTACTAATTGAATCGTCATGTTCTGCTTGTTTTAGTGTTAAAGTAAATTGTTGAAGCCACAAGTTATGAAAAAGCTGTTTATTGAATACAAATGTTTGCATTGTAATGTTATACCAATCACATTTTGAAAAGTAAACTTACCTTTTATATAATATGGTGGTATCTCTCGTCATTTGAGAATTCTGTAGTAAGTAAAAGCAAAATAACCCTGTCAGTGGTATCCCCTGCCAATAGCATTAAAGGAGGGGTTACATTTGGAGGCACTGTAGCTGAGATTATATACGTTTCAGGATCTTTTGTTTACCAGACAGGGATACAACATGGAAAAATTAACAGAAATAGACATTTATGAATGGTGTATCCAACACAATAGAGATCCTACAAAATGCATAGGAATAGCAGGAAATTTTACAGAATTCTCAGATGAAAAAATATTGGAACAAGTAGACAAACTGTGTGGGATTGTTAAAGCTAAGATAGTGGATAAATGGAGAGGAGATTTGGGGAAGACGGTAGCATTTCTTATAGAAAATTTAAGGGAATTAGATCGCAGTTTAATCCCAGCTATGATCTTAGCTAGCGCAGAGACGGGGAGGAAGTGGCATGTAATGGGGCCCGTAAGACCCGAGGGGGTTACCAGTACAAGAACACCCACTGCTGTCAATGGTGATAAAGAGAAAGAGGAAAGAGATGGGGAGGATAGTGATGGACAGAATCAGGCCACTAATGTTAATGGCGGACAGTTTGAGGTCATAGTAGATAGGGTAGTGACGCAGCTGGAGAGGTGGCACTATGAAGGAAGCTACAGAAGATTGCGCATATTCTCTGGCATCATACCAGTGCCCACAGGGGAAGAAAACTATGAAGCTTGGAAGGAAGCGGCAGTACAACAAGCCGAAGAATGGCAATGTCCGGATAAAATAAAAAGGCAAAGAATTGTTGAAAGTCTGAGAGGTCCAGCTATGGGGATAGTACAAGCTGCCCGGCGTAGCAACCCAAATGCCACGTTGGACACCTACTTCGAGGCACTCGATTATGCCTTTGGAACCATGGAAGACGTTGGAGATCTAACATCCCGCTTATACCACACTTTCCAAGAATCCGGAGAAAAGCTGAGTACCTTTCTAATTCGTTTAGACAAGCTGCTGTACAAGATCGTGGACAAAGGAGGGATTGAAAAGAAGGATGTTGATAAACAGCGGATGAAACAGCTCCTAAGGGGGGCTTTGACCAGTGACCCTGTAGCGCAGAAATTGAGGTGCTCAACAATGCAAGAACCTCCTCCTACCTTTAATGATTTACTCAGAGACATAAAGCAAGATGAAGCACTGATCGAAATGAGGGAAAAGACCGTGAAGAAAGTGAAGGTGGTCCAGCCTACGACAGAAAGCAGTGAGTTCGAGAGCAAGGTGCTTAAGATGTTAGAAGAACAGAATAAAAAGATAGAGGGTTTTTTGACCAAACAGAACTCCAAGACTCCTAATGTGAACAGCTATACCCCAGTGAGAGGCTTGGGCAGAGGAAGCGGTAGAGGGTGCTTCAATTGCGGAAGATTTGGACACCGAGCATTTGAATGTAATAGAAATGCATACAGAAACACTGGCAGAAGAACTGAGAATGATGAGCAACAACCAGAAAACCAGAATCAGGGAAACGGGAGAGGGAGACCTATGAACCCCGCATAGACTCCCTTGAAATCACGTACTGTGCCATGGGAAACTCATGGTGGAATGGGGAATTGCCTAAAGGTTTGGTGGGGCCCTCCTGCCATTTGAATGCGACCATCAACGACAAACCATGCCGAATCCTCCTCGACAGCGGATCTCAAGTGTCCATAATCTTTGAAAATTGGTACCAAGAAAACTTGTCTGATGTACCCATTAAACCACTCAGCGGGCTCGTGATATGGGGACTTAGTGCCGAAAAATATCCCTATTTGGGCTATGTACAAGTGACTCTTAAATTCCATCAAGAATCATCAGAAGAAAGTGACACTTTGGAGATCCCTTTAATTGCCTTGGTGTGCCCTGATTTATCGAAAGAGAGAGGTGAGACACCAGTGATCGTGGGGACAAATACCCGGTTGTATTCCTTGTTACAAGAATGGCAGGAGGGTGAGAGTGAGCAGTTCAAGACGACTTCTTTTTGCATACAATCTAAAGAAGATAAGTTCCATGTCTGCTTTGAGGGGAGCGACATTCATAAAAGTGATAAAGATGAACTGATCCTTGAACTTGAAAAATACCAACAGGCATTCTCTGAGGGAGAGTGGGACCTTGGCACAGCAATAGGAGTTGAGCACAGCATACGACTTACCAACGAGACCCCTTTTAGAGAACGCTCCCGACGGATTGCCCCAGCTGACTTCGAAGATGTGAGACAGCATTTGAAGGGATTGATTGAGAACCAACTAATTATTGAATCTCGGAGCCCTTACGCTTCCCCCATAGTGGTGGCCCGAAAGAAAAGCGGCAAGATCAGAATGTGCGTAGACTATCGTACGCTAAACCAACGTACTATCACTGACCAATACACCGTGCCCAAAGTGGATGAGGCCCTAGACTGTTTGCAGGGGAGTAACTGGTTCTCGGTGCTTGATCTTAGAAATGGTTACTATCAGATCCCTATGAAGCCAGAAGACAGGGAAAAGACTGCTTTTATATGTCCCCTAGGATTCTTTGAGTTCCTGAACATGCCCCAAGGGATCAAGGGAGCCCCTGCAACGTTCCAACGGGCCATGGAAAAGATTGTCGGGGATATGGCGTACAGAGAGGTGGTCGTATACCTCGACGATATCATAGTATTCGGAGCCACTTTACAAGAACACAATAAACGCCTTTTAAAAGTACTAGAAAGACTAATCGAAGGTGGCTTGAAACTATCGATCGACAAGTGTCTGCTGTGTCAATCAAAAGTCAAGTATCTGGGCCACATCGTCAGTCGGGATGGGATAGCTACTGACCCTGAGAAGGTGGAGGCGGTAAAGAAATGGCCAAGGCCTATTAAATTGAAAGAACTGAGGTCATTCCTAGGTTTCTGCGGATATTACCGGAGATTTGTTCCCAACTACTCCAGTGTGGCCAAGCCCCTAACCGACCTCACCAAGGGGTACCCTTCGCTGAACAAGAAAATTAAGAGCAAGAAAGAGTGTTATAAGGTTGGTGAGCCTTTTGGAGAAAGATGGACACCAGCGTGCGAAGCAGCTTTCCTGTCTCTGAAAAGATGTTTGACAGAAGCACCAGTACTAAGCTATGCGAACCCTGACAGAACCTACACACTCCACATCGACGCCTCTCTAGATGGACTAGGGGGAGTGTTATACCAGGAGCACGAGAATGAATTACGCCCTGTATCATTTGCCAGCAGAGGACTGAGTGAGAGCGAAAGGCGTTACCCGACGCACAAGCTAGAATTCTTGGCTCTAAAGTGGTGTATTGTCGACAAGTTTCACGATTATCTGTATGGGACATCATTTATAGTGCACACTGACAACAATCCACTCACCTATGTGCAGAGTACCGCCAAACTCGATGCCACCGGGCACAGGTGGATGGCCGCCTTAGCTCTCTATGACTTCTCCTTGAAATACCGTCCTGGTGTGAACAATACAGATGCCGATTCACTCTCTCGAATTCCAGGCCAACACAGTAACAGCGTAGAAGATGAATGGATTGAAGTGCCTGCCAGCTGTATTAAAGGAATGTGCCATAGTATTGGAGTGGAGCTGCAGTCTGAAAAGAGATGCGTGGATTGTCTAGGGCCTCCGCCGCAAGTCCTACCACTGTCATATTGCTGGCTCAGTCAAGTTGAGATGGAGGGACTGCCGAGAGTAAGACAGGATCAATTAAGAAAAGACCAGCGAAATGATCCCGGTATGAAATATGCCTTCTCGAATAAGTCTGATCTGAATGTTTCCCCAGACATTAAAAGAGAAGCTGAATTGTTGAGGCGACAGAGAAAAAACCTTATCACTAAGAAGGGAGTGATGTACAGAAAGCATGAAACTGAGAAAGGCCGGTGGCAGGTTGTGCTCCCTAAGAAACATCGAGCAACAGTAATGAAGGCCTTACATGACAAGCATGGTCACGTGGGAATGGAGAAGACATTGAAGTTAATATCTGACCGTTTCTACTGGCCTAATATGAGGAAAGATGTGGAGATGTACTGCAAGAGATGTGGAAATTGTATTGTCCGGAAGACCCTCCCGGGGAGGATGGCCCCTTTGATGAATATAAAAAGTCAAGGCCCCATGGACTTAGTGTGCATAGATTTCTTGACATTAGAAGTAGACCCAGGGAACAAGTGCAACATCTTGGTAGTCACTGACCACTTCACTCGCTATGCACAGGCGTATGTCACCCCAAATCAAAAGGCCATTACAGTCGCCAATGTGCTCTGGGAGAAATATTTTGTACATTATGGCCTTCCCAACAGAATACATTCCGATCAAGGCCGTGACTTCGAGAGCAGGCTCATCAAGGAACTGTGCCAAAGCTGCGGGATAAAGAAGTCCAGAACAACTCCCTACCATCCGCAAGGCGACCCACAACCTGAGAGATTTAATCGTACTCTGTTGGACATGCTGGGAACATTGAGTCCATTAGACAAGCGTCGTTGGAAACAACAAATCTCTAGGCTAGTACATGCTTACAACTGTACCCGTTGTGACGCCACAGGATACTCGCCATACTACCTCATGTTTGGGCGGGAAGCTAAACTCCCCATTGATGTCAGCTTTGGGACCCCAGATCCCAACCAGTCAAACATGTCCCATCTAAAGTATATACAGAATCTTCGAAGAGAACTACAAGAGGCATATGAACTGGCTGAAAAAACTGCTGATAAGTTAGGGAAGAAGAATAAAACCAATTATGACCGCACTGTGCGTGATCACATTCTCCATCCTGGAGACAGAGTACTACTGAGACGGCTGGGACATCCTAAAAAGTTCAAAATATCCTACAGGTGGAAGGAAGAACCTTATGTAGTGATGGAGAAATTTAAAGACTCACCTGTCTACAAAATTCAAAGGGAGGATGGAGAGGGATCCATCTTAACCCATCATCGGCAGAATCTTCTTCCCATTGGACGGGATACTCGAATGGAGGACCTGAAAGAAAGAGACACAGAACCTGTAAGAAAAGAAACGCCTACAAATGACACTGCACAGATACCTCATTCTACAGAACAAGAAGAGAATGGAGATGAAATTGGCCAAGGCTGTTACTTCAAAGACTATGAAAGAGACATTGCCAAAAGCCTTGAGGAAAGTGTACTTAATGATGAACCCCCTACGCCAAGCCCTGCCGTAGCAGATTGGGATTTTACAATTAATGACTCTGACTGTCCTGTCCCGGAAGAATGGGTTGTGGGGGAGGAGGATGTAACAGAGGATTATCCCAGTGACTATACCTTGGAAGATGGGGAAGCATTTGGGGAAGTAACTACAACTAGGCCTAAGAGAGCATGTAGGCCCCCAAACATTGTTACCTATGATCAATTAGGGGTACCCACATATATCCCAAGAGTGACCTACCCTGCCAACTTAGCAGTATGGCCTTATTTTTCAAATACTCAAACTGTATATTAAGAAAATGTAAAATACTTATGTGATGATCCAAGTTCATTTATTGCCTTGTATCATCAGGGGAAGAAATGTAACATATACATGCTCATATATGTGTAAAGTGTAAAGTAAAAGGTTATAAGCAGTTTTTACTTCAGAAATGAACTGTGTGATGGACTTTTCCACAAATGTGGCAATGCCGACTGAGCAACAAAAATGCATATGTTGCTCAATAACTGTTCAAAACAATATGGCATGGACTCATATATATATTAATGGTATTCTGATGAAAGAATATTGCCTTCTATAGGTATTGTGACTGATTTATTGAACATAAGACATTGGTGGCAGTGAAATGGACTGTAATCAGGTAGACATGGGTTAAACTGTATTGTGTGTGTAGCTGCCCCCTGGATGAACTTTCAGATAGCTGTCAGTTAAACAGGCTCTCAGAGTGGTCTCGAGAGCACTAAAAATGCGGGAAGCTCAGCTGGCTCGAGGGCTGAGCGGGAGAACAGCTGTGCTCGTGCTGCATCAGCTGATCTCCCAGCCCATGTATAAAAGAGCTGTCAGCACAGTGGAAAACCAGACAGCTGATCTCTCTTTCTAGTGCTCACCTCCCTGCACGCAGCTCTGGCTGTAAACTGAGCTGTAAACATTACTGCCTGCAGGAGAGGTTATGAGCCTGGGAAAGAGCCTGCCGGTGTTTGCTCGGGCTGGGAGCGCTGCTGGAAATCCGCGCTGAGCCCACACCATAGCCTGAAAAGGAGCACAGGGGCTGAGGGAGATCTGAAATTCCTCCTCCCTCCCATCCAGCACAGCGGCGAAATTCAAGAGCCCCTGCCGCCAAACAGAGCCACCTCATAGCCACAGCACACGGCGCCCCTCCACACCCTGGGATCGCTTAAACAGTCGGCGATACCCAGCGGGAGACGGGAGGGGAAGCGCAATAAGCCACCAGCTATACTCACCGCTGACCGCCGGCGGCAAACGGGAGAGCCTCGCGCTGTCGGAAGAAGCGCTGACAGCGCGTCACGTAGAAGCCGCCCAGCATCACACGCAAGAGCCGGAGGGTCCCGCCCAAGCTGCCGCCCACAAGCCAGGAGGGACGCCGGCGATTGGCTGCTGCTCGCTGCCTTCAAGGATCACCGTCTCCTGCAACACCAGCCAGAGGAGTGAAGTGGGGCGCGCCTCCGCTGACGCCGCCCCCTGGAGACGCTGCTGCCAGGGACAAAGCCAACAGACGTCCCTCTGCCGCCCCTCTACACCCTGGTGCTGCTCACCAGCGGGAGACGGGAGGAGGCGCTGAGGGATGCAAGCAGTATACAAGTCAGGAGAAGAGCAGCCAGTGTCATCAGCCGAGGTCACCGCCCTCCTGCCGCAATAGCCACCTCCCAACTACCGCACACCAGCAGATACACTATAGAAAGGAACACCCCATTCACGCCCCTCTACACCCAGGTTCCGCCTGCCTAACAAGCAGTGTGGTCTGAGGGAGACGGGAGGAGGCGGGGAAAGCAGCCAGAGCCCACCAGCATTTGCCAACAGCGCAAGTAGGGGGGACAGCATTACCCCTCCAACAGTGCCACCTTACCTGTGACGAATATATAAATAAAGACTGTGCCTTGCTCACCCTCCTACACCCTGGTGCTACTTGAATAAAAGGTAGCCTCCAGAGGGAGACGGGGAGTGGTGTATTAGGCAATCATCCAAAAGCTTATAGCCAGGTGAACATTGAAAGGCAGCAACAGTGAAGAAGAAAGAACAGGGACAGAGTCAGGGGCTATATTAAAGCAAAGTGCAGGAAGAGAAGAAGAAAGATAAGAGAGGGACAGTTTCTGTGACAAGGAGAGAGGCAGTTGAGGACAAGCGAAGGCTATTAGCCAGACAGACAGAGTACAGCTGCGAGAATTGGTGAGCCACAAACTCTATTCATTGCACCTATACACTATAGGTAGCCAGCCGGTACTACTTATAGTAAAACCCCATTAACTGAGAGAAGTAAAGGAAAGCCTAGGATGTGCAGATTATAATTTCAATCCTATACAGATAAATATCTACAGCTAGCTTAAAGAGTTCAGTGTTAAGCTCCTCTGCCAAGTTACTAACAGTGACTTAATTACATTTGGCAACAATAGTACATCAGACTTCAGCAACAGTATAGCCTAGTAATATACTAGTAGTAAAGGATTCTTAAGGGACAGAGACATAGACTGCATCAATGCTAGGAACACCTAGTGAAGATTAGCGGAGAGACCTTTATTCATATAAATCTTATACTCAACTCATCACAAGGGCCCCAACGCGCGCCAACAAATATATTTACATGCAGTGTGTTTTTGATATGCTGGCCAGCACATGGTGATTTTTGTGTAAATGCATGCATTACCATATGTATAGGGAATACAGAGAGTATAGTAGTTTATTGAGTGTATATATGCCATGCAAAGTTACTAATTGAATCGTCATGTTCTGCTTGTTTTAGTGTTAAAGTAAATTGTTGAAGCCACAAGTTATGAAAAAGCTGTTTATTGAATACAAATGTTTGCATTGTAATGTTATACCAATCACATTTTGAAAAGTAAACTTACCTTTTATATAATATGGTGGTATCTCTCGTCATTTGAGAATTCTGTAGTAAGTAAAAGCAAAATAACCCTGTCAGTGGTATCCCCTGCCAATAGCATTAAAGGAGGGGTTACAATTGTAATATAAGATTGCTTCTATTTTTCTGTTTTTGTATGTGTAAGTTGTAGGGGCCAGTGGTGTGACCTTTTGTTTTGGGACAATAGAGGTATACTAGGGCAACCCCTAGCGCAGTGGTTCCCAAACTTTTTAAAATCACGGCACCATAGAGCATCAGAATTTTTTAAAAAACATTTTTCTTTTATTTCAAAAGAAAGGCAGTTAACATCAAAAGACATCTGTATACAGTGTTCCCTATGCATTCCATGTCATGTCATCAGAACAGCAATAAAGCATTGTACATCAAAATAAATTATCGTCACTGTCTTTCATACATTAAACATACAAAGAATACAAAACCCAAATATAGATCACCCTATCCTCGAACCCTCCCCCCTTTAACTCCCCCCATCCCCCTCCCCAGTCAGTTCTTGGGTGCAATCTATTCTCTACTGATCAATCTAGTCAGGTACCATGTGGTACCCTCATATAGAGAGTAAATACGTAGTTGAGAGTCATCATCTAGTGAATCTATATATATCCTTCATTTATGCATGAATTTTTGACCCTTTGTTCCACATGTGGAATTGTGGTACGCCTAGCCAAGTGAAGAAGGTTCAACAAAGTTATTTTAACCGAATAAAAAAACGGGGAGAGGACACTGTCCAACTCCTCAATATGTTTTTTTTTGCCACTGTCACTACAACTGTCAGAAAAGGGACTGTTTTATGACCCTGCAAGTTCCAGTTAGCAAAATATGCACATAACATGGCAAGAGGATCTTTGGTTAGTTTTAAATGGCACACTTCATTTATATATCCCATAACCTTGTCCCAAAATTTCCTTATGCGTCCACAATCCCACATACTATGGAAGAAATCAGCCTTTGGGCCCCTGAATTTCAGACATCTGCCCAATTCCCCTGGCACAAAATATCTCCTTTGTGCCTGAGAGATATATGCTCTATGCAAGGTCTTAATGTGGACTTCCTGCATCTGGGCTGAGCGGAGTATTTTCAATGTCTTCTCCATAGGTTTTAAAAAAAATCTTGGCCTCAGATATACATGTTATATCCCCCTGCCAAGACATTATGGCATCAGTCTAGACCTTCTCTGGTTGTGCCGGGAGAAGATCTGTATAGATATATCTAAGTCTAAAGGGCCCGGTGTTGCTAAGTATAAATATTGATTGTAATACATCTGGTTCATCTGGATTCAGCATAGGAGCTGGCATCGACTGTATATAACGCCGAACCTGGAAATACATAAACATATCACTATTGGGTAGTGTTTATTTATCTTTGATATCCTGAAATGACATGATTCGTCCTCCTGGGTCAAACACGTCTTTAATTGATAAGATTCCCCTTGTCTTCCATCTGTGGTACCCTGCTGAAGCCATTCCCGCAGGAAAGGATGGGTTACCCATCAAAGGTGCATATTTAGTGACAGTATGATGCCTACCCAATCTCCTATTCACGTGGACCCACACCCAAAAGGTGTCAGCAAACATATTTTTTAGAACTCCTGCCGGGAGCGCTTTTCGTGGCATATGTATCAGTGCTGCTAAAGAATAAGGCGCCACCAATTCTCCTTCAAGAGCCCTATGAGTGTAAGACTGGGCATTGTGCAACCAATCTTGTATGTATCGTAGGAATACCGCTTGAGTAAATGCCATTATATTCGGGACCCCCAGCCCGCCCTCTGCCTTTTTTTAAGAATGTCTTGTGTCTAGCAATGCGCGGTTTCTTCCCCTGCCATAAGAATTTGAAAAAGCTAGTGTTTAATTTGGCCATATCTTTCCTTATTAATTTAATGGGAAACATTTAAATGCAGTAAAATGATTTCCGGAATATTATGGATTACAGGGCTGCTGCTCTGCCCATCATAGATAGTGGGAGGTTCCTCCAATTTTCCAGCATGGCAACAATTTTTTCAATTATAGGGGTATAATTCAATTGGTATAGTCTAGATAAATTACTCGGTATGTTGATTCCCAGATATCTAATGGAGTCTCTGGTGACTTTAAATTGGTCAAGTATCGGGGATCCTCCCCGGGGTGATTCTTGTCCGTCTACCTTAAGCATCTTGGACTTACCTACATTGACCCTATATACTGCAAATGACCCAAATGATGAAATTATGTCCAATATGGCCGGCATGGAGGACTCCAGGTCTGAGACAAACAAAAGCATGTAATCAACAAAGAGACATATTTTCATTTTTCTATCGCCTATTTGTATTCCCCTATAACTTTGGCTGGTGCGTAATGCGACCGCTAGCGGCTCCAGCGCCAGGACAAACAGGAGTGGGGACAGAGGGCAGCCCTGTCTAGTGCCCCTCTGTATTTTGAATGGGGCAGAGATATACCCATTGCAGGCTATCTGGGTCCGCGGGTGACAAAAAACATAAATTATACATATAATTACACAATTTATAAGCAAATCTATGAATGAGGGTGGGAATCCGTATCGGGACAGGCATTCAAATAAGTGATGCCAGGTGACCAGGTCAAAAGCCTTCTCCGTGTCTAAAGATATAATTGCCTGGGCCTGGGTTTCCCTCACCTCCCATGCTTTGAATCACTGCTAACAGCTTGTGGACATTCACTACTGAATGCCTGCCCCAAATAAATCCAGTCTGGTCTGGGTCTATCACCGTTCCGCTATCATTTTGGTCAATAACTTGTAATCTACATTAAGTAGGGAAATCGGCCTATATGCTCCTGGGTCTTCCCTATCCTTACCCATCTTAGGCAGTACCCTAACCACAGCAGAGTCAAAATACAATGGCACCCGCGAACCTGACATAATAGCATTAAAAACATTTTTCAATGTTTCCCCTATTCTTGGGGCTAGAATTTTGTAAAACTCTCCCGAGAAGCCATCTGGCCCTGGCGCTTTTAGAGGTTTCAACATACCAATGGCCTGCTTGATCTCTTCATCTGTGATAGGGGAAACTATGGTTTCTTTGTGTAAGTCCGAGATCCCAGGCATCCCGAGATCCCAGGCAACTCCACCTTATCCCATAGTCATTATCCTGACTATATAACTGGGTATTAAACTGGGTATAAAGACGTCCAGAATTTCGGCTCCTTTATGTTTCCTATCCCCCGCTGGGGTTTTAAAACTGCTTTTGCGGTCTGCCATAATATTAATGGATCTAAATCTTGGTCCTTATTATTATGAAGGAACTCCTCCAATTTAGCCTCCAGCATGTTGCGAAACGTGATGGATGTGGATAAATATGCTGGGAATCGCCATTGGCGATGAGTCCCAGTATCCACCAAAGTGGCTATATCGCACCAGATTAGTGAGTGGTCTGAGATGCAGACTGGTTCAATACCCGCATCCAGGATGCTTGACAGCCTGGAGGAGGAGGTCAATAAATAGTCTATGAGTGACATCGTGCCATGAGCGGCTGAAAGGCATGTTTAGTCTTTTTCTGTGGGATACAGTAGTTTCCAACAGTCAATCAGGTGTAATTGTTCTGTAATAAATTTAATATTTAATGTAGGCTGTGAAGAGGGTCTTTGTGGGCATGAATATCTATCAATCATGGGATTAGCTACCATATTAAAATCCCCTCCAAGTATCAATTGGGCATCAGAGTGTGAGTATAGTTTGGACAGTAATTTGCCATAAAACTGCCTAGAAGAAGCGTTGGGGGCGTATATGTTGCATACTATGTATTGTTCTTTGTGAACCTGCATTTTCAGAATAATCACCCTACCATCAGGGTCCACATGGATCGGAGAGGTCAGGGCTTTCAATGAAGCTTTTACCAGTATGGCTACTCCCCTAGCCGTAGGTCCTTAGGTGACAGATGCGGCCACTACATAACCCATTGATCCAAGTTTCACATGTGCCACGTCGGTGAGGTGAGTCTTCTGCAACAGAGCGATATCCGCCTTCTGTTTTTTAAGATATATCATTATCTTCTTACGTTTTATAGAAGAGTTCACCCCACCCATGTTCCATGAGCAAACCCTCAATACCGACATCTTAACATATTCCTGTAACATTGCCCCAAGACCTGCGTTTCACCTTGCAAGAGGCTGTCCATAACAGCTCCTTATGAAGATAATTAATTGTTCTGAAGATCACTACTCTGGGCCTATTGCTAGCTCCTTCCTTCTCTGGACCCAGATGGTGGGCTCTCTCCACCACCATGTCAGCGCAGTCTGTGGACACCTCTAACAAATCGGGCAGGGTGTTGCTTATGAAATGCTGCAGGGCTTGTCCCCTCACTGATTCTGGAAGTCCCACCAGCCTTAAATTGTTCCTTCTTGGCCTGTTTTCAAGGTAGTCCAATTTATGAGACATCATGTGGCAGGACTTTTGTAAAGCTGCATTATGTGATTTCAATTCTTGTACTTCGTGAAACACAGCCCCAATTTGGGATTCATTATGTTTGACACGGTGGGTAAGCTGTGAGAGGTGCCCTTGGAGGTCGTCTATGGAAACTTTAAAGGTAGCTGCCTGCTCTTTGAACATGGGGTCTATAGTGTCTTTTATCACTCTCACCATCTCCTGGTAAAAGTCTGAAGCTGCCGACTGGCTCCCTTTGTCTTCCCATCTATCTGGGGCGTCCCAGGAGCAGGGGGACTTGTTGGGAGTGGAGCGCGGGCATCTGAGGGCTGGTTTGTTCAGAGCGCCTGGCTTTAGGGGTTTTAGTACCTGTGGCCACCATCTTGGATTTCGGCTGATTCGTGCCGCAGGTCTGCTGGCATCCTGGCATGGGAGAAAAAAACTTCTCCATGGACCGCTCTGCAGTGATCTTGGGGTGCCGTCCAGATCACCGTCCATGGAGCTGCTGTACCTCGCGGCTTCTCACATGCCCGCCGGAACCAGAAGTCCCATAAATGGGTTTATTTATGGGTGAGGGACAGGATTAGCTTCTATTTGTCCACATATTTTATTATTGGTAGCCCACCAGCAATGTTTTTGCCTTTTACAATGACCATAAATTATTTCAATTGCCTCTAGACCACTAATCCAAGGCACCCTTGCAAGTGTCTTGAGGCACCCCAGGGAGCCTAGGCACACAGTATCCATCTTCTTCCATTGTATAAATGTCCCGTGTACCCTGCTCATTACACTCGCCATGCTTCTGCACGGTGCCTCGCTGTGCTCGGCATACTATTAACTAACTATGCCCACTTGGGAGTAAGAATAAGTTTGATTTGGGAGAGCCAAAATGGCTGAAGCTTCCAAACCCTAAATCCCTCAGTTTCCTCTATATTACACTGTAAAACTATGGGGGAGTGATCTGATATACCACGAGCTGTGTACTTTATAGAAGAGATCTTAGGCAATAATGTATCAGAAGTAAAAATCATATCAATCCTCAGAAAAAAACCTTATATGACACTGAATAACATGAGTATTGACGATGATTCGGATACCGCTCACGCCAAGCGTCCTTCCACCCTATCTCTTCCATAAACTCTGCAAATCTATTCCTCTCCTTACTTATTGCTTTATCATCTCTGCACCACCGATCTAACTGGAGTGCGATTACATTATTAAAGTCTCCCAAACATATCACATGATTATCTGGATAGGCTGACAAAAAAACCACTGCAGAGCGTAACACCTCATACGAGAAGGGGGAGGGATATATACGGACAGCAGGGTAAAACCAATATAGTTAATACTGCAATCTCTAAAGATGTATCTACCCCCGGAATCTATCTTGACTGAGCGACATTGAGACGCCTCTTGAGGAGGATGAGAAGGGGGCATGAAATTGTGCCCCAATCCAAGGGTGTTTTAAGGCATTCAACCTATCGCCAGAGAGGTGGGTTTCTTGGAGGCAGATGATGTCAGCCCCCAGTGTTTTACAGTGTTTTATGACTAGCGCCCTTTTGACTTTATTGTTAAGGCCTCTGACATTCCAGGTCATAAATGTAACCATTAGCAATTGTGAATAACATTGTTCTCTTGTTTACACTTAGCTTACCACCTCCCCTCCTTCCTCTACTCCCATTCCACTGAAAGTTTACTGGATATGGGTAACATAGACATGTGATATGGCATGTACAAAAAACTACACAGATATACATAACAAAAAACCTGACCCCCCTCCCCCACCCTGCACTACCTAAAGACCCAGGCGTACCTATTCCGCTAAAGGCTCCCCTCTATCTACCCCTTGGAGTTAGGGGTGATTAAGGAAAAACAAAGAAAAAATGAACACCAATCGCGTGGCCGGCTCTCCTATATTCAGACAGTTGAATTACCCCTACTATTCACAACCCCCCCCCCCCCCCCCGCCCATCATTTATAGCTGTATGACGACCGTCACAGACAAGCCGAGTGCCATATTAGTAAACAAGTGCAGCCCCATAATATTGTGTGGACAGGTAATATAGAGCACAGATTATCATTTCATGACTTATATCACCCTGTATGAATGACCAAATTTACTATTAGGAGGCCAACTGTCTCTTGCCAGGATATGTCCTATCCAGCCAGCCGGCAACCTCTTCAGGAGAAAAAAAAATTTGGTTGACCCGTTGACCTCGACACGTAATTTAGAGTTATACAACATAGAGTACTTTAGCTCAAGTTCTCTGAGTCTAGACTTGACCTCCCTATATTTTACCCTCTCCCGCTGAATTTCTACAGGGAATTCCGGTAAGGCAGAGATTTTTTTCCCCCATATATCCAAAGTCAGGTTTCCCCCTAGCCAATCGAAGGATACTGTCACGATCTCTAGAGTTCAGTAACTTGGCGATGAGTGTGCGTGGAGGACCGCCTTGGGGTGCGGGGCGGGACGGCACCCGATGGGCTCTTTCAATCGCAAACTGCGAGGTAAGCATATCTCTGCCAAATGTTTGAATAAGCCAGTCTTCCAGAATTTTTTCCGGATTGCTGCCCTCTATACGTTCCTCAAGTCCGATAAATCTGATATTATTACGACGGTGTCTTCCCTCTAAATCTGATAATTTAATCTGCAAATCTGCCACCTGCCCAGACAGGGCCTTGACTTGAGTTTTAAGGGGGGCAACTGCATCCTCTAGTCTGGAGACCCGGTTCTCTGCTTCGGTAACTCGGATCTTTTGGGCATCATCATGTAAGAGCATGATGTCTGATTGTACTTTATTGATCTTCCCCAAAAGATTCGACTCGCATGTATTAATTGCTTCCAGCACCTGTTGCAGTGTGACATCGGCAGGGTGGGGTCAGAGGGTCGCTTAGACGGGGTAGTCTGTGGGGTACTGGGCTGGGAATTAGAGGCTGTCTGAGAGTTGCTAGCTTGCGTTTGGGCCCGGGCATATTTCTCCAAACGGGCAGGGGCAGATGTCTGACCTGTTTTTCCCATAGTGATATATGATGTATGATATACAACTCCTTGAGCCCCACTAGAAATGCAGTAGCCCAAAAGAGGCAATATCCCATGCTGAGCAGACGTGGTTACTTAGTCACAAACAGTACTCACAGCCTGGTAGACAACGGGTCCTTAGAACCCAAACAAGCCCAAAATGACATAGAGATCCAAAGGCAGTCAATTAAAGGGCAATCAGCCTCTTACCCCTCTTCTGGAAGTATGGCAGTGCCCCCTTACTTGAGATTTAAAAGCGACTTGCTGACTTCACTTCAGGCTTCCGAGGAATAGCTTCCACCAATGCAGCGATAGGCGCCCAAGTTTCTACCCATAAACAGGGGATCAAGGAGGCACAGCTCGCCTCTCCAGTCCTCCGCAGCAGCACCGGGTCGAGCAGGCTAGCCTCAGCGTGGATCAGGAGGAGAGTGTGCTCGCGGCAGGATGAGGAGAAACAGCCGCGGCTGTAAATCCCGATGCCGTCTCACTCGCACGCTCACACTGGCGTCCCAGAAGCTGGCCGGATCCGGCGGAGATCACGTGTAGACGGGCTGCATGCCGTGCAGTCACCGGCGTTCAACAGTTCCACCGACCAGCCGCACAGTACATAGACGGAGAGAGGACCGCACAGGGAACCCGGGCATCTGTGTCAGTGAGTCCACACTTAAGCCTGCTTGCACGGCTAT
Source organism: Crinia signifera (assembly GCF_055691185.1). Taxonomy (NCBI): domain Eukaryota; kingdom Metazoa; phylum Chordata; class Amphibia; order Anura; family Myobatrachidae; genus Crinia; species Crinia signifera. The sequence goes on along the minus strand of NC_139218.1, from coordinate 167,041,585 downwards.
ACGTGTTTTTTAGGCATGGGGGGAGGCATGGTGCACAGGGGAGCTGACACAAACCTCCCTCACTCACACGCCACCGTGGCCACGCCCCCCATTTTGGCTCTCCCAGATGGATCAAGGAGAGGTGGAGGATGCAATTAAGGTATTTTTTTAAACTAATCAAGGTACTGCCCCAAACTCGTGCATCTGGGATTCCTTTAAGGCCTATCTTAGAGGCATTTTTATTAAACAGATCTCTTTTTTTGAAGAGATCACATCAGAAAAAGGTGGCTAAATTGGAGTCCCAGGTGACCAAGTTGGAAAATATCTATCTCAGATTTAGATCAGTCGGAATGGCAGAAAGCCCAGACCAAATGGCTGGAATATTTACAGGAGGTGAATTATAGGAGACTCCGGTCAAATTTGCATCAATGGTATGCCAATGCAGATAAAGTGGGTAAATCCCTGGCATATTTATTGAGGATGGATAGACCCTCAAATGTAATTACAAAAATTAAAACGGAACAAGGCATGTTATTGACATCCACTCCAGATATTGTGGATGAATTTGTGACCCATTTTAGCAGATGTGACCGGACGCCTGCCCTTAGCTCTGGCTACGCCCTTCGGGTCCACAGATTGCGGTACCAGGTCTCACGGGACCGTGCCAATTGGGGATTCCCTGTTACCGTCAGCAACCGCCTGTTACTGACTCCGCCCACTACGCAGTGGGCGGGGTATCGCTGCCACCACCAGACTCCTTATACGTGGCGCCTGGAACCACGGTTACCTCCTCAGGACCAACCGCTGGCACCTGAGTACTACCTGCGGGAGTGTATGCGTCGACGCGCTGCTGACACACTCCTGGCTGGCGTCAGTGGCTTCCCCTCTGGTTCACGGACCAGACCTCTGCTTCGGTAGCTGGCAGAGCGGAGCTTGGAGGACGCTGGATACCTTTACCCAGAACAGCCGGAGAACGGAATTATTGCGGTAATTCTGTTAGTCGCAAAATGGCAGAGACGTCTTGAGGCAAGAAGATGTTTATTTGCTCAAAGTTCTTAAAAGAACTCTCTCCTAGAATAGGAGAGTGCAGCATACAGCAGAATGTTTACAGCAGGACAGGTAGAACAGAGTACAACTTTGGGCTCACAGAGCCCTGCTTATATAGGCAGAAAACTCTTTGACATTGTCAGATCCTCCCCCATACATTTACAATTTGCATCTCAATCTGATACGTTACTTCCCGTGCATAACGAACCAAGATTACATACTACAAAGGATAAATCCAATTTCCTTAGAATATATAACTTTCAGGAACAGGGGAGATATTTATCTCCTGGTAGCATGTTTACATAACGAAACACAAATGTCTGTGCCTCATCAACACCTCACACACAGGATGTCCTGGGCTCAGGGACCCATCACATATGGTACACAAATTTCCTTTTTAGCACCTCTTACACAGGGCCTACTCCCTGCTGTGTTTTGGACACTTTCAGACATTCTGACCAGAGAGGCAGATTAGCATTTCATTTCCTCATCACCAAGATTTGCTAAATCCCTTCTCCCAGAAAAGTACAAAGTGCATTGTAAGTCCAGAATGCATTCCTCAATATTCAATATTCAATACACAATATATGATGCAGTCCTAGCTTAGTGCCAAACATATATTACATAAATACATATGATATGTGTGCCGGGTGCCCAGCTCAGTGCTATAACTTACATCAGCACTGCAGAAGGGGTCCTGTCCCAGCTCAGTGCTACTCATACAGTTTAAAACATGTCAAGTGCCCTTGTTCTGAATAACGGCAAAGCACGGAGAGTTAACCCCTTCAGTGCTGTAGCCGCCATTAACCCCATGTGCCGGGCTCTCCGGCCACAGCAGAGTTTACCAATCTCACACTAAAAGCGAAGCAGAGACGCTGGGGCAGTTTTTTACCTCATTAGATCTTCCTCGACTCTCTTCAGATGCACAGCGTCTGATGGATGCTCCTTTTACTATTGAAGAGGTAAATAATGTTATTAGCTCGTTACCATCAGGCAAAGCCCCTGGTCTAGATGTCCTACCAGGAGAAGTTTACCAAAAATTTGGGGGTGTCTTGGCCCCCCATATTATGGCTGTAAGTCAGGAGATGATGAGCGAGGATATCCTGCCCCCTTCTATGGCTAAAGCCTCCATTGTTTTTCTCCCAAAAAAGGGTAGAGATCCGTCTAAGGTAGATTCATATAGACCAATCTCCTTAATACCTACTGATGTAAAAATTGTCGCAAAGGCCCTGGCAAATAGATTAAGCAGCGTAATTCGGGAGATAGTTCACCCCGATCAGTCGGGATTTATGAGTGGAAAATCCACGACGCTTAACTTGTGCAGAGTTTTTTCCTATATCCAGTATGTAAACGCAGAGGGGTTAATTCGACGCTAACAAGGCTTTTGATTCCGTCGAGTGGGCCTATTTGTGGCACACCCTTAAAGCCTTCGGGTTCGGCTCTGGGTTTATTAAATGGCTGATGCTACTATATAGGAACCCTAGGGCAAGGGTCTCCATTAACGGGTATACCTCATCTCCCTTTTCTATGTATAGAGGCACCAGACAGTGGTGTCCCCTCTCCCCCCCTGATATTCGCGATAGCGATAGAACCTCTTGCACATGTACTTAGAGTTAAACTGTATCATCATGATCAGGGGAAAAATCTGAGATTAAATATCATCTCCCTTTATGCCGATGATCTTTTAGTGGGAACAACAGACCCGCAGCGGGACCTCCCTGTAGTATTCCAGCAGCTGACTCAATTCGGAGAATTATCTGGATTGACGGTAAACTGGGGTAAATCTCATATTATACATTTGGGGGAGAATAGCCTCAGTGACATTTGGGGGGCTGACTCTCCACTGGTTGAGGTATCCAGTTTCAAATATCTGGGAATAGAGGTATCAAGTAAGCCAGAGGACTTTATAAAGGATAATATGCTCCCGGCACTATTAGATTTTAGGAAAAAATGCAGATGTTGGGCTAAACTTCCACTTTCTGTAATAGGGCGGGTAAACCTAATTAAAATGGTAGTGTTACCTAAAAGATAATTTTTTTTTTAGAACTCTAAATAGTATTCTATCATCCTTTATATTGAATACTAAGTGCCCTAGGGTTAAAATGGCCACTTTATGGCTTGATCGCGATAGTAGGGGTCTGGCCTTGCCGAACTTTAAGTGTTATTACCTTGCGGCCCAATTGGTTCATCTTAAAGAATGGGTCAAAAAAGATATCTATACCGCCGAATTAATTAGGTTAATCAATTACGTAGATCCTAAGATCACTCCTCTGCAAACATTATTTCTAAAAAGGATTCGTAAGAAATATCCACCTATTGTTAGCCAAGCCATTAAAATCTGGCAAGCGGTTTGTAACATGGATCAATATGTCGGGACTGATCCAGACTCATTTATTTCTTCCCTCACTACGCTCCAGGAAATCAAGAAACAGCAAGGAGGGAGATTATGGGCACAGTACGGGGTGGGGTCTTTAGATCAATTATACCAAGATCAAATCTTTAAATCCTTCACATCATTACAGGATGAATATAAATTACCTGGTTCAATGTTCCATAGATATTTGCAACTCAGGAGTGCCTTATCACAATATAGTCATGGTCAAGTTGGATGGTTAACAGTGGCGCCAATCAAATCTTTTCTATTAAAACTGTCGTCACGGCGCTGCCTTGCAAAACTCTATGGACACTTGTCCACAAACTTCCAAGATAAAGGTTTGTCAGTTAAGGCTAAAATGGACAGTGGAACTACCTAATCTAAACGAGATTACCTGGCAGTCAGCTGTGGTCGCCCCTAAACTGGCCACAAAGTCAATCCGTATCCAACAAGTTCAATTTAACATACTACACAGGACCTATATGACTCTGTTGAAGTTGAAAAGAATTGGCGGTGCCGCTACAGATAAATGTCCGAAATGTGGGGAGTTGGGTGCCTCTTTTTTGCATCTCCTTTGGTCCTGTCCTAGTGTAAGTCGCTTCTGGGGCAGGGTCCTAGGTGTATGTGAGGGACTGGGGGCTCCACGAGCCATCTTAGCAGAAAGCAATGTACTACTGGGGGTATGGTTAGACTCGATTGTATCTAGAGAGATGAATTCTTTGTTGCTAATTCTCACTTCATTAGCCAAAGTGATAGTGGCACGCTATTGGATGGCGCACAAGGGCCCGTTCTTTATGGAGTGGTTAAATATGGCAAAAACAACCTATGAACATGAAAAGTTTTTTTTATGCATCTAACCAAAGAATTGTTAAATTTCACACCATATGGAATACTTGGTATCACTCTGAATATTTTGTCTTTAAAAGTACTAACTAAATAAGTTTTTTTTTTTTCTCAATTGTTATCACCCAGCGAGAGATTTTATGTTTATGTAATCTTTTGTGTCACTAGATTTAAATGAGAGGGGGCTCGTGAAGGGGAGTGAGGGGCTTTCCCTCTTTGCCCCATCCCTCTCTCTCTTATTCACGTGTTTATCTCACCCCCAGTCGTCTGTATTTTTTTTTCTCCTTTTCTCTCCTTTTTTCCTTGTAAACCCTTTTTTTTAATCTTCGACAGTTACCTTTTAGCCTGTCTTTAACCCCATAGGATACACTCTTCGTACATTGGCATTCTCTCCGATGTGTACCATCTCTAGCCCCTAGTTCGTATATTTGGCATTAGAAAAAGATCTCCACCGTACCGTCAAAAGTTTACTGTCCTTTTTACTGTTAACGATTGTAACATTGTGCTTTTTTATCTCTCTGGCATGTATGAAATGTATTACATTTTTTTTTTTTTTCAATGTATGTGTATAAATGATAAAATCTAAATATAGACTTAATTTAAAAAAAAAAGAATAAGTTTGATTTAAAAAAAGTCATGAAAAACCTGGTCGATATTTTCTGGTGTTGACCATGTTCATGTCAACCTTTTGCTTGTGTCGACCTAGTGTATTGCGACTATTCTTAAGTGTTGACCTATGCACTATTGACTAGTGGCCAGTGACTGTCGATGCAGGCTATATGGTCGCACAAAAGGTCTATATGCATTGGGTTGACCACATAACTTTGACATGGCTAAGGTCGACATGGTTGAAAAGTCGACAATGGCTAGGTCAACGTGGGTTTTGTCCTACTGTATCCACTAGGGCGTGGAGCGACAATAGAAGAGTATGGCGAGCGGACACTGTACACTTGGACGGTGTCCATGTCGACCAAAATCCAAATAAAGGATACATACTGTACATAGTGGCATATTCCATCTTGGATGAGTTTTTCACCAGGTGAAACAAAAGAGTACATTTTCGCCTATGCCATTGAACTTTTTAGGGGGGGGGGGGGCGAAAACTGCCATGAAATGCAAATTGGCAAATTTGCCGATATGGTGTCAAATTCGCCAATGCATGCATTTTTCACCAATGCTGGATTTTTCGGCTAGATGAAAAATCAGTTCTGAGTTTGAAATGGGGAAAACTGATGATTTTTGGATTGAATACTGGCCATAGACTTTACAGGGTGTACGGTCATTAGGTTGACACACCAAAGGTAGACCAATGAAGGTCAACATGGATTGAATGTCGACACATGCATTAGGTCGACAATGGCTATGTTGACAGTCAAAAGGTCTACATAGGTTTTTCACTTTTTTTGAGCTGACATGTGCCGACAGGCAGTATTTTATGCCCTACCATCCACAAGGGCATGAAGGGAGAATAGATTTGTGTGCCTGAAGCATGGCGAGCACAACCGTACACTTTGATGGTGGCCATGCCGACAATCGGGACAAAAAAAGGTGAAAACCCCATGTTGACTTTTTGACTGGTGACCTAATTCTTGGGTTGACCTTTAGTGGACGACCCAATGCATGTCGACCTGATATTGGTCAACCCAATGACACATACCACCGTGCAGCATTGATATTGTCTGGTGATCCCCAGGAAATAGACTCTAAAGGGACACATCATTTCAAATAATTTTTGCTTTCTTTGTGTTTCCATTAATCATTTTCATCAGTACTTATTATCCCTTTGAGTGCAAATGTTGCTGTAAGAGATTAAAATATTGGGTAAAAATCCTGGCGTCGCTCACAGCGACTGTTCTTTTTTTGGGTGCAATATTTCACAAAACTTCAATCGGTTGACATGGCTGTGAGCGTTGCTGGCATTTTATTGGATATTTTGAGGATTTCTCACAGCAATGTTGGCATTCAAAGGGTTGGCAATGTTGGCACTCAACATTGGTTGCTTTTTTTATTCCTAGAATTATTGATGCTAATTGGTATATTTTTATCTCTAGGTTTCTTATTTAAAAGTGTATTTCCTCACTATACACACTCCATTGACCTGCTGCTCCACACGGGAGGATTTTGTCATTTCAGAGCTCACTTTAGGACACCTACTGTATGTTATGCTCTGTAGATCTTCCCACCTGGCACTTCTAAAGTTTGCCTCTCTCCTGTCTGTCACCATACACATCTTTCCTGTATTTTTGTTACCCAAGATATATCCAAGAATGGCCTTTACTTGCTGTTTGGCAACATAAATTCATGGTTAATGTTGAGAGTATGTATGCACAAGTTAAAGAAATGTTAATTTCTTTAACTTGTGTTAAAGTGCATGCACAAAATTTATCTGGATATATCAAACTATGCCAATTCTCTTCTAGCTCATTATGCTGTGGGATGGTTGCAGGAGGTGGATTGTTATTCCCTATATGATGTAGACAGCGCAATACTTTTCCCATACTCACCCAGAGCACTCATACATTTAAATAAAAAACAGATACACTGAGCTGCAGAAAAACTCTTTATTTTCTTTGCAAAATAAAACTCTGGAAGCATGGCCAAAAGAGTTTTCTTCTGTACAGGCTCATGATATATTTGACTATTTTGAAACCACAATGAAAATTCTCCAATCCTCTGCTCTTCAGGAAGTACATTTCAGGGTAATTCACAGGGCATACAAGTCTCAAAAGCAGCAAACTTTCTTTGTCCCTGAAGAAACAGGCAGATGCATGAAGTGTGGCTTTCACACAGCCACATTTCTCCAAAATTTCTGGTCCTGTGGGTACATAAAAAGTTCTGGTTCAAGGTACTATATTTCGTGGAAAGAGAATTCCAGTTAAAGGTTGAGTTACAACTAGTTCCGATTATGTTTCTGAACTTTAAGGCATGGAAATTAGAGGCTAAGCAGAGTTACCTAATTCCTTTCCTAACAATTTTACTAACTGTGGCAAAAAAGGTTATCTTGAAGTCCTGGACAAGCAAACACATACCCAACTTGACAGAGGTCGAGGAACAACTTAATACTTACATGGCATTTGATAGATATAATTCAATCCACTCCACTCAGTCAATCTCATGCAACTTCTTCAAAAAATGGGAACCTTACATTCATATTAAACCTTTAGAGATACAGGGGGAAATTTACTAAAGGAAATTTGTAGAAAAATAGGTGTATTTGTATCCAGAAATACACTTATTTTTGATATTTACTATCCTGAAAATACGGCAATTCGTATTCGTATTGATGTGCTATCAATACGAATACGAATTGCCGTATTTTCGGGATAGTAAATGTCAAAAATAAGTGTATTTCTAAATACAAATACACCTATTTTTTACAAATTTCCTTTAGTAAATTTCCCCCACAGAATCAATTTATGCATGCGCTAGATTTCTGATTCCCTGTAATTTTGTTATGTATTGAGAACTTGACCGCCACAATATTTCAAGGTCCTTTAAGGTCTTTCAAGTTTGACTTCATGTGTGATATATGTACATGACTAGTGTGTCCTGTTGTGCCTAGGCCCATCTATCCATATGCCCATCTATCTATACAGTGGCTTATGTATCCAACCATTTCATCACTCATTCTCTATGCTCTCCCCCCCCCCCCTTCTTCTCCCAATGTGTTATTTGATTGATCATTGTACTCGCAAATGATATCGTTACTGCAACGTTTTACTTTGTTTATATTGCAAAATCCTAAAAATATACTTTTCAAAAAACTTGTGTTAAAGAAATTGCAATTTTGCTGAGTTGAAAGTTCATGTTCTTTTTTGTCATGCTGTAGGAGGAATATTCAGCAGAGGGACTTAAATGGTCTTTTATCAGTTACCAAGACAACAAGAACTGTGTGGAGCTCATTGAAGGAAGTCCAGTCAGTATCTTCTCTTTGCTAAATGAGGTTTGTAATTATACTGTGAGATGTCTGTGACAATAATGCTACCCATTGTGTACTGTTTATTATATATAAAATTTGTACACATTACCGACACAGAAAAATATGCATTAGTAATTGGTCTTCACGCCTCCTAAGGGAAGGGCCCAACTAACTTAATGCCTCTTAAGATGCAAAAATAGATGTTTTGTACGATATCACAGGATAACCTGGGCACAAGCAGCCATAAGGTTTTTTGTTTGTAGATGTAAGGTCTTTAAATCTAGTATATACATTTTTTTTTTACCTATTTTAAAGCATGTGCTATTATGTAAACCAATGTATGAGCAGATCCTTTTTATTGTGGGCATTTCTAAGCAAAATATATTTATTTGTGGTGTGTGCATGTTTCCAAATATTCTTTTAAATACATACATATAGAATAGGATTCACCTTTAAGTATTTGAGTGCAAATTTCCCATGCCATGTCACTTTTTTGAGGAGCGAATCAGTATGGGTGAAAACGGACGAAAAATTTGCCAAAACTACATGAATTTGCGGCAAAAATCAGATTGAATAGGGTGAATTGAATTTGCCCTAAAAAAACGGGGAAAACTGAAAATTTTTCGACTGGTGAAAATTTTGCTGGGATTGAATACGGGTCATAGACTTTACAGGGTACACGGTTAGTTTACACACCAAAGGTTGATATGCATTGGTTCAACCACCGAAGATCGACATAGCTTATAGGTTGAAACCTGAAATAGGTCAACATGTCTAAGGTCAACATGGATGGAAGGTCGACACATGCAATTAGGTCGACATGGGTTTTGAATCTCTGTCACCACTAGGACACACCAGGAGACCGTGCTAATGAATTTCTTATGCAATACTTGCACATCTATTGGTGTGTTACTGAGGCTCTAAATATGTTTATGTAAGAACTAATGAGGCAGTGGTAGCGGCTTGTTTTGAGCTTTGCATACAGACTCTGTTACATATACAGGTGTTGAATATCAAATTATATAGCATATTCTCCTGGTGCGTCCACCGCATTGTGACTAAGATGAATTTTTGGCAAAAAAAAAAAAAGACACACTGCCTTTAGCAAAATCACCTGGGACCTGTTGACTCACCGGGACATGACTCCATGCGCTGTGTTGCATATGAAGGCTAGATATTTTAAGACACTTCTGTGTGCTTTGTCTACTTTTGGCACCCATTGTTGTTCTCTACCATTTATCTCAAGCGAGCTGCTTTCCTCTTCTCTGTTTCGACAAACTTATTTTGCTATGTGGGTACTTCTGAGGTCATCTACAGCTCATAGTAACTGTGTGCCTAGTATTTCTCTTTGGCAGCATCATAGTGCTGGACACAGAGCCAGAATATTTGGCTAAATTTGCAGAAGTTTTGAAAGCAGCTGCTGCCAACAAGGAGGTAACACAAGTCACCAAAGGGAGGACAGAGACTGCAAGTTAGGTTAATTCTTTGGATCCAGCAGCTGAACAAAGATGTTATTTCAAAACAACCGTTTTATTCACATTATAACAATCCTCATTACTGTATTATGTGTTCAGACAGCCATTACAAATGTTTATTGGTTCCAGAGTTTTCTGTACTATAGCCACCTTTAGTTGGTTCGCTCCAGAAAGATTTAGAAAATCAGCATTATTTGTAGATCAGCTTAAAAAAAAAGTTGCAAATTGAAAGGTACTAAACTGCAGAAAACAATGTTCTATGTGGGATTGCTATTTTATGATAAACCTTTTAATTCCAAAACGTTTTTGTTGATATTAATGCTACTTCATCCAGATTCTTATTTGCTTTCTAAAGGCATTGTGTGCTAAATGAATATTCATGAGAATATAATATGTTGTAGGCCAATCAGCTCCTCATTACTGGTCCTGAAGTGCCTCATTGAAGTCAGGTTCACAGTAAATGCATACATTGTGATCTCCTAGTAATGACAACACCCCAAAAGGCTGTTTCCAGTAGAGGTGGATTTTTTAAGTGGGAAAACAAATTAAATATTGAAACACATTTTTCCATACAATAACTTGTATTTATGTGAGTTGCTATTTGCTCTTCTGTAGGAATGCCGTCTGAACAGGCCTTCGGATGCTGGCCAACTCCAGTCTCGGTTAGAAAAAACTCTTTCCCACAACAAGTGCTTTAGATGGGACAAATGCAGTGAAAAACCTAACTTTATTGTATCGCACTATGCTGGAAAAGTGACATACCAAATACAGAACATGGCAGAGAAAAATAAGGTGTGTAGACTGCAACATGTGTGCCTTTGCTTACCTGCTTACATGGGGTTTAAGGAAACCAATGTGGCCAGATCCAATAGCTGACAACAGAGAGTTGTATGCTGGGCACACCATGGACATGGGGAGCAAGTTTAGGGCCTTCCACTGAATGGATTTGGATGTGAACTTCAGAGAGGGATGGCAAATTGTCTTGGATGCCTATTGGAGTGTCCAGGACTTTCCCATGTCAAGATGGTGTATGTCAGACAGACCTTTTACCCGGGGAGCATGTTCTGGGCCTTCCACTAGATGGATTTAGATGGAAATGTCACAGACACATGACAAATGGTCTGGGATGTCTAACGGAGTTCCTGATGTGGCTTCCTCTTGGTGAGAGCCATGACGAAAATTGACCAGGAGAGCCTGTTCTGGGCCTTTCAGTGTGAAATGAAAACTTCACAGAGGTGTGGCAATTGGTATGAGAAACAAAATTAGGAGGGTTTGGAGTTCGGGTGCCTCCTAAACGGAAATCAATCTCTGGGCAGAGTGTCCTCTGATGCTAAAAGAAAGGCAGCCGCAAGAGCAGCTGAGACTCCCAAAAAATAAAAAATCCCCCAAAATTTACAAAATGCTACAGATACAGAAAAAAGCAAAATGCATTGCATTTCAAAAAACATTGGGAAAAAAAGACTGCTACTCAGAGAAAGTCTGGAGATTATGGCTACAGACGAAATCCCATCAACAAAAATGACAGCAGCTACCTCCTGGGTCTGTTGAAAGAGCTGTCAAGCTTAAAATAAGAGAAGGATAAAGTTAAATTAATGGTAATTGCACAACTAAACACGATCAATGCCCGGTACCTCAGTAATAAGATTTGAAAAACCACATAATAGTAGGTAATTAAGATATTTTAGGGCCTAATTCAGACCTGATTGCAAAGCACATTTTGTGCCTGATTCAGACCTAATCGGTCGGGGCCAAATTCGGGCCTGTTTTCGATTGTGCGGGTCTGCGAATGGGTGAATATGTGCATGTGCAGACCCCCTGTGCGAACGCTTTGGTGAGTGTCACACTCACCAAGGCATTCACACGGGAAGGGGATGGCAGCATGAAAACACTGGGCGTTCCCCTGGGAATGCAGGTGAATTGATGCCTGCTTGTGGCGGGCGGCTGCCGTTGCATTTCTGCGCATGTGCAAACCCCAACAGTGACAGCTTCACACTCGCCGGGCTGTTCGCTCTGGGGAGGGAGGGATGGGGGTTGAACACAGAGCAGGATCAGGGAAATGCCCAGTGTGTTATGGATGTCCCTATAAAACTCTTGCATTCCCCTGGGAACACGGGCGGGATGATGCCTGCTGGGGCAGCTAACATCCTGTGATGCTTATCCCTGGTAAATAAGTCAGTTCAAACTGACTTTTATTTGTGAAGGCAGGAGAAATCTTTTGATGGCCGTTGACCATAGAATGATTTCTCCTTCAAGCGGTTGAATGCGAGGGGTGGTGTTCGGCTGGGCAGCGGGCAGCGTTAAGCCACTCGCTAACTCACTAATCACTCTATTACTTTATCCAGTTGCATTTGGAGCCCAAATTCAAATGTTCGGGCCCTCTCCATGGAAATATTGTGCATGCATTTTAAGATATGGTACATCAGGACCCAGTCAGCATTCCGCCAATTTAGGATGCTGGCAATTTGACTATCAACGCCAGAATCCCAACACTGGTTAAAAGACTGGTGCCGGAACTGTGACATCCCTCTTGTGGCCGGTGCCCGAATTCCGACCATTAGTATGCTGGTGCTGGTTACAATTATCCAATGGGGGTTAGGCATAGTCAGAATAGGTAAGGTTAGAGCTGGGGAGGTTAGGGTGGGATGCAGTCATTGGGTCTACAGCATGATGGTTGACAGTCATTAGGTCGACACCCTTAGGTCTACATGGGAAAATGTCGACATGGTTCTAGGTCGTTAGTTCGACAGGTCATTAGTTCGACAGTGTCTAGGTCAACAGTCAAAAGTTGACATGGGGCTTTTCACTGTTTTTTGAGCCGACATGTGCCGAAAGGTATTTCATGCCCTGCCATCCACTGGCGTGGTGGGAGAATAAAATAGTGTGCTGTGCGTAGCGAGACACCTTGCCCGAAGCATAGCAAGCGCAAGTTTATCTTTCTCAGTATATGTAAGTTTTTGTTACTCTTAACCAGTTGTGTCAAATTCATGGGCCTCCAGCTATTGTGGAACTACATGTCCCAGCATGCACTGCCAGAGTTTTTGCAATCCATTATATAAAATCCGTGGCAAGGCATGCTGGGACATGTAGTTCCACAACAGCTGGAGAGCCATGAGTTTGACACCACTGCTCTTAACTGATACATCCATGCATACCTGTGTATGTTCCATTATACCCCCAATACAGATGGAGCCCTCTCATCTATTCCTTTAATAGGATTAAGTGAGTAATAGGATTACTCTGGTAATCCCCTTCTGTATTGTTCGATGTATTGTATTGCAGCTGAGAACAATAGGATAGCCAAGGTGAGCCTAAGAAAGATAAATAAGAGGGGCTCCATCTGTATGTCTGACATGTTTCCATGTATTTATGCATCCCTCGTGGTAGGAGAGGGGGAAGGGGGAAATATGTGAGTCTTCAGCTATGTTTGTTAAAGAAAGAAAGAAAGAAAAATGTTAACTTGTGTGAGCAAGTTGAGCATCTATTAAATAAAGCATCCCCAATAAATTGATATATAAATTGGGTCCTACATACGACAGATAAATATTTTTCTTCTGCATAAACTTGTACCAGACCAAAATTCTCCACTGTCCCAGCTCTCATCCCTTTGACACAGTTATCTCACCCAAGTGTAACTAGGGCACTATCTGTGTGTAGGTTTCCTACACAACCAACACACAGATAGTGCCCTAGTTACACTTGGGTGAGATAACTGTGTCAAAGGGATGAGAGCTGGGACAGTGGAGAATTTTGGTCTGGTACAAGTTTATGCAGAAGAAAAATATTTATCTGTCGTATGTAGGACCCAATTTATATATCAATTTATTGGGGATGCTTTATTTAATAGATGCTCTACTTGCTCACACAAGTTAACCTTTTTCTTTCTTTCTTTCTTTCTTTCTTTCTTTAACAAACATAGCTGAAGACTCACATATTTCCCCTCTTGGTGCTTCAGTTTCCTCCCACATTCCAGAAACCGCCAAGTACTGTACACACGGAGAACTTTTAATAGGAGATTTTGACTAGATAGTCAAAATCTCCTAGAAGGTTAGCCAAAATCTCCCTATTTTTCTCCTGCTTAGTCAATATTGTCTAGCAGAAATTGCTTAGCATAGATTGACTGTGCAGGCAAAGCAATTTTGACTAGATCATAGACTATGATTGCTTAGACAAAATCGCTTAGTCAAAATCTCCAGTGCATCTAGCCAAAATCTCTCCCAAAATTGGTTAGTCAAAATTATCCATTAGTCAAATTCTCCCCGTGTGTACACCCCTTAAGTTAATTGGCCTCTGATTAATAAATAGTGCTTCATTCCAGCACTCTTGACACTTGTTGCTAGTGTGCAATAAGAAAAGATGATACTTGTTTAGTTTCACGGCGCCAGCTTGCACTACGTTTGAAGCTACTCTAATAGCATAGCCCAATGGCTGCCTGCGGCAGGCTAAGCTAGGTTATCAGCGTAGCCCAAAGGCTGCCTTACTTGTGTAGTTTCACAATGGCAGCATAAGCTACATTATCAGCATAGGCTGGCACCGTGAAACTACACAAGTAACTACTCTGCTGTTTCCCGGGAACAGCATGTCTGTCCCTGGCGTCCCTGTTAAACCTAGTCAGCGCCTCTCTCACATGGCAGCGCCAGCATGATCCCCTCTTTTTGGCGGAGAGGGGATAATGCTGGTGCCGGCGGAGAGGCGCTCCATCTGTTTGACATGCAGGAGTGTCTCAGACGCTCCATCAATGATACGCTCCTGCTTCTGAGTATCTATTGTTGAGATGTATGATATGGCAGATGTGAATGTGTTCCTGAAACACCCCCACTATCCACAGCAGCCCAAAGCGTAGCGAGCCCCGCGAGGGGATGTTTCACGCGTCCTCCCGACCTTTTCATACCCCCACTATCCACGTCGGCGTGGAGTTGATATTATATAGTGCGGAGATCCCGAAGCGTGGCGAGCAGACGCAGATTACCTTACATGTAATCCACGTCCCCTCGCTGCGCTGGCCACACTATATAAAATCAACTCCACGCCGACGTGGATAGTGTGGGTATGAGAAGGTTAGGAGGACGCGTAACGCGTCCGCTCGCCACGCTTCGGGCTGCCGTGGATAGTGGGCGTGTTTCAGGAACACATTCACACCTGCCATATCATACATCTCAGCAATAGATACTCAGACACAGGAGGGTATCAATAATGGAGCGTCTGAGACTTCCTGCGTGTCAAACAAATGGAGCGCCTCTTCGCCTGTGCCAGCATGATCCCCTCTCCGCCAAAGATTGGGTATCATGCTGACTAGGCTTAACAGTGACGCCGGGGACAGAGATGCTGTTCCCGGCAACAGTACTGTAGTTACTTGTGTAGTTTCACGGCGCCAGCCTATGCTGATAACGTAGCTTATGCTGCCGCCAGGGACTGACTACGCTGGGCGCGGGAACACTACGCTGATTCTGACAGGTACGCTACGCTGACGGCGTGAAACTACACAAGTACCGAAAAGATTTAACATTATTTTCAATTACATTTAACTAAATTAATATATACTGTAACTACCTAATTTGATTTATTTCATAGCGTAACTTCTATCTTTTGGATAACCATATTCTGGTTATTCGTGTTAGTAATTTAACTTGTCACATTTATTACCCAGGACCCAGTTCCCCCAGAGCTTATCCAACTTCTGAAAGAGTCCACAAATAGTCTGCTTCAAAAGCTATTTCCAGCGGAGAACAACAAACAATCTGATGCGGGCACACAGAGATCAGTTGTGACCTTAGTTTCCAAATTTAAGGTGAGTTGCGTCACTACAGATACTGTTAAAGGGGAAGAGACCAGAGAAAGGTAGATGTGATTGGTTAGCCACGGCTCTGTTCAGCTATGTGCAGCTTTTTCTGGCTAAGCTCCAATCACTGGCAAACAGTGGTTTGCTGCTTTAGTTTCAAACCTTTTGCATGTTTTTTTAAATAAACTTTGTATTTTGAGTTGCAATTACTTTTAAGGGGGTCATTCAATGTCACCGCCTTTCATGCTGCCGACAGCAGTGAAGGCGGATTTCAACAAAACAGATCCGACTTTAAATGAAACTCCTGCGGATTGTCACGTTGTTTTTCGACAATCCGAAGCTGTTTTCACTGACACCCACTTTTCCGACACTTGGCAACAGTAACATTGAATTCCAGCTGTCGAGTTACTGTTGAGCTGGGCTAAAATGGTCCGGAATCCAATATTGAATGCCCCCTAAACTGTAAAGCAAAAATGTATTTATTTAAAACTCCTTGTAATAACTAATATTTAGTTCCTTATACAGCATTGTAGATTTATAGAGGCAGTGATGATGGTATCAAAAAGAATTACACTGTGGTCTAAATTTACTGAAGCTTTTAAAAATGAAACGTGGTGAGGGTTTTCTCTATAACATCATAGAAAATGATAGGCAGAATGTGGTTGCTATGGGCATATCCGCTCTTTTCATTTTTACAAGCTCTAGTAAACATACCCCTTTGTGGAGAGAACTACAGTATTTGGTAATGTAGAACAAAGTTGGTGAGGGACCCTAGGAGTCCCTCCAGAGAAGGCTTTCTTGGTGGCGCACTCTTGTGTAATGTTTATACAAAATAAAACTTAACTTTTAATGTTGACTGTTAATATAAATGAATCAGAATTATCTTCATATCGGTAGCAATCTGATTGTATATCAGATCAAATCTGATTGGGTGTTAGTTCCTAGAACGTTTCTGAATATCAAAAGGTCTCAGTCTAATTGGGTTGTGTTCCCATTGGTATTGGTAGGTGGGACAAGAGTAAAGTGCAAATATGTTAATATTTTGTGTATTTTATGTATTTTGGTGCTTAAACCCTTTTTATTTTTATTTGCCCCAAATTATTGTGGAGGTCACATTCATCGGGTTATTATTCCACCAGGCAGTATTACAATTGCCAAAAAAATGGAAAGGGGAAGGAAAAGAAGTTGTTAACGGATGCACTCCTCTTGGACACTTTATATTCAGTGTCATTGAAAAGAAAAAAAATGTTCAAGTTTTATCTAAAACCGTGGAAGCTCATAGAAACATAGAATTTGACGGCAGATAAGAACCATTTGGCCCATCTAGTCTGTCCCTTTTTTTTATCCTTCAGGTAATCTCAACCCTTTTTAATCCTTATTTCTTTGTAAGGATATTCATATGCCTATCCCAAGCATGTTTAAATTGTTCTACTGTCTTAGCCTCTACCGACTCTGATGGGAGGCTATTCCACTTATCCACTACCCTTTCTGTGAAGTAATTTTTTCTAACATTTCCCCTGAACCAACCTCCCTCCAGTTTCAGTGCATGTCCTCGTGTTCTATTACTACTTTTCCTTTGAAGAAAATTTCCCTCCTGAACTATGTTTAAATCCTTGATATATTTGAAGATATCTATCATGTCCCCCCTTTCCCTTCTCTGTACCAAACTATACATGTTAAGATCTTTTAGTCTTTCCAGGTAAGTTTTGTGGTGTAGGCCATGCACCATTTTAGTTGCCCTTCTTTGTACACTCTCTAATGTATTTATATCTTTCTGAAGATATGGTCTCAAGAACTGGACACAGTATTCCAGATGGCGCCGTACCAATGACCTATGAAGTGGCATTATACTTCTTCTTTTCTGCTACGGATTCCTCTCCCTATGCAACCAAGCATCTGACTATCCTTCCTCATTGCTTTGCTACATTGCTTTCCTGCCTTTAAGTTACTTGAAATAGTGACTCCTAGATCTCTTTACTCCTCAGTAGTTTCCATTATAGTACCCTTGATACTATATTGAGCTTTTGGGTTTTTGAGTTCCAAGTGCATAATTTTGCATTTTTTAGCATTAAACTGTAGTTGCCATGCCCTTGACCAATTCTCAAGTTTACCTAGCTCATCAACCATTTGATTTACCCCTCCTGGTGTGTCTACTCTGTTGCATATCTTTGTTTCATCTGCAAAAAGGCATACTTTCCCTTCAATATCATTTGCAATGTCACTAACAGATATTAAAGAGCACTGGTCCAAGTACAGATCCCTGGGGTACTCCACTGGTAACATGTCCCTCCAATGCACTCCATTTACTACAACTGTCTGTTTCCTATCCTGCAACCAGGTTCTTATCCATTTAATTGTTTTAAAATCCAATCCCACAATTTCAAGTTTATTTAGCAGCCTGCGATGTGGGACAGTGTCAAATGCCTTACTAAAGTCTAGATATGCCACTTCTACGTCTAGATATGCCACAACACGTGTTTCGCTATAGCTTCTTCTAGCTAACCAGTTAGCTAGAAGAAGCTATAGCGAAACAAGGGTCCTAATCTCTAATAGGACAGATAGTAGACTGTGATGTAGGCTACAGGAAATGTCTTGTTTGTATTGCTGATTAGAACTATAGGATTTCTGTATCCACATTAGTAGGGTATTACCATAGTAGGGTGAAGCACAGCGTGGACCACACAGCAGGTTCCTACAGCCTGTTGGTCCCCGCTGTGCTTCACCCTACTATGGATGCATTGGTTGTCTAACTCCTGATGAAGGTCCTATTCGGACTGAAACTCTAACGTTGATTATCCACTTTATTTCTGCTGCATTTGATATTTGAAAATACTGTACACAGCTGATTTTATTTGCTTAAACAAGTCTGGAGAGTGAGTCCTTTCTACTGTCTATATACATGAACTTCCCACAAAGTTCTGGACATCACCCTGGCAGTTGTTTGCCCATTAAATGGAGTGCGATCTTGTACCACAAATATATATATATATATATATATATATATATATATATATATAAAAGCAGAATAGAGGTGCACTCCCACAGACTCCACAAACAAAAACAGCCAGACACAGTAGTAGTGCTAATGTTTCGGGGTGTGACCCCCTTTATCTAAGCAAAAATATGTGATAACAAGAAGAGGCAAACAATCTTACCTATATAGTGGAAGTAGGAGGTGTCCCAATCATAGGTGCCGCTGTGTGCTGACAATCCACAGCCGCCGCACGGGAGCCTCCCGGAAGTTCGGACCTGACAGCGTCATGTCACTTCCGCCTCGACACGTCCTCCGGCCGGCTCGTGCTGGGATAGGTCCAGCTCATCCAGCGTTGCCTGTTGTCATGGGGACCAAGCAAACAAAATACAAATCAATCCGTGCATATGTAAACAAGTGTGAAGCAGATCAAAAGTATATCTAAATATAGCGGGCATGTAATACATATCAAAGAACCGCTGGAAAACGAAAAGAGTGCAATGGTGAACATGAATCTATAATGTATCCCAATACTGGGTATATCGATCGGTCACATACTGTATGGGAGGGAAGACATGAATACTATGATGGGCCTGCAGTACTAATTGAACATATTAAATGTCAATTGCTCATTGAGCCCCCTTGGGCTGACAGTATCCAGTCTGTATATCCATTTGGTCTCCGCTTGTAAGAGTTTCCTGCCTCTGTCCCCACCTCGAATGTCCCAAGGAATTTGATCAATGATCGTATATCTGAGGGATGCAAGGCTGTGTTTAGCAAGTGCGAAATGTTTCGCTACAGGTTGTTCGTGGTCATTTTGGGCGATGGCCGTCCTAATCGCATATCGATGGGCGGCCATTCTTTCTTTAAACGTTCAGATGGTCTTGCCCACGTAACACAGTCCGCAAGGACATTTGAAGTAGTTAACCGAGACTATGAGGAGAGCAACGTCTACGGATGGCTAACTGGTACCAATCAAGGCAAACTGCTTACACGCACAAGAAGACACTTCAACCGCAAACAACGAGAATATGATTCTGCTAGTGACTCCCAATCATCAGTGGGAGAGTCACGCAAATCCACTACCAGGAACAAAAATAAGAACAAACCTAATAACACAGGGAAGCCCCCTTTATGGGTGAGGACCCGCGCGGGGCAGAAGGAGACCCACTCGAAGAGGTGGCCAACAAAAGCGGCGCAATACCAAAGGGCCGCAAAAAATAAACACCATATTTAATCTGACAGACCAGACCCTATCTCCAGCCGAAGTCAAAGTACTTAATCGTGATCTATCTTTCGTGCCCACGAACAACCACGATGATTTCCAATGGAAACTGGAAACCTCACGCCTACACCGCCAACTCAAGCTCCGCGATTATTTTAAAACACACACAGAAACGACCACGGTCGATAATAAATATTCAAAATTTAAAAACAAATCCAAATTCGAGCCTCCCTCATCCAATATATCCATCTCCAGTTTCATCAAAACGCTGGAATTCCAGGTGAATGAGAACCAAGACACAGCAAAGATGAAATTCGCCAATCTATCTGGAGAGGAATGGAGAGCCATCAAAGAGCTCCGCAATAAAGAGGATGTGATGATCCTTCCTGCCGATAAAGGCGGGGGATAGTTCTGCAAAGCTTATCCAACTATAAAACAGAAGTATACTCTCAACTCAATGACACCGAGGTGTACGAGCGTTTACAAGCAGATCCCACCACACAATATAAAAATGAGCTCGATGGCATTTTGGACCAAGCCACATTTGAAATGACGATACCTGCTGAGCTGGCCAATTATTTAAAAATCAAATTCCCATGGGTACCCATTATTTATTGTCTACCCAAGATTCATAGGAATCCGTCCCGGCCACCCGGCCGTCCAATCACCTCTGCACGAGAATCCATCTACAGCAAAGTAGCAACACTACTGGACCACTTTATACAACCGTGCGTACAGTCCCAATCAACATACCTCCGTGACACCACTGATCTACTATTGAAATTGAAATCTCCTACAGACATTCCTGATGACCTACGGCTGTGAACTTTGGACATCTCAAGTCTGTATACGAGCATACCACATAGCGGGGGTATAGAGGCCATGCAAGCACTGATGGAAAATGACATCAACTACACAGGTCCTCAACCAGAGTTCATGATCAAACTTCTCAAACTGACCTTATTTCGCAATTACTTCATGTTCAATGGAGAATTCTTCCAGCAGCGCACGGGGTGTGCGATGGGTTCGCCCGTCGCACCCTCGTACACCAATGTATATATGTACCAACTGGAACAAAAGCTTTTCCTGACGTCTGACATGAAGACAAACATCTATTTCTTTTGTCGGTACATAGATGATGTCCTATTATTCTGGAGTGGCACAGAGACCTCATTTCAGACATACATCGAAAAGATCAATAGCCTTGACTGTCCGATTAAATTCACGTAAAACATGAGCCAGGTGGCCATCAACTATCTAGACGTGAACATCTACATCAACAAAGGAACTATTGAAACTGACATCTTCTGTAAACCGACAGACAGAAACACGCTGCTTGCTGCTGATAGCCACCACCCTGTATCCACAAAAAACAGTCTCCCGTACTCACAACTCTTGAGAGTGAAACGCATCACAAGCCAAAATGAGAGATTACCAGATAATCTGAAGATGATGAGCGACAAATTCCTCACGAGAGGATACAAGCAGGAGACCATCAACCAATCCTTGGCCAAACTGGAAAAAATCACCAGAGAGGAGACACTCAAGAAAATAGTTTCTATTAATGAGGAGACAACTAAAGAGAAAATTCGGTATTTATGTATTATCTGGGCTCCCATGTTAAATGCACCCCATTTTTTCATACCCCTACTATCCAACTACGCATTGAGTTGATTTTATATAGTGTGGCGAGCGCAGCGAGCCACCGTGCCCGAAGCGTGGCGAGCGCAGCGTGCCCAGCGAGGGGACGCTGTCTCAAAAAAAACGGGAGCCCAGATATTACATAAGTACCGAAAATTCATTGGGTGCGAGGCTACACAACAGCAGATATTTCAATTAAAACAACTGCCAACAAACTATGGCCTATGGTCCAACAGGACAAAGACTTAAAGGTATTAAAGAACGCCAGGATCATGCCCTGCTACACGAGAGGCAGGAATATAAGAGACATGCTCGTGAGGACTGATGTCACCAAACGAGAAAACCTCAAGACCTGGCGGGTGCTATCACTGTATTGGATGTACAACGTGTCGATATATGACACCGGGTAGATACTTCAACCACCCACACTCCGGATTGAAGATTAACATCAAAAGCCCACTTACATGCACCAGCTCACATGTCATTTATCTTATCAAATGTCCTTGCGGACTGTGTTACGTGGGCAAGACCATCCGAACGTTTAAAGAAAGAATGGCCGCCCATCGATATGCGATTAGGACGGCCATCGCCCAAAATGACCACGAACAACCTGTAGCGAAACATTTTGCACTTGCTAAACACAGCCTCGCATCCCTCAGATATACGATCATTGATCAAATTCCTTGGGACATTCGAGGTGGTGACAGAGGCAGGAAACTCTTACAAGCGGAGACCAAATGGATATACAGACTGGATACTGTCAGCCCAAGGGGGCTCAATGAGCAAATGACATTTAATATGTTCAATTAGTACTGCAGGCCCATCATAGTATTCATGTCTTCCCTCCCATACAGTATGTGACCGATCGATATACCCAGTATTGGGATACATTATAGATTCATGTTCACCATTGCACTCTCTTCGTTTTCCAGCGGTTCTTTGATATGTATTACATGCCTGCTATATTTAGATATACTTTTGATCTGCTTCACACTTGTTTACATATGCACGGATTGATTTGTATTTTGTTTGCTTGGTCCCCATGACAACAGGCAACGCTGGATGAGCTGGACCTATCCCAGCACGAGCCGGCCGGAGGACGTGTCGAGGCGGAAGTGACGTGACGCTGTCAGGTCCGAACTTCCGGGAGGCTCCCGTGCGGCGGCTGTGGATTGTCAGCACACAGCGGCACCTATGATTGGGACACCTCCTACTTCCACTATATAGGTAAGATTGTTTGCCTCTTCTTGTTATCACATATTTTTGCTTTGATAAAGAGGGTCACACCCCGAAACGTTAGCACTACTACTGTGTCTGGCTGTTTTTGTTTGTGGAGTCCGTGGGAGTGCACCTCTATTCTGCTCATACATCTACTACATCGAGTGAGCACCCCAGCTGTTACACTATGGAAGGACCTGGAGTGCCGGTCTCTATACTGCTATATATATATATATATATATATATATATATATATATATATATATATAAAAAGGGGGGGAATTGTAAAGCGCTTCGACCCGGCTGGTTCTGATTTATTTTGACAATCGTCCAATATTTAGTCTCTTATAAGATTATTCTTCTTCCAAAACATAACTCTGTATGACAGGTGGCTGCTGGCTTCTCCGTATTAGACTTTGCTGAATCGCCTCAGGGATTTGTACTAGGAAAATAGTGAGAAAACAGCGCTCTCTAGTGTAATAGGTAAATATCCCAAAGTTTGGAAAGTGGTAATGTGCGTAACGTGTTTAGCAGTTATTAGTGTTAATCAAATAGTGATCTTTATTATTCGTCCTCGTGATTACCTGGATACTACCTGGATGATGAAGAACTGACCCTTTTTTAGTAGTCTCACACGAGTTCAGGATTGTGATCCAGTTAGGAGTGCCACGTAGTATTTATAAAAATAAGGAAAACTCCAATTATAATTAAAAAGTGGAGTTTATTTAAAGTGCATAAGTGATAAATTAAATTAAATAAAGCTTATGCCCTCTCATACAGGCTGGACTTCAGGAGAGTGTGGTTACAATTTAGTCAGGTTCTGTACTTATAGTGTGGTCAATTAGACAAGCTGACCATGTATGAGATTTCCGGGTATCGTGCTTAGCATCTACTGCGCATGTGCGAGATTTTTCTAAAACTCGCGTGTATATTATCCCCCTAGATTACTATTGGCGATGATGACATAACATCGCTCATGTGCGGGAATGGATTGGAGGCATAGAGAGTGAGAACACTCTTCCGGCCTTTGAGACGCACACACGTGATTTCCTGTCATCGCGTGTTGCCTCAGGAGCTCCGTTCGGCCGGTGACGAGTGTTGCGCATGCGCAAAATGGTCATTGGTGGTACAGTGGAACCCCCCCCCCCCCTTAAGATTTAGGTTTAGTCATTGGTGGTACAGTGACACCCCCCCTAAACATTTAATAATTGGTGGCAGTGTCCCCCGTACCATCGTTGGTGGTATAGTGTGGCATCCCCCTCTCCCCGTTGGTGGCATAGTGTAAAAAAAAATATATATACTCACCAACTCCGGAGTCTTCCAGCTTCGTGTCCTGTCCCTGCAGCTTTCCATCTGACTGCAGCAGGCGGGCGCAGCGAGTCCTGGAGGCTTCCGAGCGGCAGCGGCTTCAGCGGGGCGGCTTCATCAGTGCTTCTTCATTGCAGCGTCTTCAGGCTTCCGGGCGGCAGCGGGGCGGTGAGTGACAGCAGGGCTCCGTGTTGGCGCCGTCTTCAGTAACAGTCACTCAGATGGCCCTGCTCATCCCCGCGCCACACATGCGGGAGATGTGCAGGAGCATCTAAGTGACTGCTCTGAATTGGCAGACAGGTCCGTTCTGAATCTTGTGCAGATTCAGAACGGCGGGGGCACGCATGCAAATCGCTGTGTGGACTACACACACAGTGATTTAAATGTGGTTTCAGGCATTTTCTGAGGGATTTACTAAAATCGCTCAGAAAATGCCTGTAAAAAGTGTGTGGGGCCCATAATAGAGGTTGGCCTAAAAGGTAGGATTCCCCCAAAAGAGCCATTGCTTAATAAAAAGCAGTGGCAGAAACAAATACAGTGGGCCAAAGAACACATGGCATGGACAGAAGGTCAGTGGAAACTGTCACACCAGGGGTCTGAGTCGCAGAGACTAAGACCTCTGGTGGGGACCTGGACAGATACCGGAATCGGGGAGGCTGCAGGAGACCCCTGCGCATTCACTTGCGCGACAGTGCACCCAGAGGCAGAGATGAGACAGTGATAAAATACAACCAGGTTTATTGAACAGATAGGAAGGTTGTATATGACGGGCAGTAAAGTATGCAATACGGAATGACACAGGACAGGTGAAATATGGTGCAGTGCAAAGCACTGATTAAGTCCATAAATAACAAAGTCAATATGAAGGGAGTGATACTTTACTGTACTTGAAATGAGAGTGAACTGTGAATCGATTACTGGAAAGCAAATCATATCATCTTGAGCACTACGTGGTGGTCCCTTACAAAGATACCCAGATAGGAGCACACACACGCTTTATTTTGTAAGCACATGTAAGCAACCCATCTTTGGGAAGTTGGGAGCTTTCCTTACAAACCCTGTCTATCATTGTATGATGAAATATACCTGATGTTGTTGTTTTATCTGCTTCTTTTTTGCATGGTGGGAGAGAAAGTGCTTCTCAAAAAACTAGAGACGTACCATCACTCATTGGAAAACAACATTAAAGCACACAACTGGGACGGAATGGTTATCAGTTTGTGAACATTTTTTATTGAGAAGGATAAGTGGCGCAGTGATCTCTTCATCTTGCATTTGTATATGTAATCACTGGAGAGACACTTGAAGGTAAAAAATAATGTTTTTTTTACCCAGATCGTGACAGAAACAAGTGATATGGAGTGAAGAAACTAAGATATCTGTTAGGACGGACACGTGCAGTGCTAGTCTTCACCTATAACAACCTCGTTCGAATGAGCTGGTTATGCCAGCTCCAACCCCGATGTCGCCAGGCCTTATGTGAGATAATGTGTCCGCCAAGTGCAAGAGGAAAGTTGTCTAAAGACGCACACAGGATGGGGCACCACCAGAGTCTTCAAAAATGCGGGTGCAACAATGCACTAAGGTGGTAAATAACAAATACAAGCCCAGACTTCTGCACAAGGAAGGAATGGCCCCTAGAGGGCAACCAGACCCACAGTGCGAGCTGCTGCAACAATGCAGAGATTGTACTGTACAAAATAATAATAAAAGAAGCAGCTGCAGGGAGAAGCCCCTGACTTACAGTATCTGGAATGATGGTATTACAGCAGACAGATCTCAGGAGGCTGCAGCGCAGGCAGACAGGACTACTGACTGGGACCAGGAACACGGACACTGTAGCACAAGCAGAGCTGAGCATGGAACACTGGATACAAGGACTGGGACCGCTCTGGAGCAGGAGCCTAGACAAACCAAACTGTACTGCGAACTAGGAACTCCCTGCAAGCTAGCAAGCAGCTAGGACAGACCTCTGACTAGACATAAACAGAACTATAACTGGCAGGGTCTGCATGCTGAGAACCTAACTAAATAACCTTGCATGCAGCCGCACCCAAGAAGCAGGGTATACATGAGACCCAGGGAGCTGGATCCACAAAACCCAGAGTACAGATCCAGGGAAAACATACAAGCTACAAACAGAATATATAAACTGCACATTTACACTGATCCGCTGGAGGCGAATCATAACAATATCGATATTTGGTAGTGATGGAAGAAAATATGTGAGACGTCGCATCGGGGAAGAGATACAGCCAGATTGCATTCAAGCGACAACAAAGAATCCTGCAAGTGTTATGATCTGGGCATGTATAACAGCAGAAACTGTATGCCGCCTTCATGTCATAGATGGCACACTGAACAGCAGAAAGTACATGGACCCCACCCTACAACCAAAACTTCTACCTTCTATCAGAGCTCTTTTTTCCAGATCTTTTTCCTGCAGGTTCAGCTCCCTGCCACACTGCACGGATATGTGAACAGTCGTTCACAGAGAATGACATACAGGTGCTCGGATGGACAGGAAACAGCCTAGACCTGAACACCATAGAAAATTTGTGGTTTCATTTGAAAAAACTGTTACTTTTGAGGTGTCCATCCAGTAAAAGAGAATTAATTGAGGCTATAATAGTCTCATGGCACCACATAATAAAGATGGAAGAGCTCCAAACATTGGTTGGCTCAATTCCACGTTGCTGTGCTGCTCTCCTGAAAAATAAAGGATACCCAACGAAATACTGTTATGACAGTGACATCATAAGCACACAGGGATTTTCACCCTAAGTGTTGTTTTCATTGCATAACTTCCCTTGTAATGCAAATATTTGACCTGTGTTGAATTCAACGTTAAATTTTCTTTCATTTGATATATATTTAATTTGCACTGGATGAAGTGTAACAGTTTTTATATGCATTCAAAGTTGAAAAACATTCAAATTTGTCTGCAATTTTGGACACCGGTGTATATGTCTAGTGTCAGTGAGTCTCCGAAACATTGCCATCTGCTGGCAGAGAGTAAAACTACATCTTTGTCACACATGTACAAACACAGAAGGTAGCAGACTAGCTTTCGAAGCTTTTGCTTTGAGCAACTACTTATTTATTCCTCTATAGGCGATTGTAATATATAGACGGATGATTGACTGCCTGCTGGAATAATAACCTGATGAATGTGATCCGCAATAATTTTTGGCCACATAAAACTAAAAATGGGTTCAACCACTGAAGATAAAAAACAATAATATAGTTGCACTTTACTCTTTTCTCACCTACCAATATCCATGGACCTCAGCAGGGGCATGTAAGTTCAGAGCAAGTACCAGAGTTGTATAATCTCAGTGATGACATAGGACAGGGTTTGGTAATAGAATTATATCTGAGTAGGGCGTAGTTTCTAGAAGCTGCCACTAGATGGAGCTCCAGCCTCTACTGCCCTAGGAAGCAGTACTGTTCCTCCTTCAAGTCAGAGTTGTTAACCCTTTCACTGTGGAGGCATATATTAAATGTTGTACTGTAACTCCTTTATGTTTTTTATTTATTAACAGTTTCTTATATAGCGCACACATATTCCGCAGCACTTTACAGGGAATATTTGAACGTTAGGTACTTACTGTATATGTTAGTTGGGCGCCCACTAAGCTATTTGCTTAGTTTTCCGCGTCCCCTCGCGGGGCTCGCCACGCTTCGGGCTCGGTGGCTCGCTGCGCTCACACTATATAGAAGCAACTCCATGCCGACATGGATAGTGGGGGTATGAGCGTACTAACTATAGTGGGCGCCCAACTAGCATATAAGTACCGAACATTAACATCAGTCCCTGCCCTAGTGGAGCTTACAATCTATTCATTACCTACTACTACATGTACATGCACTCAGACATTCTAGGCTTAATTTTTATTAGGAGCCAATTAACCTACCAGTATATTTTTGGATTGTGGGAGGAAACCAGAGTACCCAGAGGAAACCCACGCAAGTACGGAGAGAATATACAAACTCCGCACAGTTAGGGCCATGGTGGAAATCAATCCCATGAACTCAGTGCTGTGAGGCAGTAATGCTAACCATTACACCATCCGTACTGCCCAGGATTGGAACTACTCACTGTGTACCTCCTCCGAGGTATGAGCAGATATAGCTCTCAATGTGGGAGAGGGAATCCGAGATGGCCGCCGGATGTCAGAGCAGGGAGGCTGTCCCTGCTGTGTAGGGCTACTCAGCGAATCTTGTGTTAGGGCTGGCAGCAGGTGACGGCATGGAGAGCAGCTCCAGGGGTTCAGAGGGCGCGTTTGGGGCCTTGGGCGGCTCTCGAAGTCAGCACGGGGCTCGAGTGTTAATTGGGGCATGGATTGGAGGCTATTGGTAGGCCGCAATCCGCAGTGCATGCCAGGCACTCCAGGGGGGACTTGTAGAGGATGGTAAGTGGTGGTAATTCCCTTTAGGGCTACCAAAGGAGGTATTTTTTATGCCCCTTTTTTATCCCCACAAGTCAGGAGCTCAGGAAAAGTGTCTCTGCTCTCCATGACCAAACAGCTACGCCCCTCACCCCTCAATGGGAACACAACTCTTCTCTGGAGGGACTTTTTCTTAGGGTCCCTCACCAACTTTGTTTCTACATTGTATTTTGCTCTTTGGCGCACCTCCAACCGCAAGACACAGTCTGAAGTATATATACCTTATTTTGGTTAACTGCAGGTTGGTTATCAGTACTGCTTACCAGACACCTACTCTCCTGTGCACACATCCATAGGTGTGATACACCTCCCTACCCTACATAACTATTATGAAATGGCAAGGTTGGGCATGAGATCAGCTGTAGACTTGACAGACTTGTCCTGTAATTCTTTCATGTTTACTCTCATAGGTACAGTATGTATATATTTTCCATTTGATTGTACTACAAGGATCACTAATAGTAACAATAGCATTAATAGTAACTAGACAAAATCTTCTAATAAATCTCATATATAGTAACATCCCTGTCACATAGACAGATATGCAAAGATCATCAAGTTAACACAAGAAATATCAAAATGCAAAAAGAAATACACAATACAGCTGTCACCAATAAACACCCTAAGTGTGGGTGCTACAACGGGTTTTAAGGAAGGTGAGCAGTCTTTTTCTTAGGACCGGAATTCTATTCCAGGCAAATCAGTGGGATACACAGCAAAGCGCAACGGAATCTGCTGCGCTATGTAAGAAACTGTAAATAAATAAATAAATCTTGCACATAGGGTAGCAAGCACTTTTGTGTGAATATGGGGCAAAGTATGCAACATGACCCATTCCATTAGGTAAAGTGGGGCAGTTGTACAGTACTAAGCCTTAACTTAAAACTTGTGGTGGCAGGCAGAAAAATGCTGTTTCAATAAAGAATTTAATGCATGTGTGTCTGTGATAACCAGGTGTGGACTTCCTTATTGTAGGAAATCTCCACTGTTGGTTTTATAGTGTGTAGGTGACCTTAGAACAGTGCAATTAGCGCAGGTCCACTGGACTTTCTGCGGTATTGCCACGTGTTCTATATAGGTGCCAGTGTAGGAGTGGGTAATATACCTCTTCTAACACCTTTTTTCACATAGAAATAAGGTCCTGCCGTTAGTGTTGACACCGTGCCCGTCAACTAATCTTGTGTGTAGACCACACACTGGTAGCTGGACGCTTTA
Source organism: Crinia signifera (assembly GCF_055691185.1). NCBI lineage: Eukaryota > Metazoa > Chordata > Amphibia > Anura > Myobatrachidae > Crinia > Crinia signifera. The sequence continues at coordinate 167,012,143 of NC_139218.1, read as the reverse complement.
TAGGTAGATTGCGCCCAGAGCAATGTGATCAGGTCTTAAAGAGTCCTCACACATAAACCTGGATACCCCTCTATTCACAATTCTATGGGGAATTGATTGCCAGGGAGGACAAAGGTGCATTTAGAGGTGTGTGGTGGGAATAACACTCTCTGGGTAGCACTATTGCACAGTGGCACGCGGGCACGGGTCTCAAACTGGACTCAGGACCAAACACATAGAACGGACATACACATCAATCAAAATGGCCCTGAGGAAGCTGAACTGCGAAGCGCGTGCCGGCTAGCGGTGCGCAGGCAGACAGCTGTTTATTATTTTTTATACAATGCATTTTGATTGATGTGTATGTCTGTTCTATGTGTTTGGTCCTGAGTCCAGTTTGAGACCCGTGCCCGCGTGCCACTGTGCAATAGTGCTACCCAGAGAGTGTTATTCCAACCACACAACTCTAAATGCACCTTTGTCCTCCCTGGCAATCAATTCCCCCATAGAATTGTGAATAGTATTTATCTCTTCTTATCACGCTTGCATTTATCTCTTGTTAAAGCTTAATACATCTGCCCCAAAATGCTCTGTTCCTGGACTTCCCTACCAGAGGTAGCTACATAGGTTGGATTCCAGCACAGTCCAAAATTCAAAAGGGGCGGGGTCACATCAACTGCCAATGAGTCCAGGAAAGTGATGTTTGGAGTGGCATTATGTGTGGCTCCCCTTTTTAAATATTGAGCTGAGCTGCAGGCTCACATCTGTAACTGCCACTAGCAAGGAAGTCCAGAAACAGAACGTGTTGTATCTAATGGATTGGGTCATGTTGGAGGGTATGTATTTGTACTCAAAGTGCAGGGATTTTATAAATCTGATGATTGACGTACTCCTGTACCTTTCTTTTTCAATGCATTTTTTTTAAAAGCTTCTTTGATTTACTCTTGTATCCATTAAAACACTTTATGGATTTTTTTTTTCTTAAGGGATCTCTTGAAAGTTTAATGCATATATTGAATAACACAACCCCTCATTATATTCGATGCATTAAGCCAAACATGGACTGCCAAGCAATGGTTTTCAGAAAGGAAGAGGTAACTCTTACTGCTCAATGTAAACACATTATGCACTGTATTCTGTCACACTGTTGTATTTGCATGAAAGCATGAATTATTATTATATATATTATACAGTATTATTATTATATTTATATGGTGACGCAAGGGATCTGCAGTGTTCAATTACAGAGTGCATAAATGAATAAGCAAAACCGTGACTTACAGTTGAATACAGCAGAGGACAAGTACAGGGTACATACACATAGCTAAAGACAACACAATCCAAGAGGCGCTTAATAATACATAATACATGACAGCTTAGTAGGCAGGTGCTTGCAAATACACCTGCCCTTTTTCTGACGGATCAGGCAGGGTGCACAGAGAAAAGCTTCCCGATCCATCTGTAGATATATCTGTCGATCAATTGTTCGGTACTTATGTATTAGCAGGGCGCCCAATTAACATACATACGGCACCGTAGGGAAATCTCATTGCATCGCATGAGATTTTTTTGCATGCAATGCGATTTTCCTATGTAATTTATTCACTGCTCTCTGGCCTTGGGCGGTGCGATGAGATTGCATAGGGTGTGATGCCATTTAATTTAGTGTACAGTTATATGACATGTGGTGCCACACTATATAGAATGAACTCCACACCGTCGTGGATAGTGGGGGTATGAAAAGGTCGGGAGGACGCGTTCCGCCGCCGCTCGCCACGCTTCGGGGGGGGGGCGTGTGCCTAAATCCCATTGTATTTCATATAAGTGTACAGTAAATTAAATGGCATCGCACCTATAAAATCGCATGCGATTTCATGTGCGGGGCGATCCGATGCGATGTGATCTCAAGGTCAGAGAGCAGTGAATAAATTACATAGGAAAATCGCATCGCATGCAAAAATCGCATGCGATGCGATTTTCTTATTCAGAATAGCCCACTAAGCTATTTGCTTAGTGAGCGCCCGGCAAACACATAAGTACCAATTGTTCTGTAGATATATCTATTAGCTTAAGATAAAAAAAAATGCTGAAAGGTTACATGCCATCCCAGAGTCACCAAAACATTCCTAATCAATTGTAAAGCTGCTTACAAGATATTTGCACAAATTACAAATTAGGATGCTATATGCTAGTCAAAGCAGTGCCTATTCACACAATGGCAGTTTGGATTATCATGTTCTTTTTTTTATAAAATAAGGTTTTGTGTTACTATTATTCACAAACTTGTGTATCCATATCATGGTTTGTTTTGTTTAGGTCCTTAGTCAGCTAGAAGCATGTGGTATTGTGGAGACCATTAACATAAGTGCTGCAGGATTTCCTCTGAGGTAAGTTGCACATAGGGCTTTTTTTAAGGTGCTAGCACCAGCACGCATACATAGATCTGAGTGTCAAGGCCCATACACACACACAACGATGTGTCACTAACAACCCATCGTTAACTACCATTGTTCATTTTCACCCTTGAAGTGAAAATGAACGACCCCAGCATTGCAGGTGATCACTGGTGCACGACACGACGGATGACAAACGACCACAAATGATGCAGGACCTTTTTCTATTGAAAAAACAAACCATGTTAACGACAATAGTCAAATTGGCCTGCATGCATGGACGATGGCTATGGTCTTTAACGACCCGTGGGTACACGCATTGTTGGTAGTTGTCCGTCATTCACAGCATAAACACTAGATGATATTAAAAGATTCACCTCCTAAACGACCCTGAACAAAGTCGTTCTGGGTTGTTCAGGAGGTGATTTATAATGGGGTCGTTCATCATAAGAAGACATCGTAGTGTGTGTATGGGCCTTAAGTGTTACCATGGTGGCAGTGAATGCCAATGCCAGCAGTGAAGATCTGATTAGCCAAGGCAATGGACAATTACCTGATGTAGTCAAATCGCACAAATGGTGGTATGCAGTTTACACATGGTAAATTATCTACACCTGTCTTGTCTTGAAAAACCTGTACTTATACACTGAAATGCATAAGAATTATGGGATAAGTGCCTAGTATCATGTAAGACCCCCTCTAGGCCAGCAAAGTTTACCAGCATAGTGTAGCATCGATATCTACAAGTGACTGGAAAACCTCTGGAGAAATGTTGACTACAATTGGGGTCCAGGTCCCTTTGAGTCTGGGCCGCTTTCAAACAGTCACTCGAAACAACTGGAAACATGACTTCCAATTAGCAACATTACAAGCTCAGGTGAGGCATTGTGTCGGTTTTGTATTGTTAACATGGGCACTTTGGTGTTTTTTTTTATCCCATATACCATGGAAGCTAAAGAACTTCACATTGGATATGCATGTGGTACGTTCTGCATGTGGGTGTGATTTGAGCCAGTGTTACTTGTCTGTTAATACATTTCTGGCCAGATGCCACTGGTTACAATAATTTTTCACCTCAAGTCCAGGCACTGCCCTGTCCACAGTTGGTGGTCATGCCTTCCATGAGGTATTCCTGGTACACATGTGACACATACATAAAGGAATGCTGAATTTCCCCACAACTTTGGAAATTAATGTCCCATATGCAAGCGTTAACTATCATGCCTTTTCAAATTCTGATCATTCACATCGCCTTGTCATGAGCAGCCTAGTCGGTTTTCATACCGACTCAAAATGTCAGATTACAACTGATGCCATTTCCAAAATGTACAGTGGTGCCACCTACCGTTACATACTGCCATACCATGACTTTTGCACTTCAGTGTACATGTACACACTTTTGGAAATAGAGTTGAGGTCAGAGTAGTGACCCTTGCATAGAGATCTTAAATACTCATTTCAAATGCCTATTGATTTATTTTTAGTAAAAATATATTTTTGGCTTACTTTTAATATAAAACCTAAAATAGTGTTCAGACTGATCAACACAAATTATACAAATAGATTGCCACTGCTTATAGCTGCAATGCATAGCACACTGATTTTGATAATACAAACACAAAAAGTCTAACTAGATCAGGCATGTCCATCCTGCAGCCATCCAGCTGTTGTGAAACTACACATCCCAGCATGCCTTGCCATAGTTTTAGAATTCCCTAATAGAAAAACTCTGGCAAGGCATGATGCCTTTTAGTAGATGTGTCATCTACTTAAAGACATACTTTCCCTTCCATAACATTTGCAATTTTACCAATAAAGATACTAAAAATCACTGGTCCAAGTAAAGATCCATGGGGTACTTAACTAGTATCATGTCCCTCTTTTGAATGCACTCCATTTACTAAAAACACTCGGTTTTCTATTTTGCAACCATCTTAAAATCCAAGCCCAAGCTTTCAAGTTTAGTAGGACTGTATTAAAAGCTTTAATAACATACATCTATGCTCCACCACCTGCTGATATTAGTCACCCAGTCAAAAAAGTCAATAATATTTTACAGGATCTCCTTCTTGTAAATTCATGCTGTTTGAGATCCTGTGTTGCTAGATTTGAGTTATTCTAACATTTTCTTTTTTCTCTGCTACTGTTGGAAAGGTTCACTGGTCCGTAGTTACTTGCCTCTTCCTTGGTTACACTTTTGTGCAATGGAACAATATTCACTCTCTTCCATTTCTTTGAAATTACTCCTGTGTCTAGCAATTGGTTGAATTATTTAGTTAATGGTGTTACTAGTACCCCTTTAAATGTATTATATCCTATTAGGTCCCATTGCTTTATCTACTTTCAGTTTTGAGAGTTGTTAGGACGCTCTCCTATGTAAAGTTACTTTTATCTACCAATTATACTTTACAGTGGTACATATTTCTATTTCTAGTACATCTTTGTCAAAATTACATATATTTGGTGTCTATACAGACGATACCTATCTGAATATACAAAATTCTTGGATTCAGTAAACCAGGGTAGAGGAGAGACTACAAGTTATAAATACTTTAACATACTTTTGTAACATGCATCTAAAAGGGTTACTATACATATTTTATAACTTTCTTTTATTAAAGGATTTCTTTTGTAAGCTTTGTGAAACGTTATGGATTAATTGCACCCATACAGTTGAGGTGGAAACTGCAGAATGAGATAAAGAACTGTCCTACTGCTGAAAAAATACAAGGTAATTTATATTGTGTTTGTGATTTCTTACAAAATGTTTTGGTCACTTATGTAAGAAATACAAAATTCTAACATTAGAGGATTAAACAGTACAATTTTAACATAAAATTGCTCATATTGAGGAAAAACTTGCTATAAACAATGAAGATTAGACGTGTGTAACCAAGTTAGGGAGAAGAGGGAAAATGACGGGGATAGAGGAGTAATTGAAATCAAAAAGTGAAAAACAGGGAAAGGGGAAAAAATAGAAGGAACGGGGGTGGATACATAGGAGAAAGGGGTTGGAGATAAGAGGGAGATTGGGTGTGTGGTATTGTAGGGAGCTGGACAAGTCAGAAGAGAGGTCGTGAGCTGTTCGAAAGTGAAAATTAATTTGATGGCAGGTACAGATTATCCACTGTGAGCCATTCCAGTGTTGTTTTCAAGGTGAGTGATTTACCTAAGATTTTAGGAATAGAGGTATGTCATGCCAATTGTATACTAGTTGGTATCATGCCAGGCAGGTCATATGGAAGATAAGTTTGTCTTAGCAACTTGTCTAATTGGGGCACAAGGTAAGAGATATGGGACATTCTGTGATCCTAATTTAGACTCCTGATTGAGTTCCAAGAAGAGGCCAGTTTTGGACAAGTCAACTAGATACAGTATGAAAGAATGTGCAGCATTTTTTTCAACACGTCATCAGTAACCAGATACATTTGGAGGAGACTCTGTGGACCAGGCACCACCTAGGGAAGACTTTGAAATACTTCTTAGTTGCAACACTTTAATGTGTTCACATGTAATGTTTTTTGTCCCTTACTAGATTTTTTTAATTTTGGGATATTTGTTGCACTTTATGGTTTCAGCTCTTCAAACAAATTGAATATAAGATAGACAACCTGTGTAAAAAATACTGTGGAATAATTACGGAAAGGGACAAAACTTTTTCACCCAATGGTCAGATTTACAGACTAATTTATGAACATGGATGGAAGGTTAGACTGAAATTAAGATAGTATGGTACAGGAAAAATGCCTTATCATTAGGGTAATATATACAATACTGTTCGATTGGTAATTAGGTTTTTTAACAGTGATATAATAGGTTGTTTTTTGTGTCAAGTGCATGTAACAGAGTTGGCAAGAACACGAGCGTCATGTGCTCGCCCAGGCCACCCAATAAAAACATCAGTGAAGCTAAAAGAAAATTTAGAACAATTTTTAGAACAATGAAAGTTACACTGCATTTAAAAAACAGAGACAATGAAAAATATGCTTACCAGTATTTATGGTCGACCACAGCCTGTAACACGATGGAATGCCATCCCTTCAGGTTATAATAATCGGCAGGGTTGTCACGGGGGGTAATGATGGGGATATGGGTCCCATCGATGGCACCGGCACACTGGGGGCACCCACGTCGCAAAAAGCCCTGGATGGTGTCATCTAGGTGCTGTCCTTGTGGCAAACAGATGAACTTTTGGTACTTATGTAGTAACTGGGCTGCCGATTTTGAAATCGGGTCCATCGCATCGCATCGCACCCGACCAAATCGCATGCGATGCGATGGACCCGATTTTTCCATAGGATTCAATGTTAAAATGGACTGAGTCCATTTTAACATGGAATTCAATGGGAAAAAGGGGTCCTTTTCATACCCCTACTATCCAAGTGGGCATGGAGTTGGATATAAACCTGTGGCGAGCGTAGCGAGCCACCGAGCCCGAAGCGTGGCGAGCGTAGCGAGCCCCGCGAGGGGACACAGAATACCGTCCGCTCGCCACGCTTCGGGCTCGGTGGCTCGCTACGCTCGCCACAGGTTTATATCCAACTCCATGCCCACTTGGATAGTAGGGGTATGAAAAGGACCCCTTTTTCCCATTGAATTCCATGTTAAAATGGACTCAGTCCATTTTAACATTGAATCCTATGGAAAAATCGGGTCATCGCATCGCATCGTATGCGATATCGCATCGCATCTGATTGTATGCCTTAACTTAAGGCATACAATCAAAAAATCGGCAGCCCAGATACTACATAAGTACCGAACTTTTTATATAAGTTATCCAGAATAGCCTTCGTCACCTGGTGCACAATTATGCAGACAGTGGAGATACCAACCCCGAACAAACAGGAAATTGTGCGGTACTCTCCTGGCGTAGCATACCACCACAGTGCAATCACAAGTCTCCTCCTTGGTGGGATAGCTGACCGGTAGTGGGTGGTCTGTATCATAAGTGCAGGGGTGAGTAGGTCCAGCAAGCAGTCAAATGTACCACGTGACATGCGAAAGTGGGCCATTCATCCTGAAAAGCCTCCACAGTATCCATGAAAACATCTCCATGTGGCCGGTCTCTGGCCCACTCATCCGCATAACAGAAGCCATGGCCTACGAAATCAGGGTTCTCCTCCTGTGAGAATACTGACGTTGAGATCTCGCCCTAGATGCCAAAAAAAGCTCTCTCCTCCAGGTATAACTCTGCACAATAGAGCACAGAGTTAGAAGCTGCATCAGGCTCTCACTTGCTGGGCCAAGCAGCAGTAAAGCCCAAAATATCAGGAACACAGGCAGAGACAGTGCTACTGAATCAGCCATGATTGCTGCAATGAGGTGAGCAGGCCCGTCCTCCTTCTCTCCCTCCCTCTACCCCCTCCTTCTCTCTAGTGACCTCATCTTTGTGAGCCTTAAGTCCATTTGTAATGACATTCTGATAGAAATGTAGGGTAAACCCGGGTTCAGTGTGAAAGGTGCCGACCCGGGTTGTCCCGGCTTCAAAAGCATGTGTGAATTGGTCCAAACCCAGGAATGTCCCTGCTTGTCCCGGAATTTAATTTCCGGGTTTGTCTCTACATTTGTGATGTGAAAGGGGTATTAGTGGAGAATGCTATTTTAATATTGAACCCAAGTTATAGTTTTAGCCCTCATCTGCACAATCATTATATGTGCCAGGTTTACTACATTAAGGTACTGTACTCGCAAAAGCAAATTCTCTCTTTAATGGAATAAACCATGTGCACTGCAGATTGGGAAGATGTAACACGTGCAGAGAGAGTGCACATGGTTTTTGTCCATTAGAGAGAGAGAGAATTTGATTTTGAGAGTGAACCAGAATAAGGCCCTATATGCAACTGTATTTTCACTTGCACTCTAGCAACTGCAAAACATACTGGCATTGATACGAAGATAATTATTTTTGGTCTGAATACGAAGCATCTATACTGTGTTTTAAACTTAAATATTAAACATGTAAAAGCTATAACTGCATTATAGTAAGTAGTAAGGGATATCATTTGTAGTACGTTTGATAGGAAGAAAATAAGGTTGGTCTACCTTAATCACAGGCACATTGCTTAAGGAGTGTCCTTTACAATTATATAAGTACTACAAATGGTAAAGCTTAAATTGTTGTATGAGATAATGCATCCTTTATGTATTCTTTACATATCTTCAGGGCTATTTTTCAGTAGGCTCCAGCAGGAACTGAGGCCCTTATTCTAGTTCACTCTTTCTGACAAAATATTTCTTAAATTGACAAAACCATGTGCACTGCAGGTGAGGCAGGTGTAAAACCCCACCCAAATCTTATTATCTCTGCACAAGTAACACCTGCCTCACCTGCAGTGCACATGGTTTTGTCTATCTAAGAAATATTTTGTCAGAGTGAACTAGAATAAGGGCCTCAGTTCCTGCTGGAGCCTACTGAAAAATAGCCCTGCATATCTTCCTTCTTAAGTTCCTGTTTGGGTTTTCTGTCTTACTGTAGATTCCAACTGTTTGAATCCTGACAGTCAACAGGAACTCTATAGTGGGAATTCAATGTTCCGACTGTCGAGTTGCGAAAAGTGGGTGAAAAAGGCTGCAGATTGTCGAAAAAAGAATCAGATCTGTTTGGTCTAAATCTGCCTTCAATGCGGCCGCTATTTCCCCTGTTGGAAATAGCATCTGGAATTGAATACCCCCATAATCTGATGCATAAATGCTGACATGGAGAGCAGTGATTGTTAGCAGATATTGCTTAACCTACTCATTACTGCTATATCTATCTGCTATTTTTACTTTTCTTTTTTCACATTTTTTGTCAGTCTTGACTCTTACTTACTGCTTACTCTCTGTGCGGATCTTACCTTCCTCTTTGCCACTGGGCATCTCATGTTTGGATCAAGAATCTAGAAAAGTATGTAAAACTGAGGTAAATATTTAGTTTGCCAACATGTTGTGAACTTGGGTGTTTTAATTGTTGTTGCTGTTCTTAATTCGTGTTGTATCATTTCAATGATCGCTTTATTTGCAAAATAAGTCTAACTAAACCAGATTATTACATTTAAGCTGACTATTTTTTCCCATAATAAAGTTGTAGCTTTAATAATAAACCCCCTATACACGTGTAGAGTAAATCTGCATTATGGTGGTAATCTGGTTGATTCGCAACGCTGCGAATTCGCAGCCTTGCAAGTCCACCAGGCACTGCCCACCGAATGCCGATTCGACTGCTTAATTTAGTAGTGACATAGATCACCAAAAATTGAAATACAGTAAAGCATTTGCATCTTTAGTTATGTGAAATATTCGTAAAACTACAACTGATGCTTAATTTGACCCAAACTTTTAAATATCATCTATATGCTGGTGATATGTTCCACCCTGAACATTGACACTTCTTTTCTGGACCCATATTTTTGGGATCCTGTTTATGTGGCCAGTGCCTTGTTCTGTATTCTTGATGGATAGCCACTGGAATGTAAATATTTCTGGGGGGATAAACTGTACTTACACCATTCCTTTGATTCCCTGTACAGTATGCGGTCATTAGGTCGACAGTAATTAGGTTCACAGGCAATTGACTTCTTGCACATGAAAAAGCCGATGGGAAAATGTCAATACAAGTTTTTCATAATTTTTTAAAACTTAATTGTTTATACTTTACCATCCCAGTGGGCATAGAGGGAGACATACAATGGGACGCTGTGTACTTATATGGTGTCCATGTCAACAAATAACCAATAACTGAATAACTCATGTCCACCTTTTTCACATAGACCATTTGACCATGTTGACCCTTTTCATGTGTCAACCTATAGTTGTCGACCTAATGGCTGTCAACCTAGACACTGTCGACTTTATGACCCATACATAATGAGCTTTAAAACTCATTGTGTATGATAAATGGTGATCAAGCCAATCCGGTTCTGTCATGTGTTTGAATGATGTAGGGAGCTGGAGCACCATTAATCCTACGCAACAAGTATTAAAACTCATGTATGATAAAACTTGAATGGAAAGTTCACAAGGAGGAGAAAATAGGACTTACCCAACCTGTTTGAACACTGTAAGTCCAGTTTTGTCTTTATATTATAATTTCTTTAATATATATCTCTTACCGCTTGCAGGTCCTGTCCCAGTGGAGAGGATAGATGATTTAAAGCTTATGTCACAAAACATTCTACATGTTGTTTTACCTCAACTACATCTATACACTCCAACAAACAATACACTAGCACACTGTGGCACCACAAAGGTGTTCTTGACTCATTTAATGGTAAGAAATTAGATAATCTTTTTATAAGTTTATGAAGTAAAAATGACTGCATATTTTGTAAATGTTTACACTTATTTAAAATATTTAATAAGTATGATACAATTGACTGTGCCTTTTCAATCCACCACTAAATCTTTTTTTGCCTCCAAAGAACTTGAGCAGCTTCCCCTACTCTCACTCCCTCTGTGACTCGTTCCCTCTATTCCAGATTCTGTTCTAGTTAAAGTCGGTAACTATCTGTGTAAACTATAAGCATGCCCTTGAAGACAAGGCCTATCTCATTCTGTGTTGCTAAGTAGTCTGCAGATTATATATATATATATATATATATATATATATATATATATAATATAATATATACACTTAACATCGGCACTCACCTTTCCTAGTTTTGGGGTGCCCTATGGCTTGTGACCACATTGTTTAAACAGACATTGGATGGGCTCTGCACACACTAAATTAACTGATAATAAATAGTGGAGATTTGGTTCATGAATTGATCAATGCATTTAAGCCTGCAGCCCCCGTCAAGGGACCCCACTGTTCTGCAGGTCCTACCACTATCGCTGAAAATGGCTGCAATACACATAGCTATCACATCAATGTTTGATACCAGGCATGCTATCAGGTCTGAAGCTCACAGCAGACTTTGCTTTTATAGGTGAGCAGCTACCAACACACCTGTCACTAATCATCTAGGGAAATGGCTAACACAAGCTATGGAATCTTAGTTAAAAACAGGGTGCATGAGAGAATGTGACCACAATAAGACTAATTAAAAAAATTAATCTAATAAACAATATATACACTTAACATCGGCACTCACCTTTCCTAGTTTTGGGGTGCCCTATGGCTTGTGACCACATTGTTTAAACAGACATTGGATGGGCTCTGCACACACTAAATTAACTGATAATAAATAGTGGAGATTTGGTTCATGAATTGATCAATGCATTTAAGCCTGCAGCCCCCGTCAAGGGACCCCACTGTTCTGCAGGTCCTAACACTATCGCTGAAAATGGCTGCAATACACATAGCTATCACATCAATGTTTGATACCAGGCATGCTATCAGGTCTGAAGCTCACAGCAGACTTTGCTTTTATAGGTGAGCAGCTACCAACACACCTGTCACTAATCATCTAGGGAAATGGCTAACACAAGCTATGGAATCTTAGCCATTTCCCTAGATGATTGTCTTTCCCTAGAAGACAGGCCTGTCTTCTCTGTTTTTTGCTTCTGACTTCCCCAATCGCTTTTGTTTCTAATTCTGACTTCCCTCATCCCATTTCTACTTCTGATTTTACCATCTCTTCTCTTTCTGACTTTGCTCATCCCGTTTCTACTTCTGTCTTTCCCTTCCCCCTATTTGTCCTTACTTCCCACATCCTGTTTCTACTTTTGACTTCCCCAGACATCTCCTCTATTTGTCTTTCTAACTCCCCTCAACACATGGGTCTGTTGTTGTTTTTTAATTTGTAACCGTACTTTTGGTTATACATGTATATGTATATGTGTGTGTATATATATATATATATATATATATATATATATATATAGCAGGGTTGGATAGTCCAATAAGGGCACTCACCAGTAAATCATAACAGGTTTATTCAGGGTACATTACCAATCAGGCATAGTAGTCTACGTTTCGGCCACCAGGTGGCCTTTCTCAAGACAAGTCAGCTCAGACGTCCACACAGTACAAGAGTCAGGATACACTGACACTCATTCAGCAAGCTCCCTATAAAGCACTCCACTCTGATTACATATGGTTCAGCTGTGTCTGTCTGTACGGGTGCTCAGTGTGTTCATAGCCCCGCACCCCACATGACCACAGTCTGATTTCTCATTGGTTCCAAAACGCTGCTATAGCAAAATACAAAATGGCCGTGCGTTTCAGACGCACTGCGATGCGTTCCACCAACCAAAGTTAACATTTAAACATACCCAGCAAAATTCTAAGACGGCGGTTTCATGACAGGGATCCTAGTCAGACCTCCTAGGTGGTCTGGTTCACTCAAATCGCGTCTATTATATGTTTTTAAGACGGCAGAATTTCGTATATGGGTAATTTCCAAAATGGCCGTGCGTGTCACCTCAAACGAGGTGCGTTCCAGCAATTATAAAGGCTACCTTGTGGGTGCTTTTAAGCATAGAGAGCTACAGTAATGAGTGCCAGTTTACAATCTGGTTAGTCCCAGCAGTCACCTCCAAATAATCCACATCATAATTCACATTATATATAAAAAAACAAAGAAAAGCATAAAAGAAGAAGAAAGAGAGAAAAGCATATTATAATCATAATATGAACATGGATATGTCTATACATAGTATACGGTAAGCCAGTATATCACAGGTTAGTTTAAGCGCAGACTATTATATTTAAAGTTATACACACTTATAACATCAATATTAATATCATTGGTTACACTAGTAACCATCCTCGTATAGCGCAACTATGGCTTAGATATCAAAAGTAAAACATAAGAAAAAATGAATAAAGAAAACAACCACATCCTGAGAACAAAATCTTGTCCTCTAACGCACAAAGCTAGTGTGCAATTAAATGCGAGATGTACTTGAGGTCAGTGCCATCCTTTTCATCACCTCACCACCGATCACCAAAAAACTTCAAAAATATTTTTTCTTAAAGAAAGCAATTTAATGGATTGTTCTCATTAAGGCCCCGAGGGGCAACCGTGTCCAGGTCAAAAATCCATTGAGCTTCACGTTGTCTCAGGGTCTTCACTCGATCTCCACCCCGCGGGGGTACGGGGACATGGTCTATTAACATTGATTTGATCGAAGCCACTTGGTGTCCGAGTTCCATACAATGCTTGGCCACCGGCTTATCCGTTCCACCCGTGTCAAGGGCCAACCGGATAGTGTAGCGGTGGTTCGCCATCCGCTCTCGAAAGGGGCGTGTCGTCATGCCTACATAATAGGCTCCGCATGGGCATATCAAAATATAGATTACAAACGCCGATGTGCAGGTTAAGCGATGCTTGATTTTATATCGCTTCCCACTATGTGGGTGTGCCACTGTATTTCCTACAAGCATAGCGTTGCATGTAGTGCACCCCTTACAGCGTACACAACCTGGTTTGCCAGATCGTAGCCACTGAGTCCCCTTAGGGGTAGGCCTGAGTGTGGGACGCATCAAAATCTGTTGTATATTAGCATTCTTTCGATAGGCCATCATGGGTGGTGGGATTTTGCGTAACCTTAGTGTGGTATCGCTTTCAAGGATCGGCCAATGTTTCTTGTAGATTGCTTTTGCCCCATGGGCTGTATGATCAAACGTGTTGATATGTACCAAGCGATTATCCTTAGCCTGTACAGGTTTAGGATTAAGATGACGAGCTCTTGCTTTTGTGAGACACCTGTCGACTACCTGTGGTAAGTACCCTCTTTGTAAGAAACGCATTCTCATTTCCTCAAGCTGGCTTGTTGCTAGTGCCTCTGTTGAATTGGTACGTAGTACCCTGAGGAACTGGGATATGGGTAGGCTTTCCTTAAGGTGAACTGGGTGTTGGCTTCTTGCTTGTAGTAACGTATTTCTATCCGTTGTCTTACGGTATAGAGTCGAACCAAGAGTATCGCCATCCCTGAAGATGGTCACATCTAGAAACGTGATGGTTTGGTGATCGATGGTGTGTGTGAATCGGATAGGCTCAGGCACTGTGTTGAGACCCTGTAACATCTCGAAAAATGTCTCTCTTGTTCCGGACCAAATCAAGAAAATATCGTCTATGAAACGAAAATAACATAACAATTTGTCACCAAATGGTGAGACAATGTACTTCTGTTCGTAGTTGGCCATGTATAAATTGGCATACGCCGGTGCCAGGTTTGACCCCATGGCGGTGCCGTTTACCTGCAGGTAATAATCAGCACCGTACATGAAGTAATTTTTCGTTAAAACCAGCTCCGTCAGAGACATGATAAATTCGATAGGAGGTTGAGTATGTTTATTTATGATCAGATGTTGTCTGATTGCCTGCATACCATCACTATGTGGTATCACTGTGTACAACGATTGTACATCAAGCGTAATTAACCATGTCTCGGTTTCAGGAAGTTGCACACTACGAATTTTGTCCAGAAAGTCAGACGTGTCCCTAATATAGCTGGGAGTATTCAATACAAATGGTTGTAAGTACCTATCGACAAATATTGCCAACGGCTGCAACAGCGACCCCCGGGCCGATATAATTGGGCGGCCAGGGGGGCTGTCCAGCCGCTTATGCACCTTGGGTAAGGTGTATATGATGGGCGTTATTGGGTGGTCAACCATCAATTGTTTGGCAGATTTCTCATCGATCCATCCAGCCGATACTCCTACGGCGATGGATGTGTCAATCTGTACCTTGAGTGAGGCTGTCGGATTAACAGTCAGTTTACAATAAGTATCTTTATCACTCAGCTGGCGTTTTATTTCTAAGTCATAATCGGACCAATTTTGGATAACGACCGCCCCGCCCTTATCCGCGGGGCGGATCACTATCTCGGAGTTGGCTTTCAGGGCGGCTAAGGCCTGTCGTTGTTTATAGGTCAAATTTTGATATTTGGGTTTAATGGCTGAAATTTGTTTCATTTCATGTTCAGTCATTCTTACGAATGTACTGATACTAGGATTGTTAGAGGGTGGATCGAATGTGCTAGTTTTCAATGGTTTAGGTTGTATTTCTTTACACATAGTTGGTTGTGGGTCTGGGAAAAATTCCCGTAGCCTCAACTTCCTACCAAAACGGTAGTTGTCAACCACCCAATTGAAATGATTATGGGGTGTGGTCGGGACAAATGAGAGACCTAGTGCTAGCACTGAGGTCTCCTCTTCAGTGAGTTTATATTTAGACAGATTAAATACCAAGTCTAGGTCCGTGTTTTTCTGTCCCTTCGGTCTCCACCCCCCGCGCCTCTGTTGGAGCCTCCGGCGCCTCTGCCCCCCCTGTTGCGGCGGTGGCCTATTTGTTCTAAAAAAAGGCCCTGCTCGCCTCTGTTGTCGCTAGAATCAGTGAACTCTCCCTCTGAAGAAGATTTCCCAGAATATTGATTGGGATTGCTGCGTGGTCTCTGGTACCTAGGTGGTCTACGTCCTGTGGGTTTATGACCCTCCCCCACCAGCCACCTGTATACGGTGTGTGTTTTGTAGTCAGTGTTCACTGTCTCTAGTTTTTTTCTTTTAAAGTGTAGTAACTCCTGATGGTATGTCTCAATTTGGGATTTTATTTTGTCCAGCCAAGGTTCTGATTTATCACCAGACAATTTTTTAAGGGAGGTGCTTTTAAAACTTTCAATATCAGCACGTACCTTAATTAGCTCACTCCCCACTTCTCCAACAACCAATAATAACAAGTCAGCTGAACACTTGTTCAGTACTCCGCACCACCTTGAGCAGAAAGATGGATTATTTCTGCCCAAGGTGGGTACGTTAGCTATACGGAACCCGCGAGGTATCTTCTTGGTGCGATGGTATTCACTGAGGAATTGACCGTGCAACAGGAGATCGGTCTCCCGTCTCCTGAG
Organism: Crinia signifera; assembly: GCF_055691185.1. Taxonomy (NCBI): domain Eukaryota; kingdom Metazoa; phylum Chordata; class Amphibia; order Anura; family Myobatrachidae; genus Crinia; species Crinia signifera. The sequence goes on along the minus strand of NC_139218.1, from coordinate 166,995,992 downwards.
TTTTAATAATTTATGATACAAATCAATTGGTGTTTCAGCTGGTAATTCTGCAAAATCTATTTGGTCAAAGTATATTTTATCAGCATCATCGTCAGTTAATGAAATAAATGTATTCTGGGCTGCAGCCAGTAAATCATCATCCAAGAAGACACCCGCGATTTGTGACATAGTATCAATATCACTCTAAACTGGAAATCCGGAACAAGAGGACCATATATTCAATAAATTTTTTGAGCCACAAAAATCAAAAAAACTATAAATCAAAAAAACTATAAAATATAAAAATGCGCAAAGTAATTCAACAATACTCAGCAAAAAAATAACCAAAGAAAATACATATAGACAATCTCCACGTCCAGTGCTGTGCTAATCCAAAACTGTTATCCTAGACATCCAGCTGTAGTTTTGTAATAGCAAAGTTCATCAATTGTATTATATCAATCGTGGGTGCAGGATAAATTGATTCCAGGGCCAAAGCAGTCCAGGTCAACACAATACAAATTCTGTAGTTCCGCACTCCCAGCCAACAATGTAACAAATTGCGGTGCTCCTTTAAGGTGACACAATGTGTCCCAATGTATAGCAGGGTTGGATAGTCCAATAAGGGCACTCACCAGTAAATCATAACAGGTTTATTCAGGGTACATTACCAATCAGGCATAGTAGTCTACGTTTCGGCCACCAGGTGGCCTTTCTCAAGACAAGTCAGCTCAGACGTCCACACAGTACAAGAGTCAGGATACACTGACACTCATTCAGCAAGCTCCCTATAAAGCACTCCACTCTGATTACATATGGTTCAGCTGTGTCTGTCTGTACGGGTGCTCAGTGTGTTCATAGCCCCGCACCCCACATGACCACAGTCTGATTTCTCATTGGTTCCAAAACGCTGCTATAGCAAAATACAAAATGGCCGTGCGTTTCAGACGCACTGCGATGCGTTCCACCAACCAAAGTTAACATTTAAACATACCCAGCAAAATTCTAAGACGGCGGTTTCATGACAGGGATCCTAGTCAGACCTCCTAGGTGGTCTGGTTCACTCAAATCGCGTCTATTATATGTTTTTAAGACGGCAGAATTTCGTATATGGGTAATTTCCAAAATGGCCGTGCGTGTCACCTCAAACGAGGTGCGTTCCAGCAATTATAAAGGCTACCTTGTGGGTGCTTTTAAGCATAGAGAGCTACAGTAATGAGTGCCAGTTTACAATCTGGTTAGTCCCAGCAGTCACCTCCAAATAATCCACATCATAATTCACATTATATATAAAAAAACAAAGAAAAGCATAAAAGAAGAAGAAAGAGAGAAAAGCATATTATGATCATAATATGAACATGGATATGTCTATACATAGTATACGGTAAGCCAGTATATCACAGGTTAGTTTAAGCGCAGACTATTATATTTAAAGTTATACACACTTATAACATCAATATTAATATCATTGGTTACACTAGTAACCATCCTCGTATAGCGCAACTATGGCTTAGATATCAAAAGTAAAACATAAGAAAAAATGAATAAAGAAAACAACCACATCCTGAGAACAAAATCTTGTCCTCTAACGCACAAAGCTAGTGTGCAATTAAATGCGAGATGTACTTGAGGTCAGTGCCATCCTTTTCATCACCTCACCACCGATCACCAAAAACCTTCAAAAATATTTTTTCTTAAAGAAAGCAATTTAATGGATTGTTCTCATTAAGGCCCCGAGGGGCAACCGTGTCCAGGTCAAAAATCCATTGAGCTTCACGTTGTCTCAGGGTCTTCACTCGATCTCCACCCCGCGGGGGTACGGGGACATGGTCTATTAACATTGATTTGATCGAAGCCACTTGGTGTCCGAGTTCCATACAATGCTTGGCCACCGGCTTATCCGTTCCACCCGTGTCAAGGGCCAACCGGATAGTGTAGCGGTGGTTCGCCATCCGCTCTCGAAAGGGGCGTGTCGTCATGCCTACATAATAGGCTCCGCATGGGCATATCAAAATATAGATTACAAACGCCGATGTGCAGGTTAGCCTTTATAATTGCTGGAACGCACCTCGTTTGAGGTGACACGCACGGCCATTTTGGAAATTACCCATATACGAAATTCTGCCGTCTTAAAAACATATAATAGACGCGATTTGAGTGAACCAGACCACCTAGGAGGTCTGACTAGGATCCCTGTCATGAAACCGCCGTCTTAGAATTTTGCTGGGTATGTTTAAATGTTAACTTTGGTTGGTGGAACGCATCGCAGTGCGTCTGAAACGCACGGCCATTTTGTATTTTGCTATAGCAGCGTTTTGGAACCAATGAGAAATCAGACTGTGGTCATGTGGGGTGCGGGGCTATGAACACACTGAGCACCCGTACAGACAGACACAGCTGAACCATATGTAATCAGAGTGGAGTGCTTTATAGGGAGCTTGCTGAATGAGTGTCAGTGTATCCTGACTCTTGTACTGTGTGGACGTCTGAGCTGACTTGTCTTGAGAAAGGCCACCTGGTGGCCGAAACGTAGACTACTATGCCTGATTGGTAATGTACCCTGAATAAACCTGTTATGAGTTACTGGTGAGTGCCCTTATTGGACTATCCAACCCTGCTATACATTGGGACACATTGTGTCACCTTAAAGGAGCACCGCAATTTGTTACATTGTTGGCTGGGAGTGCGGAACTACAGAATTTGTATTGTGTTGACCTGGACTGCTTTGGCCCTGGAATCAATTTATCCTGCACCCACGATTGATATAATACAATTGATGAACTTTGCTATTACAAAACTACAGCTGGATGTCTAGGATAACAGTTTTGGATTAGCACAGCACTGGACGTGGAGATTGTCTATATGTATTTTCTTTGGTTATTTTTTTGCTGAGTATTGTTGAATTACTTTGCGCATTTTTATATTTTATAGTTTTTTTGATTTATAGTTTTTTTGATTTTTGTGGCTCAAAAAATTTATTGAATATATGGTCCTCTTGTTCCGGATTTCCAGTTTAGAGTGATATTGATACTATGTCACAAATCGCGGGTGTCTTCTTGGATGATGATTTACTGGCTGCAGCCCAGAATACATTTATTTCATTAACTGACGATGATGCTGATAAAATATACTTTGACCAAATAGATTTTGCAGAATTACCAGCTGAAACACCAATTGATTTGTATCATAAATTATTAAAACTCAGGAGACGGGAGACCGATCTCCTGTTGCACGGTCAATTCCTCAGTGAATACCATCGCACCAAGAAGATACCTCGCGGGTTCCGTATAGCTAACGTACCCACCTTGGGCAGAAATAATCCATCTTTCTGCTCAAGGTGGTGCGGAGTACTGAACAAGTGTTCAGCTGACTTGTTATTATTGGTTGTTGGAGAAGTGGGGAGTGAGCTAATTAAGGTACGTGCTGATATTGAAAGTTTTAAAAGCACCTCCCTTAAAAAATTGTCTGGTGATAAATCAGAACCTTGGCTGGACAAAATAAAATCCCAAATTGAGACATACCATCAGGAGTTACTACACTTTAAAAGAAAAAAACTAGAGACAGTGAACACTGACTACAAAACACACACCGTATACAGGTGGCTGGTGGGGGAGGGTCATAAACCCACAGGACGTAGACCACCTAGGTACCAGAGACCACGCAGCAATCCCAATCAATATTCTGGGAAATCTTCTTCAGAGGGAGAGTTCACTGATTCTAGCGACAACAGAGGCGAGCAGGGCCTTTTTTTAGAACAAATAGGCCACCGCCGCAACAGGGGGGGCAGAGGCGCCGGAGGCTCCAACAGAGGCGCGGGGGGTGGAGACCGAAGGGACAGAAAAACACGGACCTAGACTTGGTATTTAATCTGTCTAAATATAAACTCACTGAAGAGGAGACCTCAGTGCTAGCACTAGGTCTCTCATTTGTCCCGACCACACCCCATAATCATTTCAATTGGGTGGTTGACAACTACCGTTTTGGTAGGAAGTTGAGGCTACGGGAATTTTTCCCAGACCCACAACCAACTATGTGTAAAGAAATACAACCTAAACCATTGAAAACTAGCACATTCGATCCACCCTCTAACAATCCTAGTATCAGTACATTCGTAAGAATGACTGAACATGAAATGAAACAAATTTCAGCCATTAAACCCAAATATCAAAATTTGACCTATAAACAACGACAGGCCTTAGCCGCCCTGAAAGCCAACTCCGAGATAGTGATCCGCCCCGCGGATAAGGGCGGGGCGGTCGTTATCCAAAATTGGTCCGATTATGACTTAGAAATAAAACGCCAGCTGAGTGATAAAGATACTTATTGTAAACTGACTGTTAATCCGACAGCCTCACTCAAGGTACAGATTGACACATCCATCGCCGTAGGAGTATCGGCTGGATGGATCGATGAGAAATCTGCCAAACAATTGATGGTTGACCACCCAATAACGCCCATCATATACACCTTACCCAAGGTGCATAAGCGGCTGGACAGCCCCCCTGGCCGCCCAATTATATCGGCCCGGGGGTCGCTGTTGCAGCCGTTGGCAATATTTGTCGATAGGTACTTACAACCATTTGTATTGAATACTCCCAGCTATATTAGGGACACGTCTGACTTTCTGGACAAAATTCGTAGTGTGCAACTTCCTGAAACCGAGACATGGTTAATTACGCTTGATGTACAATCGTTGTACACAGTGATACCACATAGTGATGGTATGCAGGCAATCAGACAACATCTGATCATAAATAAACATACTCAACCTCCTATCGAATTTATCATGTCTCTGACGGAGCTGGTTTTAACGAAAAATTACTTCATGTACGGTGCTGATTATTACCTGCAGGTAAACGGCACCGCCATGGGGTCAAACCTGGCACCGGCGTATGCCAATTTATACATGGCCAACTACGAACAGAAGTACATTGTCTCACCATTTGGTGACAAATTGTTATGTTATTTTCGTTTCATAGACGATATTTTCTTGATTTGGTCCGGAACAAGAGAGACATTTTTCGAGATGTTACAGGGTCTCAACACAGTGCCTGAGCCTATCCGATTCACACACACCATCGATCACCAAACCATCACGTTTCTAGATGTGACCATCTTCAGGGATGGCGATACTCTTGGTTCGACTCTATACCGTAAGACAACGGATAGAAATACGTTACTACAAGCAAGAAGCCAACACCCAGTTCACCTTAAGGAAAGCCTACCCATATCCCAGTTCCTCAGGGTACTACGTACCAATTCAACAGAGGCACTAGCAACAAGCCAGCTTGAGGAAATGAGAATGCGTTTCTTACAAAGAGGGTACTTACCACAGGTAGTCGACAGGTGTCTCACAAAAGCAAGAGCTCGTCATCTTAATCCTAAACCTGTACAGGCTAAGGATAATCGCTTGGTACATATCAACACGTTTGATCATACAGCCCATGGGGCAAAAGCAATCTACAAGAAACATTGGCCGATCCTTGAAAGCGATACCACACTAAGGTTACGCAAAATCCCACCACCCATGATGGCCTATCGAAAGAATGCTAATATACAACAGATTTTGATGCGTCCCACACTCAGGCCTACCCCTAAGGGGACTCAGTGGCTACGATCTGGCAAACCAGGTTGTGTACGCTGTAAGGGGTGCACTACATGCAACGCTATGCTTGTAGGAAATACAGTGGCACACCCACATAGTGGGAAGCGATATAAAATCAAGCATCGCTTAACCTGCACATCGGCGTTTGTAATCTATATTTTGATATGCCCATGCGGAGCCTATTATGTAGGCATGACGACACGCCCCTTTCGAGAGCGGATGGCGAACCACCGCTACACTATCCGGTTGGCCCTTGACACGGGTGGAACGGATAAGCCGGTGGCCAAGCATTGTATGGAACTCGGACACCAAGTGGCTTCGATCAAATCAATGTTAATAGACCATGTCCCCGTACCCCCGCGGGGTGGAGATCGAGTGAAGACCCTGAGACAACGTGAAGCTCAATGGATTTTTGACCTGGACACGGTTGCCCCTCGGGGCCTTAATGAGAACAATCCATTAAATTGCTTTCTTTAAGAAAAAATATTTTTGAAGGTTTTTGGTGATCGGTGGTGAGGTGATGAAAAGGATGGCACTGACCTCAAGTACATCTCGCATTTAATTGCACACTAGCTTTGTGCGTTAGAGGACAAGATTTTGTTCTCAGGATGTGGTTGTTTTCTTTATTCATTTTTTCTTATGTTTTACTTTTGATATCTAAGCCATAGTTGCGCTATACGAGGATGGTTACTAGTGTAACCAATGATATTAATATTGATGTTATAAGTGTGTATAACTTTAAATATAATAGTCTGCGCTTAAACTAACCTGTGATATACTGGCTTACCGTATACTATGTATAGACATATCCATGTTCATATTATGATTATAATATGCTTTTCTCTCTTTCTTCTTCTTTTATGCTTTTCTTTGTTTTTTTATATATAATGTGAATTATGATGTGGATTATTTGGAGGTGACTGCTGGGACTAACCAGATTGTAAACTGGCACTCATTACTGTAGCTCTCTATGCTTAAAAGCACCCACAAGGTAGCCTTTATAATTGCTGGAACGCACCTCGTTTGAGGTGACACGCACGGCCATTTTGGAAATTACCCATATACGAAATTCTGCCGTCTTAAAAACATATAATAGACGCGATTTGAGTGAACCAGACCACCTAGGAGGTCTGACTAGGATCCCTGTCATGAAACCGCCGTCTTAGAATTTTGCTGGGTATGTTTAAATGTTAACTTTGGTTGGTGGAACGCATCGCAGTGCGTCTGAAACGCACGGCCATTTTGTATTTTGCTATAGCAGCGTTTTGGAACCAATGAGAAATCAGACTGTGGTCATGTGGGGTGCGGGGCTATGAACACACTGAGCACCCGTACAGACAGACACAGCTGAACCATATGTAATCAGAGTGGAGTGCTTTATAGGGAGCTTGCTGAATGAGTGTCAGTGTATCCTGACTCTTGTACTGTGTGGACGTCTGAGCTGACTTGTCTTGAGAAAGGCCACCTGGTGGCCGAAACGTAGACTACTATGCCTGATTGGTAATGTACCCTGAATAAACCTGTTATGATTTACTGGTGAGTGCCCTTATTGGACTATCCAACCCTGCTATACATTGGGACACATTGTGTCACCTTAAAGGAGCACCGCAATTTGTTACATTGTTGGCTGGGAGTGCGGAACTACAGAATTTATATATATATATATATATATATATATATATATATATATATATATATATAACGATTTGGGATCCGGCACTCCCTCTAAACAATTTTAATGCTGTGGTGCCATCCAAACCCTTTTCAGGGATACAATACCAGTGGAGGAGGCGGCACTCAATCAGACTGGACTCCAGTGGTGAAGTAAAAGCCTTTATTTTCCAACGGCGTTTAGGGGCAACATACCCCCGTTTTCAAGGACAGACATTTAACCCCTTCCCGACATTTGACGTACATTTACGTCATGGCCGGGAGGTACTTCCCGACACATGGCATAAATGTACGTCATGAGTTTAAACTGTCACTGCGTCTCGAGACGCAGTGACAGAGGGACGATGTCTGCTGTCCCTGACAGCAGACATGTCCCTGCATGCCCAGGGGGGGCTGCGATGTCGCCCCCCCGTCGGCGATCGCTGTGATTGGCTGTTCAGTGTGAACAGCCATTCACAGCGTTTTCCTGTGTTACCAGCGAATCGGACGCTCGGTAACACAGGTGTCAATCACCGCCGGGCGTCAGGGGGCATGAGGGGGTCATCGGTGACGATGACACCTCACCCCACCCTCACCCCACCTGCCCCCAAGGCTGTGATTGGTCCGTGGGACCCACGGACCAATCACAGCCAAGGCGCGACATTTAAACTGACGGTGACTGCGCTGCAGACGCCATTCCGGTCTGGAATAGCGTGCAGAACGGTCACCGTGCCTGCCTGCCGTGAATACCGACCTGATCCTTGCTAATACTTACCTGATCCTTGCAAATACCTTACCTGATCACCTTATCACTGCTTGTAGCGTGCTGGACGCTTCCTGGATCTGACTTCCTGAGACTTCCTGCTGCTGCTGCAGTGTGATAGAGAGATAGAGAGAGAGATAGAGAGAGATAGAGAGAGATAGAGAGAGATAGAGAGATAGTGACAGAGAGAGCTATATTTTGTGTCTGCTACCCCCCCTTTTTGGGGGTGCAGGGGTTTTCTATATATATATAACTGTCAGTGCTGCTGCTGCAGTGTCATACAGTGATAGATAGTGATAGATAGTGAGAGGTAGAGAGATAGAGAGATTTGTGTCTGCTACCCCCCCTTTTTGGGGGTGCAGGGGTTTTATTTTATATATATAACTGTCAGTGCTGCTGCTGCAGTGTCATAGAGTGATAGATAGTGATAGATAGTGAGAGATAGAGAGATAGTGACAGAGAGTGATAGAGAGTGTATATTTTGTGTCTGCTACCCCCCCTTTTTGGGGGTGCAGTTTTTTTTTATACATATAACTGTCAGTGCTGCTGCTGCAGTGTCCTAGAGTGATAGATAGTGAGAGATAGTGAGAGATAGAGAGATAGAGAGAGATAGTGACAGAGAGTGATAGAGAGTGTATATTTTGTGTCTGCTACCCCCCCTTTTGTGCTGATCAGTATATCTGTGCTGATCAGCAACTTTTTGGGGGCGCAGAGGTTTTTTTTTTATATATATACCTGTCAGTTGCTGCCAGTTGCACTGTCAGTTGCACCAAAGGTTGTGCACCTGCTGTCCCTCACTGGTAATCAGTGTCGCATCACTGATCACCTTTTTTTTTTTTTGTGAGTGCTGTGGGGTCTTTTTTTAATTTTTTTTTTACACACACTGATTTTGTGGGTGTCCTGTGGCCACTGTGCGCCGATCAGTGACGTACATCACTGATCAGCTTTTTCGGCACAGGGTTGATCAATTTTTTTTTTTTTTTTGATCAGATTCCTGTTGCCTTTGAGCGCTGTTCAGTGACAGACGTTACTGACCAACATCTGTGCTCAATTTTTGGCGCAGGACCTTTTTTTTTTTTTTTTAACCCCTTCAATTTTTTATTTTTAACCCCTTCATTTTTTTTTTTTTTATTGGTATAAAGTATTTTTTTTTTTCTGCACCACATACACACTACATACCCCCCGGATTGAAATAAAGTTTGTACCCCCCCCTACACTATACACGTGTTGAAACATTTCACTACCAGTAACACAAAAATAAAAATGGCATCCCAAATGTCCTCCCAAATGTCCTCCCAAATGTCCTCCCAGTCATCCAGGAGAATGTATTCAGTGGAGGAGGCATATGCCATGCTTGCCTCTGACTCTGACACAGGCAGTGATGCAAGCGGGGAATTTGAAGGATTCGTCTTAAGCTCCTCTTCCTCCTCTGGTGATGAGGGACCCCCTCAAAGACGCCCCCGTAGATCAGCTGAGATTCCCCCCCCAATAATTGATCTAGTATGGACCCCACCACCAGACAATTTTGAGCCCCAGGTTCCTGAGTTTTTGGCCATGCCAGGAATCCAATTTGATTCCACAGGTCTCAGAGAAATTGACTTTTTCAAATTATTTTTCTCTGATGATTTTATAAATTTAATGGTGGACCAAACTAATTTATATGCCCAGCAGTTTATTGCTCAAAACCCCACGTCATCATTTGCTAGGTGGACCCCTGTAGATGCAGTAGAGATGATGACGTTTTGGGGTCTGGTGTTTCATATGGGCATAGTAAAAAAGCCAGAAATTAGGCAATATTGGAGTACAGATGTTCTGTACAGTACTCCATTTTACCGTATGGCCATGCCCCGGACTCGATTTGAGACAATTCTTAAATTTATACATTACACCGATAATGCACAGTGCCCACCCAGAGATGATCCCACCTTTGACCGGCTATTCAAAGTCAGGCCGGTCATTGATCATTTCAGTGCCAAATTTGAAGAGGTGTACATCCCTGAAAAATTTATTTGTATCGACGAGTCCCTTATACATTTTAAAGGAAGGGTTAAATTCCGCCAGTACCTTCCCAGTAAGAGGGCAAGGTATGGCATAAAAATGTATAAACTGTGTGAAAGCACCTCAGGGTACACCCACAGGTTTAGGGTTTATGAAGGGAAGGATTCAAGAATTCAACCGCCAGAATGCCCCCCCTCCCTCGTAGGTGTTAGTGGGAAAATTGTCTGGGATTTAGTGCACCCCTTCCTGGATAAAGGTTATCACCTCTATGTGGATAACTTTTACACTAGCATCCCCCTGTTTAAGGCCCTTGGTTCAAGAGGTACAGCAGCTTGCGGTACTGTGCGCAAGAACCAAAGAGGCCTCCCAAAAACGCACATTGCCCAAGTAATGAGAAGGGGTGAAAGCAGGGGAATATGCAACGAAAATATGTTGTTGGTCAAATATAAGGACAAGAGGGATGTCCTTATACTGACAACAATTCACGGAGACAGTACCACCTCCGTCCCTGTACGAGGTACCAGTACCCACACCTCCAAACCTAATTGTATCCTGGATTACAATAGGTACATGGGCGGAGTTGATCTTTCAGATCAGGTACTGAAGCCGTACAGTGCCCTGCGGAAAACAAAAATCTGGTACAAGAAGGTGGCCGTGTATATCATCCAGATGGCACTGTATAACGCTTACGTGCTATTCCGTTCTACCGGCCAGAGGGGGACATTTATGCACTTTCAAGAGGAAGTCATAAAGGGCCTAATATTTGGGAACCAGCAGGCAGAGGGCCCCAGTACTTCTAGTACTGGCCCCCGTATTGTACCAGGGCAGCATTTTCCTGATGAAATCCCCTCCACTGGAAAAAAGGGCAGGACACAAAAAAGGTGCAAAGTTTGCTATAAAAAGGGAATAAGAAAGCAAACTATTTTCCAGTGTGACACTTGCCCCGACAAACCCGGCCTATGTATAAAGGAGTGTTTTAAAATATACCACACATCTATGGAATATTAGGTTCATAATTTCACCGTGCTTCGGGGGTCTTGCTAATGCCACATAGCACCCACCATTCATTCCACCAGAATCTGAGCCGCAAAATCCAAAAATCACTCCTTCCCTTCTGAGTCCTGCCATGCACCCAACTGGTATTTTTTGGTCACATGTGAGGCATTGCCGTACTCGGGAGAAATTGGGGCACAGATTTTGGGGTGCTTTGTCTCCTTCATTCCTTGTGAAAATGAAAAATTTTGAGCCAGAACTGCATTTTTGTGTAAAAAAATGTAATTTTTCATGTTCACTGCCCAGTTTTATCAAAATTGGTGAAACCCCTGGGGGTTTGAAATGTACACTATACCCCTAGATGAATTCCCTGAGGGGTGTAGTTTGCAAAATGGGGTCACTTGTGGGGGGGTTCCACTGTATTGGTGCTTTGGGGGTCTTGCTAATGCGACATAGCACCCACCATCATTCCACCAGAATTTGTGCTGCAAAATCCAAATATCACTCCTTCCCTTCTGAGTCCTGCCACTTTTTGGTCACACATGAGGCATTGCCGTACTCGGGAGAAATTGGGGCACAGATTTTGGGGTGCTTTGTCTCCTTCATTCCTTCTGAAAATGAAAAATTTTGAGCCAGAACTGCATTTTTGTGTAAAAAAATGTAATTTTTCATTTTCACTGCCCACTTGTATCAAAATTGGTGAAACCCCTGGGGGTTTGAAATGTACACTATACCCCTAGATGAATTCCCTGAGGGGTGTAGTTTGCAAAATGGGGTGACTTGTGGGGGGGTTCCACTGTATTGGTGCAACATAGCACCCACCATTCATTCCACCAGAATCTGTGCTGCAAAATCCAAAAATCACTCCTTCCCTTCTGAGTCCTGCCATGCACCCAACTGGTATTTTTTGGTCACATGTGAGGCATTGCCGTACTCGGGAGAAATTGGGGCACAGATTTTGGGGTGCTTTTTCTCCTTCATACCTTCTGAAAATGAAAAATTTTGAGCCAGAACTGCATTTTTGTGTAAAAAATGTAATTTTTCATGTTCACTGCCCACTTGTATCAAAATTGGTGAAACCCCTGGGGGTTTGAAATGTACACTATACCCCTAGATGAATTCCCTGAGGGGTGTAGTTTGCAAAATGGGGTCACTTGTGGGGGGGTTCCACTGTATTGGTGCTTGGGGGGTCTTGCTAATGCGACATAGCACCCACCAAAATTCCACCAGAATCTGAGCTGCAAAATCCAAAAATCACTCCTTCCCTTTTGAGTCCTGCCATGCACCCAACTGGTATTTTTTGGTCACATGTGAGGCATTGCCGTACTCGGGAGAAATTGGGGCACAGATTTTGGGGTGCTTTTTCTCCTTCATACCTTCTGAAAATGAAAAATTTTGAGCCAGAACTGCATTTTTGTGTAAAAAATGTAATTTTTCATGTTCACTGCCCACTTGTATCAAAATTGGTGAAACCCCTGGGGGTTTGAAATGTACACTATACCCCTAGATGAATTCCCTGAGGGGTGTAGTTTGCAAAATGGGGTGACTTGTGGGGGGGTTCCACTGTATTGGTGCTTGGGGGGTCTTGCTAATGCGACATAGCACCCACCAAAATTCCACCAGAATCTGAGCTGCAAAATCCAAAAATCACTCCTTCCCTTCTGAGTCCTGCCATGCACCCAAATGGTATTTTTTGGTCACATGTGAGGCATTGCCGTACTCGGGAGAAATTGGGGCACAGATTTTGGGGTGCTTTGTCTCCTTCATACCTTCTGAAAATGAAAAATTTTGAGCCAGAACTGCATTTTTGTGTAAAAAAATGTAATTTTTCATTTTCACTGCCCACTTGTATCAAAATTGGTGAAACCCCTGGGGGTTTGAAATGTACACTATACCCCTAGATGAATTCCCTGAGGGGTGTACTTTGCAAAATGGGGTGACTTGTGGGGGGGTTCCACTGTATTGGTGCAACATAGCACCCACCATTCATTCCACCAAAATCTGTGCTGCAAAATCCAAAAATCACTCCTTCCGTTCTGAGTCCTGCCATGCACCCAACTGGTATTTTTTGGTCACATGTGAGGCATTTCCGTACTCGGGAGAAATTGGGGCACAGATTTTGGGGTGCTTTTTCTCCTTCATACCTTCTGAAAATGAAAAATTTTGAGCCAGAACTGCATTTTTGTGTAAAAAAATGTAATTTTTCATTTTCACTGCCCACTTGTATCAAAATTGGTGAAACCCCTGGGGGTTTGAAATGTACACTATACCCCTAGATGAATTCCCTGAGGGGTGTAGTTTTCAAAATGGGGTGACTTGTGGGGGGGTTCCACTGTATTGGTGCTTGGGGGGTCTTGCTAATGCGACATAGCACCCACCAAAATTCCACCAGAATCTGAGCTGCAAAATCCAAAAATCACTCCTTCCGTTCTGAGTCCTGCCATGCACCCAACTGGTATTTTTTGGTCACATGTGAGGCATTGCCGTACTCGGGAGAAATTGGGGCACAGATTTTGGGGTGCTTTTTCTCCTTCATACCTTCTGAAAATGAAAAATTTTGAGCCAGAACTGCATTTTTGTGTAAAAAAATGTAATTTTTCATTTTCACTGCCCACTTGTATCAAAATTGGTGAAACCCCTGGGGGTTTGAAATGTACACTATACCCCTAGATGAATTCCCTGAGGGGTGTACTTTGCAAAATGGGGTGACTTGTGGGGGGGTTCCACTGTATTGGTGCAACATAGCACCCACCATTCATTCCACCAGAATCTGTGCTGCAAAATCCAAAAATCACTCCTTCCCTTCTGAGTCCTGCCATGCACCCAACTGGTATTTTTTGGTCACATGTGAGGCATTGCCGTACTCGGGAGAAATTGGGGCACAGATTTTGGGGTGCTTTTTCTCCTTCATACCTTCTGAAAATGAAAAATTTTGAGCCAGAACTGCATTTTTGTGTAAAAAAATGTAATTTTTCATTTTCACTGCCCACTTGTATCAAAATTGGTGAAACCCCTGGGGGTTTGAAATGTACACTATACCCCTAGATGAATTCCCTGAGGGGTGTAGTTTTCAAAATGGGGTGACTTGTGGGGGGGTTCCACTGTATTGGTGCTTTGGGGGTCTTGCTAATGCGACATAGCACCCACCAAAATTCCACCAGAATCTGAGCTGCAAAATCCAAAAATCACTCCTTCCCTTCTGAGTCCTGCCATGCACCCAACTGGTATTTTTTGGTCACATGTGAGGCATTGCCGTACTCGGGAGAAATTGGGGCACAGATTTTGGGGTGCTTTGTCTCCTTCATACCTTCTGAAAATGACAAATTTGGAGCCAGAACTGTATTTTTGTGTAAAAAAAATAATTTTTCATTTTCACTGCCCAGTTGTACCACAATTGGTGAAACCCCTGGGGGTTTGAAATGTACACTATACCCCTAGATGAATTCCCTGAGGGGTGTAGTTTGCAAAATGGGGTCACTTGTGGGGGGGTTCCTAACTTTTAGCATCTTATGGTGCCTAGAAACCTACATGGTGCCTAAAAAATAATCTCATAAAAAGGAGGCTCCAAAATCAAGTAGGTGCTCCTTCTATTATGAAGCCTGTGGTTTGGTCACCGTGCACACTAGGGCCACATATAGGATATTTATGAAAACAAAAGAATTGGGGGAATCAATTTTCAGTCACATTTCTCTAGTAAAATGTACTGTGTTCCTTAGAAAAATGTATTAAAATTGCAAATCTGCAAAAAAAAAGAAATTTTGAAATTTCACCTACACTTTGTTTTAATTCCTGTGAAACACCTAAAGGGTTAACAAACTTCCAAAATGCTGTTTTGAATACTGTGAGGGGTGCAGTTTTTGAAATGGCATCATTTATGGGGGTGTCTCACATACAAGTCCCTCAAAGTCACATCAGAACTGAACTGGTCCCTAAAAAAATCAGTGTTTGAAATTTTCTTGAAAATTTGAGAATTTGCTATTCATATTGTAAGCCTCCTAGTGTCCCAAAAAATTAAAAGGAAGTTGAAATAATGATGTCAACATAAAGTAGACATATGGTCTATGTTAGTTATTCACTATTTTGAGTGGTAAGATTATTTGTCTCACAAGCAGAAAATTTAACATTTTGCAAATCGCTAAATTTTCCATTTTTTCACGATATTTTGGTATTTTTCACAAAAAAACACAGACTGTATCGACCCAAATTTACCACTAATTTGAAGTACAATGTGTCACGAAAAAACAATCTCAAAATCACTGGGATAAGTAAAAGCAAAAAAAAGTTATCCCCACTTAAGTGAGACATGTCAGATTTGAAAAAAAGGGCTCTGTCAGGAACGCAAAAACTGGCTCTGTCAGGAAGGGGTTAAATAGTGACATTAAAGTGCATTTATACATAGAAATTCCCGCCACCACTCCCCCAGAACTGGCGTGGACACGCCTCACTCACCTGTCCAGGGAATCGCCGCCGGCGTCCGTCACTACTGTAAACCACGCTGGATAGATGGTAACGCCGAAATGCTTCCCCACAGAACACCGCTCAGATGACAAGGTTCCGGGTACTGTTCATGCCGGCGCACACTTCCGGGGTTCCAGTCACGTGATGCGCTGCCACCAATGACTATCCCTGCACATAAGGTGAATAGCGTTGCCAGGCAATCTAAAAAACAACAATGAACAAACATGCATTAAAAAATATGCATAATACAGTTAAAACCTGTGTTATCCAACTGGTGGAAAGTCATTAATACAAAATTACACACGTATTCAAGAACATTTTCTTATTTGTCACTACGTGTTTTTTAAGCAAAGTACCACACTATATCATTGGCAATATAATAACAATTTATGACTAGTCAGGTTGACTTCCCAATCTAAAGCCCGAAGAAAATATTGCAGTATTACAGTATAATAACATTAGTATGGACTAAGAGAACCACCCAGCTCTTTATCAGCATAGGAGCAAGAAACTGTATAAGTTTAATTAATGGTAATTTAATAAACCCAATATTGAAAGCAAGAAGAACCACATGGAGAGAAATCAATTAATTTATGATTTTATAGATTTTACAAGAAACATTGAAGCCCCAAGTTCTCATTGAGGCCATTTGGTGCCACTGTCCCCAAATAATGGATCCAGCGGCTTTCCTTCCTCAATAAGGCCTTGTTCCTATCGCCACCCCTAAGTGTGGCCGGGACATGGTCTATTATAATTGATTTTATGCTAGCGACACTATGTCCCATCTTCAAACAGTGTCTTGGAACAGGCTGGTCTGAGTTCCCCTGATTAATGGCAGCGTTGATTCCTGATCTATGGCCTGCCATTCTTTCTTTAAATGTACGTTGGGTTTTGCCCACGTAGCTCAAGCCACAGGGGCAGGTCAATAAATAAATAACATAAGAGGAACTACAAGTCAAAGGAAAATTAATTGGAACCCTTCTACCAGACCGAGGATGACTGAATGTGCCCCCAATGCTCATGGCACGACAAGTTGTGCACCCCAAGCATCGGTAGCATCCATTCCTCCTCGTCAAAAAATGGCTACTAGTTTTATTCTCCCACCCTGTGATGTCATATTTTACTACAGTATCCTTGATATTACGGCCACGAGTAAAGCTGGGCAGGATTCTGGAATTTAACAGTAAGGGGAGATCTGTGTCAGAAGACACTATGGGCCAGTAAGATTTTACCTTTTTGGTGTTTCTTATAGAATGGGTAGAGTATCTGTTAACCCACGGAACAACTTTGTTACTCTGTGGTTCCTTCTTCTTATAGCACAGCAATTTCTCACGTGGGATTGCTAATGCTTTTTTCTTAGCATCCTGTAAATCAATTAAGGGGTAACCTCTGTCTTGGAATTTAGTTACTATAGCCTCTAGGGCTGGCTCCACCTGTTCAATGTTTGAAGTGATCCTTCTTGCTCTGATCAATTGTGAATAAGGTAATCCTCTGCGCAATGAGGCTGGATGGTGACTCTCATTGCGCAGAAGAGTGTTTCTATCAGTCTTCTTGGTGAATAATGAGGTGGTGATATGTCCATCTTTGATTTCAATTACTACATCTAAAAAATGGACCGATGTTTTATCGATGTCATATGTAAATTTCACCACACTCGATGATACATTTTGCATTTCAATAAGATCACCAAGACACTCCTCTTCACCCCGCCACACAATCAAGAGGTCATCAATGAAGCGTTTGTACACTATGATCTCAGACCGTAAATTACCATTGATGTAAAACATCTGCTGTTCAATGTGGTGCATAAAGACATTTGCATAAGCCGGTGCCACCGAAGACCCCATTGCACACCCGGCTATTTGCAAATAGAATTTGCCCTCAAATAAAAATAATTCTTGGTCAGGATCAAGTGTAACAAACGTAAGAATACATGGATAGGTGGACCTTGATAGTGGGGGTTGTTTACCAAGAATGCGCCTACCGCCTCAACACCTGCATCATGTGGGATGCAGGTGTAGAGACTGGTCACATCCGCGGTACCTATACACTGAAATTTGGACAACTCCCCACTATCGTCTGCCGCCTGTAATACTCTTAATAGGTCAGTGGTATCCTGTAAATAAGAAGACATTAATTGGACGCAAGGATTTAATAAACTATCCAAATATACAGATAAAGGATGGAACAGGGACCCCCTAGCTGATATAATGGGTCTTCCGGGGGGTTTGTTCACATCCTTATGTATCTTTGGAATAGTGTAAAATAATGGTGATACCGGGAATTCCACAATTAATGCACTGCAAATATCAACATCTAGAAAACCATCTGAACCATATCTAGATAACAATTCTACTAGCTCTTTTTTATAATCAGCTGTGGGATCTGATAACAAGCTGGCGTAAGTAGTATTATCACAAAGTTGTCTAAGACATTCTGATCTATAAGTGGCGGTATCCTGCACAATAACGGCCCCGCCTTTGTCCGCCCCTCTTATTACAATGTCCTGTCTCAAAGACAAATTTTTAAGGGCTATCCTTTGGCCAGGGGACAAATTATCATAATGTCTCTGATGTAATGGTTGCTCACCCAATTGGTCCATCAATTGTGAGAAGGTCTTAATTGATGGGTTCATCGATGTTGGATCAAATTTCGATGTTGGTATCACTTTCTTCAATTGATGTGGTATAATCTCCTTAGCGTCCAATTGTTTGACAGCTGGTTTGAAGCGTCCAAAATGGTCTTTTAACCGCAGACTCCTCTGAAGTTTATAAGTGTCCACTTTCCACTGAAAAGGATCGTATTTAGTAGTAGGGACAAACGCAAGTCCCAGTGTCAGGACATCTAATTCATCCTTAGTTAATGGGGTGGAAGACAAGTTAAATACTATTTCTTGCCCCTGTTGGGGGGTCTCTGGTGGTATCTGCCTTTTGTTCTGTCCAGCCCTTCTAGTAGCACGCCTTTGCCTTTTGTAATCATGGCTCTTGTTGACGTGCCTAAAGGGCCTGAACCTGAGGGTAGTTGGGTGCCAGTTGGTTCACTGTCGCTCTGCGATGTACTCGACCCTTGATTCAGGTGTTGAAATCTATATATATAATTGTAGTGTTAATATATTTATTACTTATTCTATGGACGGGTTAGCCAAGTTCATGAGGGAGTAACATTATAGGATAGGCATATACTTACCGGTAATTAGATGAGTGTTTCCCAGACGACACTAATTTAAATAAAGTTTGGGTGGAGGCACTTAGTTACTTAGTGGTAACCTTTACATAGTAAAAGATTAAAGGGGTTACAATTTACTGCAAACTTCCACCCTTTTGATATAGAAAGGCTTCTTCGGCTTCCATTACCACTTTAATGCAAAATATGTTTATTGAATTTAAGGTGGGGGGGTACAATAAACGGGAATACAGAGTGCAAGATAGTCTTAACAATAATCCAACAGTATACAAAATTGCATGGATATATGAGCGTAGGAAAGCTTAAGAAGATAGGGGGTGGGGGGAAATTAGGTCATAGAAAGGGGGGGCGAGGTGGGGTAGGGGATTGGGGGGTGGGGGGATCCGATATAAAGCATAAAAGTCCGTTAGGAGGTGATAAGCATATATTCCTCTAGAGTATTTAAGGGGTGTGGGTGGAGTGTGTGTGAGGTATATAAGAGGTGGGGTCTGGGGCGTCATCAGCGAGCTGGGGTATCGCTAGGGCAGTTGTGGTGGGAGGGGATTTAGTGCTGTTCTATATGGGGGAGATTCTTTAAAGTTTATCCATGCTGACCAAGTATCCCTAAAGGCGGCTGAGTCGTCTTCGGCCGAGCATACTATATCCTCCATATCCATATAGGAGTCTAACCGGTTAAACCATTCTAAAGTTGTTGGGGGGAGTGGCGAGCGCGACCGGACTGGAATAACTGCCTTTGCCGCGTTGTTTAGGCGGCAAAGGATAGATTTCTTATATCTTGAGATTGAGCCTGTTGAGTAGTGGAATAACCAGAACAAAGGGTCTGATGGGGCCGGTTCACCCAGTATTTTCCCAGAGATGGCAATAACATTACGCCAGTAGGGTTTTATGGATGGGCAGCTCCACCAGATGTGTAGGAGGTCTCCTGGGCTCGCGGAACACCGACAACATTTGTTGGGAAGACCTAGGCCCATTTTAGAGAGTGTGTCGGGGCATCTGTACCATCGTGACAACAACTTATATTGCGTCTCGACTACCAGTGTGCTAGGGGAGCAATGATGTGCTAATTTTAAAATATTTCCCCAATCATCGTCTTTTAGATCTACCTTCAGGTCTGTATTCCATCTCGTAGTGAAAGGAGGAGGGCTATGGCTCCTGTCTTCCAATAGGAGATTGTAGATCTGGGATACTGGGCGCGATGGATGGTCTTTCGCCTCACATAGCTGTTCAAAGGGGGTAAGGGTGGAGGTAATTGGGGTCGAGAGGTTCAGGGAAGTCAGGTAGTGGCGTGTTTGAAGGCATCTCCAAAGGTCATTCGCAGGTAAGTTCCATTTATTTTGTAGATCCGTAAAAGGAACTACTGATCCCTCGGACAGTAGCTGGCCTACTCGGTATAGACCCCGGTCATACCAAGGGCGGAAGGCAGTGGCCTTGTGTCCGGGGGGGAAGCGTTTGTCAAAAAGAAAGGACATGTAAGGGGAAGTGGGTGCGGAGATGGATGGTGATTTGCGAACAGTCTTCCAACAGACTAGGGTTGGGCTTATAGTGGGGTGGGTAGATGTGAGAGCCAGGGTGTAATATTGATAGGGAGTGAGTGGTTCTCTATCTGGACCCATTGTTTGTTGGTGTTTATTGAGCAGAATAATAGAGTGGTCCAGATCAAACAGGCTTGGTAGTACCCTTGAATGTCCGGCAACCCAATACCCCCTGCATTTTTTGTCTCTGAAGTAGAGTAAGGCCCACTCGTGGCCTCTTATTTCCCCAGACAAAATCCCGGAAAAGGGATTTAATCTCTTTAAACCATCGAGGCAGAATTTTAATAGGGAGAGTCTGTAGGAGGTATAAAATATTTTTTTCGGAAGTGAGTTCATTTTAAGAATCCCTACTCTGCCAAACCAGGAAAAGGGTCTAGATTTCCAGGCTTGGTGGTCCGCGCGAAGTTTGTGTAGGAGTGGGGTGGAGTTGAGTTCGAACAGTCTAGTGGGATCACTGGAGATGTTTACTCCCAGGTATTTGAGGTGGGATGTGTGCCATGTAAAGGGAAATGAGTTTTTGAGGTTTGTCACAATAGTCGGAGAAGCGGAGACGTTCATAGCCGCCGACTTAGTAAAATTTATATTTAAAATTAGAGAGGGTGCTGAAACCCTGAAACTCGGACATTAAGTTGGGAAGGGAGGTCGTGGGGTTAGTAATTGTAGCAAGTAGATCGTTCTCAAAGAGCGCTAGCTTATATTCTTGTCCAGCTATTGTAATCCCGCTAATGTTTTGGTTTCCCCTGATAGCTCTGGCCAGGGCTTCGATGCACAGAACGAAAATGAGGGGAAAGAGCGGGCACCCCTGTCGGGTCCCATTGCTGATAGCGAACGAGTTAGGCAGTGTGCCATTGATCCGTATTCTAGCGGAAGGGGAGGTATATAGGGCTAAAATACGTTGTAGACATATCGGTCCCAACCCTGGGTGGTCCAGCACCCCCCGCATGAAGCCCCAGTCAATTCTATCAAATGCCTTCTCGGCATCAGTTGATAGAAGGATTCCAGGGGTTTTGGTGGTTGTAACGTGATGTATAAGGGTGATTATTTTGGAGGTATTATCCTTGGCTTCACGGCCTGGCACGAAGCCTACCTGGTCGTTGTGAATAATGGTTGGCAGAAGATGTTTTAGTCTGTTTGCAAGTAATTTGGCATATAGTTTCACATCAATATTAAGGAGCGAAATGGGACGGTAGCTGGGGCAAAGGGATGGATCTTTGCCCTCTTTAGGGATTACAGTAATGTGGGCTTCAAATGATTGGAGGGGGAAGGGATGAGTTGCACTTACTGTGTTGCAAGCCTGCAGTAATAAAGGGAGAAGTTTGTCCTTAAAGGCTTTGTAGTAGGAGATGGTAAACCCATCCGGGCCAGGACTTTTACCTGAGGGGGTTGTCTTAATCGCCTCGGTCAACTCTAATTCTGTGAAGGGTCTCTCGAGGTCATTTTTAAGCTCATTGGTTAGGGTAGGGAAGCCAATTTTCATAAGGTAGGATCTGATATGTCGTTGTTGTTCTTCGAGTTGGTCGGGGGTCTTTGGAGGGTTTAAGTTATATAGGGATGAGTAATATGAGCAGAAGGTAGCTGCAATGGAGTCCGTGTCATGTAGTGTTTGGGCTTGAGTGTTTTTAATAGAAGGGATGAAAGAGAGGGACCTTTGGGTGCGAAGTGCCTTAGCGAGCATTTTGCCTGGTTTATTCCCCCATCGGTAATATCGATTATGACATTTCCGAAATACCATTTTCACTTTGTCCAACAGTAGTTTATTATGAGCTGACCTAGCGGAGGTGAGTTCTACAAACGTGGTGGAGAAGAGGGATGCTTTATGGGTAATTTCTAGTACTTGGATTTTCTGAAGGAGGTCATCGATTTTCTTCTGTTTCTGTTTTTTTTAATAAATTACCCTAACTGAATACATTTTCCCCTCATTACACACTTGTGTGCCTCCCAGATCACCATATCAGAGACATCAGGGGTGACATTATGTTCCACATAGGTGTCCAGGGTTTCTTCTAATTGAGATTTGTAGTTCGGGTCTGAGAGTAAAGATTCGTTAAAGCGCCAGGAACGTTGTCTAGGGGCCATATCTAAGGAGATGACTAAATAAACAGGGGCGTGGTCGGACCAGGTTATGGAGCCAATAGAAGAGTCTCGAACCAAGTGTAGGCAGTTATGGTTCAGGAGGAAATAGTCTAGTCTACTTACTACTCACCCCCCCACAAATCTTACTCTAAAGTCCCATTCGGCAGTGTGATGAATTTGCCAAACGTCTGATAGTTGATGAGTGTGAAAAAGGCGCTTAACCTCCCTGGTTTGTGAACTCGGAGGGGAGTTAGGGGATGGCGTTACATCTTGGAGAGGGTCTAGAGCCCAGTTGAAATCGCACCCTATCAACCAGGATCCCTTGCTTAAGTGAGTCTACCCTCTCTAGAACCTTCCTGAGGAAGGTCAGTTGTCCCTGATTGGGCACGTAAATGTTAACAATTGTGAGCTTTGTGTTCTATATGGTGCATGTTAGAAGTAGACAGCGACCCTCTTCTAGTATGTGTGTTTGTACGTCAGAGATTGGTACATGTCGGGCAAATAGGATGGCAACTCCTTTAGATTTTGAATGCGGGTAATTGCAGTAGTGTGTGGTAGGGAAGTAGTGGTTACTTAGTCGAGGAGTTGGGTCGTTCTGGGGAAAGTGCGTTTCCTGGACTAAGACGATATCTGCCCTTTCTTTATGAAGGAAATTTTCTGGGATGTTTAAACCCCTAGCATTGATGGATATAATACGTAGGGATGAGGTCATTTGGTAGTTGTAAGATGAGAAGTCAATGGGTAAGAATCGGATCGGGTAGGAGGATCGGGAAGGGACAGTGGTGAGGTTGAGCAGGGAGTTGGTGGTGAGGGAGGGAGAAGGGTCATGGGGATAGGGCAAAAAACATACAATAAAATATAACACAATGCGTAGTAAAACTGTGAACATCTGGTATGAGCACCAAAACATAGCCACATCCGGACAGTGAAGAGGCCATAGTGGTGACCATGTCACAGAGGATTGTACGAATAGCGGTGAGGGGAACTAGGGAGCCGTGCCCCAACAATACTAACTGAAGTGTTCTAGATTACTAAATGTAAAAGTGTAGATGAATACTTGGTTCTCTGAGTAACTAGTAAAAAAAAAAAAACAGACCTAACATATGACCATAGGGTCTTAAGAAGTACTAATCAGAAGACATTAAGAGGGTATTAAGTAGCGGTATAGTAATTCTGAAGTGACGACAGTGTGTACAGGATTAGTGTTCATTGTCTAATGTTACCACTCGTCGTCTCATCAGGTAGGATCTTGGGAGCGAGGGGCAGGAGGTCCTCTGGATCTCTTCGAGGTGTTGGCTTGTTGCCATCTCTCCCTTTTGGAGTTGTGGGGAGAGGGGGCGTTTGGTAAGTGGAAGGCCTGCCAATCAGGTAGGGAGAGTTCGTCTAGACCCAAGTTGGAGCAGAAGTCGTGAAGGTCGGCTGGAGAGCGTAGAGTGAATTGACGTCCCGCTGAAGCTACCTGTAGGGAGAAGGGAAAGCCCCACTTGTACTTATAGTTCGACTTGCGAAGGGCATCTGTGAGTGGTTTTATCAGTCTTCTTTGCTGGAGTGTGCGCCATGAAAGATCTTGGAAGATCTGAACACAAGTCCCCTCGAATTCGATGGCCTCTAGGTCACGAACTTTCCGTAGCAATTCCTCTTTCTGGGAGTAATAGTGGAGACGGCAAATTACATCCCTAGACTGCTCAGATGCTTGCCCTTTAGGTTTGAGGGCTCTATGGGCACGGTCAAATTCAATGGGGATCTCGGGATCGAGACCCAGGATTTCACCAAACATTTTGTTGAGGGCATCAATTATACCGGAAGGGGGCACAGATTCTGGGAGGCCCCTCACCCGCACATTATTTCTGCGGCCCCGGTTGTCCAGATCTTCCAGCTTCTCCTGTAGGATTCTCATGTCGTTTGCCTGTTGGGAGAGGGTCTCTTTGATAGAGGTTAGTTGGTCGGAATCGTTTTCACGTTCCTCCTCTAGAGCTTCAACACTAGTCCCCAGGAGGGGACAGGCTAGGGATGTGTTAATAATTGGTGTTATAGGGGCAGCAGCTTGAAAACAGTCTCTAGATAACGTTTGTGCACTTGCTTTTATGGAATTCCACAACCAAGATGGCCACCGCGTCCTGTGTGATCCGGTTTTGGCAGTGTGCCAGGGCAAAATAAAACCTCTGGGCAAGTCCCCCTACGAGGGGCAAGCTCACCCGAGGGTCTGGGCTGTCTTGCCAGCTGCAGGTATCCCGTCTGGGGTGCTTAAAACGGGCGTCTGGCGGTCCGGGGACGAGCGCCCCCTCTCTGGGCTCCAGCAGAAATTGAGGCCCCGGCTTCGTGCTGGTGGTAGGCTGCAACCTGCAGGGACGGATATATCAGTCCCCCGGCTCTGCAGCTACACCCCCAGGCACTGGAGGAGGTCAGTGGGGTGTGCAGGTGGGATGTGTGGTATTTGGGAGGCTGCAAAGAGGGTTTTGGGAGTGTAGAAGCTGCACTTTGTGGGAGCACCAGGAGATGTGTGGCTTCCTTCACTCCCGGCCAGGCCACGCCCCCCTCCATTACCACTTTGACCTGACGGCAACAAAGTTGCATTTCATCTCAATTTTTCTCCTTTCTTGCATATCTTATTCTCAGCCATCACTGAATAGCTTGAAGTCAAAATTTAATTTTTCGCTCTGTATTGACAGTCCAATACATTATCTGCCTTTCTTCTTTGCCAGTTACCCTACTGGCTGTCTACTGTGATGCTACTACAGAAATGTGTAGCTCCTCTTGCCAGTACACACAAACAATATTAATCACTGTTTGCAAGAAACAGGAGATCTAGGTGGCTAAATGCTCGCTGATACAGTTACAGTACCGTCCCACTTGGCAGTCATGTGGGGACTTAATAGTCCGCTGCATCTCGTCCGTGACTCCCCTGCACAAAATAACTGTGCAGATTTTTGGCCTCATCAGCATTGTAACCTATTAGGATTTTCTAGGCTGCGGAACGGCAAATTACCGGAGTGCTATGCAAAGCCGTCCTGAAAGCCACTCATCTGCTAGTGTAACCAGCAGAGGATCTGCTTTCCCAGCGATGTTACGGGAGCGCACAGCAGCGCTCACCGCTGGGCCATACACATAGGGCGGCTTTGAGCTGAAAGCCGCTCAAACCTGCTGTTTTGAGCGACTTTCAGCTCAAAGTCGCCCAGTGTGTATGGGCCTTAACAAGTGAACAGTTACACAACTTAACCTACAAGGGATCAAAAAAAAATGTGATGCGTTCAATTGGTCTACAGCATTATGGCCGTCAGTCATTAGGTCGACACCATTAGGTCAACATGGGAAAAAGTTGGCAGGTCATTAGTTCGACAGGTCATTGGTTCGACATTGTCTAGGTCGACATGGAGTTTTTCACAGTTTCTTGAGCCGACATGCGGTATTTCATGCCCTACCATCCACTAGGGCAGTGGTTCCCAACCTTTTTTCTTTCCCGTACCCCTTGATTAGGCTTTTCATTTTGGAGTACCCCCTCCTCTCATAAATCCCCCCCACCCATCAGTCTAGGGTTACCACCTAGTCCCTTTAATTCCGGACACATATTAATTACACAGGTTCTGTGGCTGGCTGACTTCAAGACTCCACTTCACCTGATTTTAAACTGCCACAGAACCTGTGTAATTAACATGTGTCCGGAATTAAAGGGACTAGGTGGTAACCCTACATCCGTCCTCGCCAGAAACGTTTGTTTTTGTTAGATAGTAATGTTATTAGGTTAGCAAAATACTAAAAACTACTTTTTAATGGCATTTATAGGCTTTTGCTTTTACATTTTACAATTGTATTTGCAGCTTAACTGAAAAACAAAAACAGTATTACCTTGATATACAAGCCTTTAAACATGACCCATTGCATCCGGTACACCTTGTTCTGTTCCTGGACTCCTCTGGTAATGTATGATTGCTGTCACTTGAGTTGAAACACCCTCCTCGTCAATTATTTTGTTCCACACAGGTCCTACATTAAGAAAGAAGGCCAGGAGCAGAGCATTGTGTACCAAATGGGTCATGTTGGAGGGTATGGGATCAGGGCAGGTAACAGACGCTGGGAGTGAGAGGACAGAGAACCCACCTAATCAGTTATGGGGCATTTGCAGGCCCGGTAGGCTCTCCCACTTTCAAGTGTGGCACAGTGTCAGTTTCAAGATAAATACAGGGCCATTATTCCCAGCAAGGTAATGGTCTGACTGCCTGGTAGACACACACAATTCCCATTGCAACCTGTATCTACAGTGTAGATTCCACTACTCATTATTGCCAGACATGAGCCAGTCCTCAGGGGAAAACATGGGGAAACATGAGTGTCCAGAAATGCTGTAGTCAGTGCAGCAGGATGAGAAACTGAGCAAGAGGGACAGTAAGCATACTCACCTGGCATCCCAGTGGCGTGGCGGTCTCCTTCTTACGCGACTGCGCATGCGCCGGGGTCCTTCCAGCCGCCGCGGCATGACCCAGCGTCCTGCGCATGTGCCGGGTCACGCAGCCGCCATTACTGGCTTCAGGTTTGCGTACTCCCTGGAAGACCAGCGCGTACACCCGGTGGTACGCGTACCATAGGTTAGGAACCGCTGCACTAGGGCGTGGTGGGAGAATAAAATAGTGTGCCGAGCATAGCGAGGAACCATGCCCGACGCATAGCGAGCGCATCGGTGCACTTTAAACTGTGTTTATGTTGATTGTGTTGACATTCAGGTAAAAAAAACCAGTGAAAACCCCATGTCGACCTTTTGACTGTCGACCTAATGGTGTCGTCCTAATGACTGTCGACCATAATGCTGTAGACTAAATGATCCCAACCCAAAAGAAATACCAGTATAAATTTAGATACATCCATTACCAGCCTCTTGTGTCAAAATATCTCTATAAAAAGGAATATATGGGGCACCTAGAAATTGAAATAACAAGACAAAGCATAAAACAAATAGAGCAGCCTATATCTTCAAAACAATTTTGAAAATGCATTTCTATCTTTATCACACATCTTTCTAGTATTGTTTAAAATGTGTTCTTCACACTCATTTTAAGTTAAATATTAATAAACGTTAAATTTTTAAAATGTAGTTGCAATCAGTTGTAAATATTGCAAAGGAGACACTAGTGCACCTGTATCTCTACTCCCCCCCCCCCCCCCCCCCTTTATATTCTCTTCTTGTAAATAAACCCCTCTATGTGGGATATAAGGGCCTAATTCAGGTTGGTTTGCAAAAGCAAACGCCTTCTTAATGGACAAAACCATGTGCACTGCAGGTGGGACAGAAGTAACAGGTGCAGAAAGAGTTATATTTGGGTGGGGTGTGTTTAAACTGAAATCTAAATTGCAGTGTAAGAAGAAAGCAGTCAGTATTTACCCTGCACAGAAACAAAATAACTCTCCCAAATCCGACTCACTCTGTATATGTTACATTAGCCCCACTTGCAGTGCACATGGTTTTGTCCATTAGCAAACTAAATGTGCTTTGCGAGCCAACCTGAATCACCCCCTAAGCATAATTCCCAACATGACCCTCTCCAGGAGGGAAACAATGTTCAGTTTTTTGGACTTTCCTTTTCATTTATGATTGCTATCACCTGTTTGAAGAGGGTAAGTAATAAGAAAAAAAATGGAAATGTGCCAGCGCTGGCTGTCCCAATAAGACGGTTCTCAATTTAAATTTTTATATAGTTTATTAACTAAAATACTATAGTGAAAATATAGACAATAAAATATATATGCAATGATTAAAACAATATATCACGGAGATATTAGGCGTGATGTTTGGGTCTCCATAAACAAATAGCTGACAAATGAGAATGTATATTACCATCCAAAAGAGATCTTCTGGTAATTATTTGTATCCAGAGTTCATGGGGAGGTAAGCTCTAAGTCCAAAGCAGGGTTCAGTGGACTATACATTACTTTTGTTTTTCTTTTTTGTGAAAAACATCTTCGTCATAACACAGTGAATGTAGGACACACAAGGAGACCGTGTTTGTGAATTTGATATGTGACACTTATGTGTGACTAGGCCGGTATATGGCATGCGTAATGGGATTTGTATTGGGGGGGAGGAAGCTGCCGCTGCAACATTGTAGCACTTTATATTCATATTCAGAAGCTCCATTACGCACAGAATAACAATTGCCCTATATCAAATTTGGAGTCTCCTGGTGCTTCCCAGTCACATCAAATTTCAGCTACGACGCATTTTCTTCAAAACAGAGACCTGGTGTGCCGGGAGAGGCTGTTTGGCATGAGTGCAGTAGTGATGTATGAGGACACATCTGTATATACTCCTCTCCTGCTTATATAGTGATGCAGAGATACTGTATGTGGTACCTTAGAAATTATTTCGGAAGATGGATAGTACTAAAATATTATCTTTAAAATGGAAGTAAATTTTTTATTTTTTTTTAAATATTAGATTAATGTACTTGAAAAGGAAAGAGACCTGGCTCTGTCCAGGAAAGCATTTTGCATTCAGAGCTGTTGGAAGCGGCACAGACATAGGAAGCTGGCCAGACAAAGGAGGGCAGCCATGACTATCCAAGCAGGTAACGCTATCTAAGGCTGTCATTTTAATTCAGTTAAATGTTGCAGAGATTGTTTATGTAAATTCCCTTGCTTACACCATATGAAAGTGCAAAGTAGGTTATTAAAGCATCCACTGTACTGCTAACAATGATATTATTCCTTTTATAATCTAGCTGTAAGGGGCTGGCTTGCAAGGAAGCAAATTGAGAGAATGCACAAAGCCGCAAATCTTATCAAGATGACATGGAAGAATTGGAAGGTAAGTTATGTTATGAGTATAGGAATGTAGATAATTCTACAGGATCATTATCAGTCACACGTGGAAGATCTCTCACCAAAACTTTATATGCTAAGTTTAAGTAGAATAATAATGGATATCCATACATGTATTGAAAATAATAATAATGTCATGGGAACATGTTTCCAAAATATTTGAAAAATTATTGTGATAACCTTGATTTCTTAACCCTTTATAGATATTTTTTCCCTGAAATATTTAACAAAATTGATCTGGCGTTGGCCAGCACCACTAAATTACCTCATCCTGTGACCATAAATTTCTGTCACTTCAATAACTCAATGTCCAACATTCCCTGGATCCAGAGTCCCTGTCAGTCTCTCTGGCTTCACTGGATGCCCTTTATTTTGGTGTACTGTATTTATTTAGGTCTACTCCTTACATGGTACTGTGCACATTTTGTGGCTCCCAATAAATAAACTATTGTAGTGTATGAGCACAAAGTATGTATAGAAATATAGCTGTAAACCATTGGGGAATAACAAGTATAGAGGTAAAACTAGGTGAACTTGCTGAAGCTCATAAGAATATGTAGTTCTTAGTGATCTTGTTCCCATCATACCGGTGACCAAACAGTCAGAGTTTCTGAGAGGAACATGGATCCACAATACACGGAATGCTGATGGTATGGATAGTGCAAGGTAAAGAACTAGAGGAAAGGCATCCCGGGCAGAGCCCTAACATTTTGGAGTCAGGGGCATATTTATTAAGCTTGGTGAAGTGATAAAGAGTCTGGTTTTCATCACCGGCCAATTAGCTCCTAACTGTTGAAGTTACAGGCTTGGTATGAAAAATGACAGGTAGGAGCTGATTGGCCGGTGATAAAAATCAGACAGTTTATCACTTCACCGAGCTTAATAAATCTACCCCTCAGTGAGTAGATATGAGGAGATTTAGAAAAGCCCCTCTCGTACCAAGGTGTATAAACTATTTAAAGTGTAATAGAGAAATTTAATACATTTTAATTTAAAATCTTTTTACTGCCCCAAGATAAAGCCTATTTTTGGGAACCCTAACTATTCCTTAACATCCCGCACCTACTCTCTTAATTGGTCCAAATTGCTGTGTTTTAGAGCGGCTGGCTTATCATTAGAGAGAAATCCGGGTGTTTTTTGTTTTCTTTTTTGTGTAGATTTTGGTATTTAAGAGGGACACTGTTAAAACACAATTACGACATTCAAACAAAGCACTTTTCAGGAGTTTCCATGTCCAATCACCTTTACCAAAACAAGGATTAGGATAATGAAATCAATATGTAGAGCGGGCAAGTGAACATTTGTAATTGGATGGATAGATCTGATGTTAGTCCTTGTTCCTTCATTTCAACTGAGCAATTAATTTACGTTTTTTCAAGAATACATAAACTGTGGTACATATGCAGTGTAGTGGGACTGTCCCATACAAAAATACGGTACTTGTTTCCTAGCAGGGCGCCCATCGGGTCCCATCGCATACCTTAACTTAAGGTATGCGATGGGACCCGACCGACCCGATTTCGGGCTTTTAAAGTGCTTTCCTTACAATTTTAAAATCGGTCGCATCGCATGCCATTATAATGGCATGCAATGCGACCGATGCGATGGACCTGATTTTACATAGGGAACAATGTTAAATGGCCATCCATACCTGATTTTTGATTGTATATCCACCCTGATGGGTAATTTGTATGTGAAATGGCCCCCCATTGTTAACGGCACGCCACGATCAACGTGAACCCGAAGCGTGGCGAGCGTCCTTTTCAGCGTCCTTTTCATACCCCCACTATCCACGTCAGCGTGGAGTTGATTTTATATAGTGTGGCGAGTGCAGCGAGCCACCGAGCCTGAAGCGTGGCGAGCGGACGCGGAATACATGTGAAGTAATGCACGTCCCCTCGCGGGGCTCGCCACGCTTCGGGCTCGGTGGCTCACTGCACTCACCAAACTATATAAAATCAATTCCACGCCGACGTGGATAGTGGGCGTAAGAAAAGGTCGGAGGACGCGTACCGCCGCCCCTCGCGGGCTTGCTGCGCTCGCCACGCTTCGGGTTGATCATGCTGTTAACAATGGGGGGCCATTTGACATAGTAATTACACATCACGGTGGGTATACAATAAAAAATGGGGTCTGGGGGGGGCATTTTTCATTGGGTCCAATGTAAAATCGGGTCTCGGAACATCATACACTGGTTCCAATGTAAAAATCTGTAAAATCGGTCGCATCGCATGCGATGCGACCGATTTTACCGACCCAATGTCATACAATTAACATCGGTGGCGCCGTGCTAGGAAACAAGTATCCAAAATACTTTCCAGGAAGCTTAGACTGTTTACATCATATACACTTTTGCTTCCATTATTGTCTTAACAAACCAACATTGAGGCTTAATAGAAATTTCCAAAAATTGCTCCTCTGTAATCTTGATATCATAGTAAATGAGAATCTGCATTTAAGACCATGGGCCAGATGCACTAAGCTTCAAGTGTAGAGTGATAAATAACCAGCCAATCCGCTCCTACCTGCCATATCACAGGCTGGGTTTGAAATATGAAAAAGCTTAGTGCATCTGGCCTATATCCCAATACTGAAATTGATACTTGAAAACTACAGAACGTGCTAGCTCTACTTTCTCTTTATAAAGCCAACAGCAAATGCAGAGCAATAGAATCAATGTCCAAGTCAGTGACAATAGTGCAGAGCAATAGAATCAATGTCCAAGTCAGTGACACAACCAGCAGAGATTACCAGGGCCCTCTGGTATAGGTGGAAGATGACTGCAGGCCGGAAGTGACCATACTGTATTACTGCACTTACCAACATGTCACTATTGATTTGGCTATAGAATAAATATATATAAATATATATATAATAATAGAAGAATCAGCAGCACTCACGAGACTTCATAAGTTGCAAAAAGTGGCTCTGTTAAGAAGTGTCTCCGAAACATGTTGGAATAAAGTAGCCACTTTTTGCAACTTATGAAGTCTCGTGAGTGCCGCTGATTCTTTTATTATTTTATCTAGATCTGACAAATCCACAGAAGGCCAATATATTTGGAACTACATCCACACAGGAACGAGTGCCGGAGCTACCTGCCTAAATATATATGTATAAGTTTAGCTACCCATTGTGTGAATTTTCCCAAATTTTTGTGATGCCGTTATTAGTTGTGCTAACGTTGTAATTCACTTTCATTTTTAGGAGCAGATGGAAGCCTTAGCTGCTTGTGAGCTGGACGATAGTTCCAAATTGATGGAGAATACTACACTATTTATGCCAGATAATCTTGTTGAATTCTCAACAACAAATTCAGTGCAAATCAAACAAATGACCACACTTGCAATATTCCAGTCTTGGATTCTTGGCTTTGTGTTGTCCAGGGCACCACCCATGAGGAATACTGTGCTGACCGGAGGCTTTATCAGGCACAGCCATGCTTTAGCGTGTTTAAATGCAGTGACCAGAAACAATTGTTATTCCGTAGAAACTAATCGATGTGAAAATGGCATCATGTCTATCAGAGCAATCCCCCAGGTAAATGTTTTTTGTTTTTTTCCATTTATCTTAATTAAAATTACAATCAGTAAGTTTCCCATTAACTTTTAGATTACAATGTAATTTACAATGGTAGAAAATTTAAAAAACATTGTTGAAAATGTTCTATAATTTACAGTATTTCAGCATTTACTGGCAGCAGGGAAGGGGGGCTGCGGAGGAGGGGAGATGTCCCAGAGCAGCACATGCATGTCCGCTACTGTGACACCTATGGGCACCCATATTTCAAAAGGTTATTTTTTACTCGAATAGCTTTTGTTTAGCGGTAATCAGACAAGATTAGCCTGCGCTATGGAAAATATCATGCACCTAGTTACACCTGTGGGCCTCCATTCTTGAAAAAGGAGTCTCTTACTTAAAATGATCTACCCCTTCATAGTTCCTTGAAAGAAGGGTTAAAGATGCACCCCAAGGATCTGTTCAGCTGATCTTTGGGGTCTTCCAACTTTTCAAAAAGAGTTCACTCATACATAAATCTGCAACCAATAAAGATTTCCAGCTGTGTCTATCTTGAATTTAATGAATGATTTTATACAGTGACATGGAAAGTATAGCAGTCATCTCAAGCATCAGGGTGACCGAAGCATAAATATTTGCATTTTTATGCGCATGCCACTCCTGCGACCCATGCACCCATTCATTCCATGTTACTGTATGACCATCAATAAATTCAAGATAAATATAGAGCTGGAATTCTTTTTTGGTTAGGATCAAAATTAGTCCTTGAATTGAAACAGACGCCCACACACAAAAACAAAACATTTCCTCAAGCAGGGATACAGTAGGTATCTAAAGATGTCAGATAAGCAGTGGCTGTTCATTTAATGCAGTAGGTTGTCTTCAAATTTTGCGGTCTACCTTCTTAGACAAAGAGCAGTTTATTTTTGTTAAGTGTTTCTGTGTTTTGCGTATCTAGTCGTGAGCCTCGCTGTTTGGTGGAATCCCCACCATCCTCTGACAGCAAGGATTCCCCCAGATAGTTGAATAGGGTGAGAAGCTGGCGGGGGTTAAACGCGAGAATCACTTGTTTTTGGTGATCCCCGCTGTTTAACCCCCGTGCCGGCCGCATTGATTACACCCCTAGATCAGGACATGCAAAATAAGTCAGTGATGAAAGGGCTACATGTGACAGGAATATGATTTGAGGAGGGGAATGGAGATAGCACAAACCCACACACTGAGAATTATATAGTGGCAGTAGCAGAGTCACTCAGCAGCGCAGCATCAGGAGATGCATAATGTGCTGCGCTTAAACGTAAATTAACTAAACAACGAATGTTATTTATACTGTGTTTAACCCCTTCACGACATTGCCTTTTAAGGTAATTTTTTTTTTTTTTTTCCTCCTTGCGTTCAAATAAGCGTAACTTTTTTAATTTTCCGGCTATATAGACACATGAGGGCTTTTTTTTTGCGGGACAAGTTGTACTTTGTAATGGTACCATTTACTATACCGTATAATATTCTGGGGAATCAGGAAATAATTCAATGTGGGGTAAAAAAAAAAAAAAACGCCATTGCACAATTTTGCGCTGGTTACGGTTTTTTTGGAGTTCATAGTTCGTTTAAAATGATGGGTTATCTTTATTCTATGGGTCGTTACGATTCTGGCGATACCAAACTTATATAGTTTTCGTTATGTTTTACCACTAAAAAAAAAATCGCAACTTTTACGGTTTTTCTAATTTGCGTTGCGTCGCCATGTTCTGCGGCTTATAACTTTTTTATTTTTCCACCTACGGACCTGGGTGAGGGCTCATTTTTTGCGGGCTGAAGTGTACTTTTTAATTAATACCATTATGGGATATGGGCGACTTTCTGATCTCTTTTAGTTATTTTTTTTTGGGTACGCGATGCGACCAAAAAACGTAGTTTTGGCGTTGGGGATTATTTTCCGTTTACGCCTTTAACCGTGCGGGATAACTAATGTTATATTTTAATAGATCGGACTTTTAGGAACGCGGCGATACCAAATATGTTTATTTTTTTTATTTTTTTTTTATTTTTATTTGGGAAATGGGGAAAGGGGGGTGATTTGAACTTTTAATATTTTTTTTTTTTTTTTTTTTTTTAAACTTTTTTTTTTTTTTTTTTTTTACTTTTACTACAAGGCCCCCTAGTGTACTTGACCACTAGGGGGCGCGATCGCCTGTACTAGGTTCAGCCATAGAGCTCTATGGCTGAACGTAGTGATTTTATGCACTTCCTATTACATCCTGCCTGAGGCAGGATGTAATAGGTATGCATATACGGCCAGCACAGGGGTCTACATTAGACCCCTGGCTACCATGGCAACCGATCGGCACCCTCCGATCTCGCTGCGGGGGGCCCCGATCGGCGCCGGAGGGGGGCGCCCCCCCCCTCCGATCAGCTATTTAAGCACTGCGGGCGCTTTGCCCGCGGTGCTTAAAGGGTTAAACGGCCACGATCGGCGAACTCGCCGCTCGTGGCCGTGAGAGCAGGGACCTGGCTGTAATATACAGCCATTACCTGCTCTCTGTCAAGCCAGCTCACTCCGTGAGCTGGCTTGATTCCCCCGCAACGGCCATATGACGTATATATACGTCATATGTCGTGAAGGGGTTAATACAGGTTGAGTATCCCGTATCCAAAATGCTCGGGACCAGGAGAATTTTGGATAACGGATTATTCCGTATTTCGGAATATTTTAATATTTCAATGATGTATTTTGAAGTATCTTGCATTTATGCTGTATAAACACATAATATACACACAAATATATTTTATTACCACATAAAATACACACAAATATATTTTAATTGTTCAAAAAACAAGGTTTCAAAACGTGAAACAAAATTTGTGTACTATCTCAGCACTGAATTTGAATGCCAAGCAATCATTGTCTTGCACATATATAGTGCCAGTTACATATCATGTCCCCAGTGATGCTGTTACAAATGTCCCCAGTGAGTTTTTAGCAAAAAAAAAAAAAAATTTTCACTTTCTGGAAAGTCCGTATTTCAGAATAATTTGGATAACGGATATTCGGATACGGGATACTCGACCTGTATCTAAATTGATTTTTGTAAACAAAACATAAAATCCCAGGCAATGCTGGGTACTCCAGCTAGTACACAATAAAAAGGGAGAAAATGGCAGGGGATACAGACAAGATTCATTGATGGTGCTCAGAATATAATTCTTATTGTATAAATGGTGTTATCTCATAGTTCTCATTGAGACCTCGGGGCATTACTGTATTGAGAGTGATTATCCAGTAGGTTTCCCTCCTGGACAATCTATTTTCTCTATCTCCTCCCCTTTTATCAGTCGGGATATGTTCAATAGCCCTGAACTTCAGAAGAGACGCATCTCCATTATGGCATTGGGCAAAATGCAGCGGGATGCTATAATTTTGAACTCTGTTTTTTAGGTTTCGTGTGTGCTCCAGTATCCGGATTTTCAGTGTTCTTTTAGTTTTTCCGATATACTGGAGCCCACACGGACCCAGGAGGGAAACCTACTGGATAATCACTCTCAATACAGTAATGCCCCGAGGTCTCAATGAGAACTATGAGATAACACCATTTATACAATAAGAATTATATTCTGAGAGCACCATCGATAAATCTTGTCTGTATCCCCTGCCATCGATCGACATTTGGTTTTTCTAATATGTAAATATGTTCTCTATATCTCTTTTTTGATTCTTTGAGGTTATGTATCTTTGAACTGCTATGTTTAACTAATTACATCTGGTGGCATGTTGCCAAATATAGAAAAGTCCTAATTTTCTTGTGTATGAAAACGCTCTAACATTTGCAAAGTGTATTAGAATGATTGCCAATTCTCATATATACTTTGTATATGTGGCAGTTCTCTGTGGATAATTGATTGAGGTACTAAGTTATCGTGTCCTATTTAAGAATATGTGGATTTTCAATGTATGGCTTTGTATGTAAAGTGAATCCCAATTTCTCACAATATGGGTGACGATTGTGTAGGTAAAGTCCCTTTAAGAAAAATTCATTCCTTCGGAAGAAGTCCTGTGACAGATTTCGTTTGTTTCATATATATTTTATATATATTTTTTATATATTTTTATAGTTATTTAGAAATATTTTCTAGAAATATCCCATAAAGAATTATCGATAAAAATCATATAAAAAAACTGTTTATTATACAATCCGCCACATACCACTGTTGCTGGCGAGTACGGTAGGGAACCGGATTTTAAGATATCTAGCTCACTAAACCTTCACTCCAACTCCGTTCGCTTGTGTAATTGTAATATTACTTTGTTTATTCATTTTATATTTTTTAAAAGAACATGTTTTTCCATCAAAATATCGATGGTAGACATCGCGATTACTGTTCATAGTAATGAATGAATAATCGCAGGTGTATACGCCCCGTATATGAGAAGCAGGGAAGCTCTAATTGTCAACACCTGTATGATGGTATAAATGTGTGATGCGGCGTCACACAGACCACCCCACTGACTAAGTCCATTGACGAAACGTGTAGGGGCGTGGTCTGTGTGACGCATCTCTGAAGCCGCTGGACTCCAGCTTTGTGGAAGCCCGCTGCTAAGACGCTGAGGCGCCGGTGTCTTGGAATAATCGTGCCTGCTGGATATTTCCGACTGGTATCGTGAGTGACACAAAAAACCTTCTGGGCATGCAGTTTTGAGCCAGTGGATTGTACAATATATCTTGTGGTATTCAGCCCACACCGGATGATAATTTCGGTACAGGCATTACCTTCTCCGTGGGAGAAATTTTAAAAGTGATTTCCACGTTTTTAATAAACGTTAATACACCATGAAGCGCCCCCTCTATTTTTTTTAGGTGGAGTTCACGTTTAAGGTCCTGTGGGAATCGGGTCACTCGGAGGGGAGCTGCACCTAAAAACAGTACTTGGATTGGTGTGGATCTGATTTTCAAAGAACTCTGTTCCTTGAAGGAAACGGACTTTAAAGTGTCAGCGCACCTATATATCTGTATTGTATATATGTGTATATATATGTATATATATATATATATATATATATGTATATATGTGTATATATGTGTATATATGTGTATATATATGTATATATATATATAGCGTGTTTTGTATGTGTGCTGCACTCCAATGGTGTGTCGGAAACCAAGGTAAAGTAGCCGGTGCCCTCCCAAAGTTGAAAGCAATGAAGCAGGTATAACAGCGTGGTGACGGCGGCACTCGAATAATTGACACAGACTGCCAGGGGTAACCCAACGTTTCAAGCCCTTGCGGGCCCTTTATCAAGGTGCAGAAGACAACTAAGCAAAAGTGACACACATACCTTTATGCAGAATCCATCTCCGTTCGCGGGCTCCCCCGGCGTCCCGCCCGGCGCAGTAACATGACGTCATTCCTGACGGAACGACGCTGAAGCCGCGAAGGGCAGACTGGAACTGCCCACACTGTGAAATAAATACAAAAGTGATTAAGACAATGTAAAGCGGAACCAGCCGCACATTGAAAGTGATAAGACTGAGTTAAACACGACTCAGATGTAAACAATAGAAAACAAAGAAAATACATTAACGTAGACATAATACTTTTAAAATAGCAAACGAATATGGAGTCCGCCCAACGTAGCCGCCCACCTAATGACGGCTTCAGCATAATGAATGGTGACAGTCAACTGCATAATAGGTCACCATGGTAACACAGTTAAATAACGGGCAATTCAAACGTGTGGACTTTACAGGCATGTGTGTGTAAAACACAGAATGCAACACCTCAATTTAAAATAGAAGCTGGAGAGCAGGTGCCATATACCAATGGACTATATGAACTAGGGGTAATCTCATAAAAAATATGAGTACCCAGCATGTTCATTCAGGCCCTTAGGAGCCAATGTGTCAAGTCGGTATATCCACCTGCTCTCCGCACGACACAACAACAGATCTCTGTCCCCACCCCTTTTGGGTTTGGGGATCTGTTCAATAATTCTGTACCTCAAAGATGCCAGAGGGTGCCTGGCTGAGGCAAAGTGACGGGACACTGGCTGGTCCCCAACCCCTGAAAGAAGTGCTAGTTTGATAGCTGAGCGATGTGCTGCAGCTCTCTCCTTGAATGCCCGTGTGGTTTTGCCGACATAATGTCGACCACACGGGCATCCAATCAAATAAACAACATGAGTAGATGTACAAGATACCCGCTGTCTAATTTTGAAGGGTTTCCCCGAATATGGATGACAGAATTGGTCTCCTGTGACCATATGGCTGCAAGTTGTACAGCCGCTGCATTTATAGCAGCCAACTTTTGGGGTCCCAAAGAAGTAAGTGGGGGTCTGAACTGGATCCACTATATCATTTTTAACAAGGTAGTCCTTGAGGTTTCTACCCCTGGTGTAGGCGCACATGAGCTTCTTCTGATGTAATGCTTTCAATGCTTTGTCAGAACTGACAATAGGCCAATGAGCCTTAGCCATCCGATTGATGGCTGTGCTCTTGGGATGGTAGGCATTGACCCAGACCACCTTCTCCTCACTAACTCTTGAGGCCGGTGTCAATGCCTGCTCACGAGGGAGTGCAAGAACTCTCTGTTTAGATTTCAATAACTCTGTCATCGGATAGCCACGCTCGCTGAATTTGTTAATCATAACTGTAAGGGCAGGTTCTACTTCACTTGGATTACTCACTATCCTGCGTACTCGCAGCATTTGTGAGTATGGTAGCCCTGCTTTCAGTGGAAGTGGGTGGTGACTATTGGCCCTCAACAAATTGTTGCGGTCAGTGGGCTTACAAAACAGCCCTGTGGAGATGGTACCGTCAGAGATTTTGATGTTGACATCGAGAAAGTTGATGTTGTCTCTACTCATAGAGTATGTGAATTTAATTGGCGAAGCTGTTAGGTTATGTTCATCGAACACCTGTTCAAGTAGTTGTTGCGGACCAGACCATAAGATCAGCAGGTCATCTATGTACCGTGTGTATAGCACAAGATGCCTGCTGATCTCTGGTACATCGATGAGCAATTTGTGCTCAACTACAAACATGTAGCTGTTGGCGAGCGATGGGGCCACTGAGGACCCCATCGCACACCCACAGCGCTGAAGGTAGAATTTGTTATTGGACATGAAGAAATTTCTTTCTAAAGTTAACCCCAAAAGTTGCAAAAATAATTCAATATTGGGTCCCTTGTACAATGGGTTATCAGTAATCAAAGACCGTACCGCCTCGAGTCCCCCCTCGTGCGGAATGCACGTGTAGAGACTCGAGACGTCCACGGTACACAAGATGCAATCTGGGGGAACTTGTCCCAACCCCTGCAATTTTAACAGCAGCGTAGTAGTGTCCTTCAAGTAAGTCGTGCGGTCCTGAACGCACGGTTGGAGAAAACTGTCCAAGAAGACTGAGACAGGCTGGAACAGAGACCCCCGGGCAGAGATGATGGGTCTACCCGGGGGGTCCACCAGACTCTTGTGGACTTTCGGGATAGTGTACAATAACGGGATAATCGGGTGCTGGGTGATAAGAGCATCTTTGATGTTTGCATCAATCATAGAGTCCCGAACTGCCGATTCAAGGATATTGTCAAGTTCACGTTTATATACCAAAGTGGGGTCACTGGGGAGGAGTAAATACACTTTGTCATCAGACAATTGGCGTTTAATTTCCCGCAGCTAGTCCGTGGTGTTCTGTACCACTAAACCACCCCCTTTGTCCGCCGAGCGGATAGTGATGGTGGAATCGGAACTTAATGCTTTCAAGGCCCTCCAATCTGAAGCTGAGAAGTTGGAGCCCGACTGTGTAGTAGATGATAGAATTTTCTCCGTGTCTTGTTCTATCATACGAGAGAATGTTTTAATCGAGGGACTGGAAGATAAGGGGTCAAATTTTGATTTTTTTTTTTATTATATATATATATATATATATATATATATATATATATATATATATATATATATATATATATATATATATATATATATATATATATATATATATATATATTAGTGTTCCCGATAGGCTTCTTTCATGGGGCGCTGCGACCTGCCCCTTTAAATCCTGCTAAATCCCGCCTTGCATAGTAATACGCGCTGCAGCTTATTGTCTCCCCGACCGTGACAATCCGCTCAGCTCCTGATCTGTGTCAAGCTCTTCTGGGCAGTATGCACCCTCCCCCCTGTAGCGCTAACACACCACTCACCTCTTGCTATGTGAGCGGCTGTCAGCGCTATGACAACCATCATGCCTCCTCCCCCTGCCGAGCTGACATGCTGCTCACTGCCTTATGTGAGCAGCGTTATTACAAGCAACCGGCCTCCTCCCCCTGCCTAGCTGACATGCCGCTCAGCACGTTATGTGAGCGGCTGTCAGCGCTATTACAAGCAGCCTGCCTCCTTCCCCTGCCGAGCTGACACACCGCTCACCTCTTGCTATGTGAGCGGTTGTCAGCTATTACAACCATCATGCCTCCTCCTCCCTGCCTAGCTGACACCACGCCGTTCACCTCTTGCTATGTGAATGGCTGTCAGCTATTACAAGCAGGAGACCCAGTGCCTGGAAGGAGAAGCCCTGCACTGGCAAAGAGAAGCATAGTCGGCACCAGGTGCGGAGACAGGGATACCCTGCACCAGGAAGAGGAACCCTGCACTGCTGGCGATGGGAGCGGGAGATCCAGCACCGTGGAGTGGAAGCCTGCGCTCCTGGCAACGAGAAGCGAAAGGTACACTAAACATTCAAAGTATCACTATGCTTTGAAACCCCTGCTTAACCCTTTGCCCCTTTCACCATATGTGCCCCTACCCACGTGTTCCTCTGTCCCTGCCATGCGTGCCCCTACCAGTGTGTGCCTCTGTCCCTGCCCATGTGTGCACCTGCCAATGTGTACCTCTGTCCCTGCCCATCTGAGCCCATATCTATCTGTGCCTCTGTCCCTGTGTGCCCATACATGCCTCTCTCCGTGTCCCCAAATTTTGGCTCAATCTGTGTGAGTGTATGTAAAGGTTGGCTCAACCGTGTTAAAACGTGATTTTTTTTCCCCCCTTAATCTGGGTGGCATGACATGAATTTTGTCTCAATCCT
The DNA here is from genome assembly GCF_055691185.1 of Crinia signifera. Lineage (NCBI taxonomy): Eukaryota > Metazoa > Chordata > Amphibia > Anura > Myobatrachidae > Crinia > Crinia signifera. The sequence continues at coordinate 166,954,364 of NC_139218.1, read as the reverse complement.
GATGGCTTGACGTGAATTTTGGTTCAATACGGGTGGCATGATGTGAACTTTGACTCAATATATGTTGCATAATGTGAATTTTGGCTCAGTTCGGGTACCAGGATGTGAATTTTGGCTCAGTCCGGGTACCTGGATGTGAATTTTGGCTCAGTCCGGGTACTAAGAAGGGAATTTTGGCTCAGTCTGGGTACCAAGGTGTGAATTTTGTCTCAGTCCGGGTACCAATAAGGGGATATTTGCCTCAGTTTGGGTATCAGGATGTGAATTTTGGCTCAATCCAGGTGGCATGACGTGAATTTTGGCGCACTAATTTTGGCATAAAGGTGCCCATACACAGAGCGATCCTTTTTTGCGAGGCGATGGGCAGTCCCTCGCATCGCACAGCACAAAAAGTATGTGCTGCATGTACTTTTTTTTAACTAGATTGCATCTAGTTTAAAATGCATACTGCTTTAACACATCGCATACATTTTTAACTAGATGCGATGTGATCTAGTTCGAAATGCATGGAGCAGATCGTTAACATGATTGTTGGCTGATTCCGTGTGGTATAATGTTTATGGGGCAATTATAAAGGGGTCTACTATTGTGTTGCATAAATGTACATAAGAGTACATGGCATGGCATGGCACACTACACTCAAGGACACATCCCATTTTAGGTGGCCATACCCCCGTTTTCTGGAGCGCGCGCACATTACCCCACCCTTCACTATCTATATAGATATATATATATATCTATATAGATCTCTATCTATTGCATCGTTTTGCCCTTTAAAATTAAAATGTGCCTCCTTCCTGACTGAAAATGTGCCCTCCCCGTGGTCAGCACCCTTCCCTAAAAAATTTCTAGAGTGAACACACATATATACACACACATATATACACACACACATATATATATATATATATATATATATATATATATATATATATATATATATATATATATATATATATATATATAATGTTTACCACTTGTTGGCAATTTCTTATTATGCATTAAGACTTACTACTCATACGGACAAGATTTTAAATGTATGTCCTTAATGTTGGAGCACAGGATGATAAAGGTATGTGTATCTAGCATTTACTCTTCGAGCCTGATGAAAATGCCATAATAAAGAGGCATTGAAACGTTGCTATTAACCTTTTTGATATCCTTATTTAAATTGCTCCCCGCATCACCCACAGCGGAGGCTCGCCACATACAGCTAGAGCCAGAGCGGGTCGTAGCGAGCCCACCTTCTGAAACCTTCCACCTGCGGCAAAAAGGCACTATCTACATTTCACACGTAATCATAAAGAAACATTGCGGCCAATTTATTGTGCAGTCTATCCCCCAAGGTGATTAGACACCTATTTAACTCTCAGGGTGCCTTGATATTTTTACAAGTCAAGGAAATAAGTTTTTTTGGCACAGATAAATCTGCCACATACTTACCTTTCAAAGGAAATTTGGAGGACTACTTCTTTCAATCTTTATACACACCCTAGTGCGCACAGGGTTGTGTGTTTAGGAAAATTTGAAATCCCAGTATATATCCTTGCAATTGAGTGATTTGGAGCCGGACAATACTACCCATATTTTTGGTCATTTATTGTGATATTTTGATACATTGTGAGTTTCATATATTAGTACAATTGTGTATTTCCAATGAGATAGATTACTTATTTTTAATTGTGTATTGTTTTTTATGTGTATTTTTATAATAAATTGTATTAATTTTTCAAAATTGTGTAGCGCTCTCTAAACATCTTTCATCAATTTAAATCATTGTTATAATTATTAATTTAGATCATTCATTCTTCTGTCTTCATTGACAATTTCCAGAATTGTCTCTGGGAGCGGCCAATATCTCAATTGATCATCTTCAGTATATATATATATATATATATATATATATATATATATATATATATATATATATATATATATATATATATATATATATATATATATATATATATATATATATATATATATATAGTGAAAGATGCAATAGCGGCACTCTGAAGACTTGTGATAAATAAGCAAAAATAATGCAGACGACTCCTAGGAGTGTTATCAACGTTTCGGGAGGTAAATCCCTTTATCAAGATATGCATAAATGAAAAACAGTACTTACATATATAGCCTTGTGCAGACAAACAACACCCAGTGCTCACAACCGCACAACTCCCCCTCCGGAGACCCGATGACGTCATAGACGCGACCCAGCGTCGGCGCATCCAGCGTGTCCAAGGGGAGTGGCGGAGATCTCCGTGTACCATCACCATGGTGATAATCAACAAAAAGCAGTCTGTATGAAAAAGAGAAATATCAAAACATCAGGACAACGCAAAAAGGAGTAAAGCAACATTACATAATACACGTATAACTGTGAACATCAAAAGTATAAAGCAGAAGTAGCAGACATCAGGGACAACAAAGGGGCCGGGCAGGATCACTTAAAGGAAACAAGAGAATGGTAACATCTCGTTTAGTCCAAGAGGTTGGACAGTCTGTAGCCTGTAAATCCAACGTGCTTCTAACTGCAAGAGAGCGCGATTTCTATCGCCACCTCGGATGTTATCTGGAATGCAGTCTATTATTTTGTAGCGCAGATTGGATAGTGTGTGCCCTTTTTCTTTCCAGTGTCTCGCCACTGGTTGGTCAGATCCCTTGCCTGATAAACATGCCCTAATGCTGGTTTTATGCATTGCGATGCGTTCCTTCAATTTGCGAATCGTCTTGCCTATATATAAAAGCCCGCAAGGACACTTAATATAATAGACAATGTATTTGCTAGTACAAGTGAAGGGGTAATTGATTTTAATCTTCTTCCCTGATCTTGGGTGGCAGAAAGTGTCACCTATCTCCAAGTTGCTGCAGGTCACGCAACCTAAGCATTTGAAATTGCCATTTTTGCGCGTGACAGTATTTGAACTCACACTGAAATCAGAAATGTCATTGCGGACTACTTGATCTTTAATGTTCTTGCCGCGTCTGTATGATGGCATAATGCGAGTTTGTCTCAGTGTCGGTAAGTTCTTATCTGTGCTGACAATTGCCCACATGGATCTGGCAGCTTTCATCAAGTGGTCGCTGTTGGTAGAATAATCTTGGGTCCAGATGATAATATCCTTATTATCTTTATTGCGGGAATTGGTCAGTGCAGCATCTCGGTCCATACTCAGAATTTTTTCTTTGTTTTTTTTTTAATAATTTAAATGGGTACCCTCTGTTGAGAAAATTTTTTGTCATATTATTCATCTCTTTTTCCGCATCTTCTTTGGATGTGCAGATGCGAAGGGCTCGCAAAAATTGCGAATGTGGTAGTCCCCATTTTAATGGGGGAGGATGATGACTGCTACCAAGCAGGAGAGTATTGCGATCAGTCAATTTGTGGAATACCGAGGTATGGAGAGAGTTGTCAGTGGTGAGAGATATCGTTACATCCAAGAAATTTATTGATGTGTCGTCTGATTGGAACGTAAATTTAATGTCAGGATCCATTTCATTGATGGTTTGCATAGTGTCTGAGAACTCAGTGCTGGTTCCATCCCATAGAAGTACGATGTCATCGATGTAACGATAAAAGGCTTTAATTTTAATTGCCACTGTAGGGTCTGTGAAGAATAAATCTTTTTCCACTTCGTGCATGAATATGTTTGCGAAGCTAGGGGCCACACAAGACCCCATCGCAATGCCGGACCTCTGAATAAAGAATTGCTTATTAAAAATGAAATAATTTTTAGATAAAGCTAAGTCAAGGAGGTCAATGAAGAAATGTGCATCTGGACCATTGTAAATGCCACTGGTAGTGACTGCCCTTCTTACTGCCTCAATACCCCTTTCCAAGGGTATGCTGGTATAAAGGGATACCACATCTATGGTGCATAACAACAGTTTTTTAGGTAATGGAGATATGGCTTTCAAATTAAGAAGTAGAGAGGTAGTGTCTTTTAAATACCACATTCGCAATTTTTGCGAGCCCTTCGCATCTGCACATCCAAAGAAGATGCGGAAAAAGAGATGAATAATATGACAACATTTTTTCTCAACAGAGGGTACCCATTTAAATTATTAAAAAAAAAACAAAGAAAAAATTCTGAGTATGGACCGAGATGCTGCACTGACCAATTCCCGCAATAAAGATAATAAGGATATTATCATCTGGACCCAAGATTATTCTACCAACAGCGACCACTTGATGAAAGCTGCCAGATCCATGTGGGCAATTGTCAGCACAGATAAGAACTTACCGACACTGAGACAAACTCGCATTATGCCATCATACAGACGCGGCAAGAACATTAAAGATCAAGTAGTCCGCAATGACATTTCTGATTTCAGTGTGAGTTCAAATACTGTCACGCGCAAAAATGGCAATTTCAAATGCTTAGGTTGCGTGACCTGCAGCAACTTGGAGATAGGTGACACTTTCTGCCACCCAAGATCAGGGAAGAAGATTAAAATCAATTACCCCTTCACTTGTACTAGCAAATACATTGTCTATTATATTAAGTGTCCTTGCGGACTTTTATATATAGGCAAGACGATTCGCAAATTGAAGGAACGCATCGCAATGCATAAAACCAGCATTAGGGCATGTTTATCAGGCAAGGGATCTGACCAACCAGTGGCGAGACACTGGAAAGAAAAAGGGCACACACTATCCAATCTGCGCTACAAAATAATAGACTGCATTCCAGATAACATCCGAGGTGGCGATAGAAATCGCGCTCTCTTGCAGTTAGAAGCACGTTGGATTTACAGGCTACAGACTGTCCAACCTCTTGGACTAAACGAGATGTTACCATTCTCTTGTTTCCTTTAAGTGATCCTGCCCGGCCCCTTTGTTGTCCCTGATGTCTGCTACTTCTGCTTTATACTTTTGATGTTCACAGTTATACGTGTATTATGTAATGTTGCTTTACTCCTTTTTGCGTTGTCCTGATGTTTTGATATTTCTCTTTTTCATACAGACTGCTTTTTGTTGATTATCACCATGGTGATGGTACACGGAGATCTCCGCCACTCCCCTTGGACACGCTGGATGCGCCGACGCTGGGTCGCGTCTATGACGTCATCGGGTCTCCGGAGGGGGAGTTGTGCGGTTGTGAGCACTGGGTGTTGTTTGTCTGCACAAGGCTATATATGTAAGTACTGTTTTTCATTTATGCATATCTTGATAAAGGGATTTACCTCCCGAAACGTTGATAACACTCCTAGGAGTCGTCTGCATTATTTTTGCTTATTTATCACAAGTCTTCAGAGTGCCGCTATTGCATCTTTCACTACTTATCCCTGTGAGCAGGGACAGAAGGCAACTGAAGCAGTCGTTCAGACTACACCTGCTAGTGCCGGTTCTTGCACTCCATATATACTGTATATTTTGGAGCAGGTTGGCACACACTTACACAAAGTCCAAATGCCTGGGGTCGCCTTTTAGTGGTCCCACGAAGAGGTCACAAACAGACAAAAGAGTAGAAATGGCACTCACCAGGGCTTTCTTTATGCAATCCAATCAGGATATTTATTCCATCACTTCAGCAAAAACATATAGATCAGGTCGACGTTTCGGCCACAGAACGTGGCCTTACTCATGACCACATCACACAAACAGACAAACAAGTCCCTATCCACAGGACCACCTCTTATTCCAACCTGGGCACCACCCATCAGTCACCCGACCAATCAGGACTCAAAATCCAAATGTGCATTGCAAAGCCATAATCACTTAACAACATGTAAGTAGCTGGTGTAACATCGCTACCGCGATGTAACTTACCAGCCCACCGCCATAACACATCCACGAGGCCCGGGCGTCTCTTCCGGGTTCCTCACTTCCTGGATGCGGTCCACGGGGCGGAAACGCGTCATCCTGCGTTCCACCCGCCGGCGCTATCATATATACAGACCTGGCTTGCTCAGCAAGCTCCGGTCATATGACCCCGGAAATCCACACTTCCTGGAGCACATCATAAGCGCTCCAACTACCGTTAGGGAGGTGTGTCAATGCGTTCCAAATGATTGTACTATTCATAGAGCCAATTACCTACAAATTAACTGATCGTTCAGGTAACTTTATGGTGGTCTCCCATCGGGAACCAGAGGGGGTTCCTGTCAACATTAAAAACACAAAACATACATATATAAACCCACAAAAAAGAGATATCTACAGTGTTACCATCGATGGCCAACCGATAGTACAACCATCGGGGCCACACTGTAAATCGTACTTAAGTCACATACAAAAAATATAGCCATTAGACCTCCAGCATTTGTAACTCATCCTATCATAGGGACCTAAGGAGAATACAACCTTGTAAAAAATATACAGGGGAAAAAATGTGAAAAAAACGAAAAATTGAAAAAAAAAATTTGATTTACACTCTCAAAAGAAACATTTGAAAGTAGGGTCCTGAGGATATTGAATTTGTACGTCCAGCAGCCATCAGTGGCATAGTCCACCTATAATATGCTCATTTCTTTTCAGAGAAATATGTTTAGATGGTTATATTCGTTTAACCCCTTTGGGGCCACACTGTCCAACATGTGGATCCAGCGGGACTCCTTCTTCAGGAGCAACAGATCCCTGTTGCCCCCTCTTCGTAGTGGGGGGACCCAGTCGATAATCATATATTTGAGCATGGAGAGTTGATGCCCTCGAGCAGTAAAATGTGCAGCCACCGGTTTATCCGTTGTCCCCCTCTCAAAGGCCAACCGGATGTCCGAGCGGTGCTGGGTCATCCTCTCGCGGAAGGTCCTTTTCGTCTTCCCTACATATATAAGACTGCAGGGACATTGTAGAATATAGACGACGAAGTCCAATTGGCAGTGAAGTCTGTACTGTAGCTGGATTCTCCTACCCGTCTGGGTGAGGAAAGGAGCCACCAGTCATTAGTGACCTACAGGTTGTGCACCCCGTGCATCGGTAACAACCATTTTTTCGTACCAACCAGTTCTTGCTTTTCTCACTCTCCTTGATGTCATCGGAGTTCGCATTGGTACGGTACAGTAGGTCCTTGAGGTTCGAGCCTTTCCGTATACCAAACAACGGGGGTCCATTTTTAGCTCTACTCAGGTCTGGGTCCGTTTTAACAATGTCCCATTTATTCCTTATAGAGCGTTGCACCGTCTGTAGTTTAGTGTCACATTTAATGCTGAACAGCAATCTGTCAGATGTAGCCTTTGATTCTCTTACGACTTCTTTATTAAACAAGGCTCTTGCCCTGGTGAGGCACTTGTCAATTGACGACTTTGCGTAGCCGCGTTCCAGAAATCTCTGCTTGACTTCATCAATCTGTACAACAGCCAGGTCCTCTTCCGAGTTGTTTCTTAAAACACGCATAAAATGCGATACGGGTAGCCCATTCTTCAGGGACTCCGGGTGATGGCTTGTAGCAGATAAGAGTGTATTTCTGTCCGTAGGCTTACGGTAAAGTGTGTGTGCCAACCTGTTGTCCTTCTTGAAGATAAGGACATCCAGGAAGCTCATCTCTTGCGGGTCAATTGCTGCTGTGAACCTTATTGGGCTGCTTAAGGAATTCAAAGTTACAATCATGGCCAGAAACGCATCCTTACTGCCCTGCCACACAATAAAGATATCATCTATGAATCTACAATAATACCTAATGTGTTCTCCAAAGGCAGGCAAGATGTGGAGTCTCTCATACTCATCCATATAAATATTAGCATACCCTGGCGCTCGATTTGAGCCCATGGCCGTGCCTGAGCGTTGGTAAAAGAACTCCTTATCATATAGGAAATGGTTACGTTCCAGTACAACCCTAAGCAATGACAACACAAACTCAATTAGTGGTCCAGAGTATGGACCCTTGACCAAACATTTTCTGACCGCCTCCACACCGCCATCATGTAGGATGATACATACACTGGGTAGTGGAGTAATTGAAAGTGATCGCGCCCAATTGTATTCTTTTTATGTTTTTTATATCCTGTCTGTTTTTTGCTGAGAGTGCCGCCCCCCCCCCCCCCCTCCCCTGTCGTTGTCTGTGTCTACGTTGAGGGTACCCAGCCAAGCATTTCCGTTATTGGGGTGTGCAACCTAATCCATAAATAGTACCAACCAGATTATTAAATAATATATAGTAAAGAGCAATTTCTAGAGTTGATCTTCAGTGTTGGATGTATTCGCAATAATCATGCACAGTCCATTGTAAATGGATAGCACTGCGTAATATGTATGCGCTATATAAGAAACTGTTAATAAATAATAGATATATTATATATACATATACACACACACACACAATTTATGTGCAGCATTTTAAAGTAGCTGTGTGGCTGTGGTAGTTATGTATCATAACCCTGTCTGCCGTTATAGGAAAATATTTTCCTAACTTTGCAATGCTGGTTTGTTAAGAAATTTTACATCCAAAGCCTATTTTTTGGATTAATATTTCTTTTAAATTCACTTTATAAACCACAGTGTTATAAATAAATATACCTCTGGTTAAGATTTTAAAGTGTGAATGCTTAGAGCAGTAATTCCCAAATGGTGTGCCTTGGAGCACTTGCAGGGGTGCCCTAGTTTGGTGGTCCAGGCTCAATTCAAATTATTAATGGTCAGGGCTGGTTGTCCACAAATATATTATGATTGGAAGCAAACAGAAGTGAGTCCTGTCCCTCTCCACATAGCGCAGGCATATCCAAACGGTGGCCCTCCAGCTGTTGTGAAAATAGACATCCCAGCATGCCTTGCCATTGTTTTAGCATTCCATAATAGCAAAACTGTGGCAAGGCATGATGGAACTTGGTAGTTTCACAACAGCTGGAGGGCCATAGTTTGGACATGCCTGACATAACGGAACCTAAAGCTGTTTACCCACTAGAGATGGCTAGTGAATCGCTGTCTCGACTCAGTGTCTCAAATCATTAAGCTGACTGCATGATTTGAGACACGCACTGTTGGATGAGTCGAGACAGCAGCAGCAGCATTACTTTACAACTCACTAAATGTGTTGTGAGCCCAGCACTATCTCGCTCTGTGCCTTTAATTCCAAACGAGTTGTGAGCCCAGCCACTCTTACTTCCTGTCTGCCAGCACATTGAGTGACTGAGCCTCTGCAACTCCGAGTGTGTTGTGAGCTGTGCACTGTGTCTCTGTGCCTGCTGTAATTCCATATGAGTTGTGAGCCCAGCCACTCTTACTTCCTGTCTGCCCTGCACACTGAGTGACTGAGCCTCTGCAACTCCCTGAGTGTGCTGTGAGCCCTGCACTGTCTCCCTGTGCCTGCAATTCCATATGAGTAGTGACTCGAGAGCCGAGTCAACGATTCAACACACGTCGATGAACCTTGTGTCTCAACTCATTTCAATTAATCGCTTTGCCCATGACTAGTGCACATGGTGCAATATCAATGGCAATATGGTTGCTGGGCGACCATATTGCCAGTGATTTGTTTGTGCTGCAGCGATAAGTCGCCATCAGACCAACTTTCCTCCAACCATAAAATAATATGGTACTGGATGGGAGCAAATGTAATATTTACTTCAGAAATTTGCTCCTAAAATCTGGAAAAGGACAAAAACTGTCACTCAGACACAGTACTGTGGTTGTACCAGTTTGATTTAAACAATTTGACTGAATGTTTTTGTCCATTTTCCTGGGTTTTTGAACACATTTATGATTGTCCTTTGCTCCCATCCAGTACCATATTTTTATTCCATCCAAGCAACTAGTTGGATGGTTGGAGGAAAGTTGGTCTGATGTGTGGCCAGCATTAGAGTATTGTTAGTATATTCCTATTTGTCTTATGTACTCCAGATTCAATTTGTAGCATGCTAAACTCCACATTTTTCTTGCAATTATAATGAATAATTCTCTTATAATTTATAAGGTGTCATTTTTCACCAACTTTCTCTTGTACTACCGAAAACAAATTCTATATATAGTTATATCTTCTATGTAAACTCTATTTCTCTGCAGGGATCTGTGAAGTTTCACTACAAGCGGTCACCACTGCATTTTGCCAACATATGTCCAGCAGCGCTCAACTGTGGCCGATCAGGATTTAATGAGATTTTGCTGGAAAAAGTAAATTGAAGAGGATTCTTGGTTATAAGCGCATATGATTTTAATACTATTTAGAAAATGAACTTCTTCCTTCAGACTGAAATGATTATGCACTGTTTTACAGCGCTGCTATTATTGGTACTTTTTTAAACATGTATTTATTATATGACATCTCATTTTTATATACAGGAATTGGATCTGTACAAAAGACATTTCTAATAGTAGGTTATGTGGTCTGTGCAAAAGTGTTCTATGTTAGAGCACACCGTGATTTATTTGTACCCAGACTTTACCGGATTATTATCTAGTCTGATCATATTTACAATTTGAACGAGATTTTGCATTAACCTACAGTATGTATGTATTCTAAAATTAGTCCCAATGGCAAAACCATTTTTAGCATACAATACTACACCCTAATTTGTCACAATCTGTATTTATTTCTGTACTACAATTAGCTAATGAATGCAAGTAAACTGTAATACATTTATAAAGATCTTCTTAAAAATTTATAATGCACAGTTTAATGCAAAAAAAAAAAAATCTAAAATGGAAGAGTTGCACAAGAACAAGCATTGTCAATTCTGTAATACTGTAAATGTGTAGTAAGGAAAAGACATAGGGGGCTTATTAAATGTGTGTTAAAATATTGGCACCTATTCAAATCAAGCCGTGTTTTGCCCATGCAGATTCAACTTTTCTAAAATTCAAATCTGCATCGTTGTAAACAGCTGCTAAATGTTCCAATCTGCAGCCTTTTGCCAATCCAAGTGTTTTTTTGACAGTCAGATTGATTGGCAGGTATTCAATGCTGTTTGCGAGTGGTGACAGCGAGCAGGGCTTCCTGCTCGCTGTCACCACTCACCCTGACAGCATTCAACGCAGCCTCCGCATCCGCCAATTCCCCCTCGCTCCGTTTTTTGAGCGAGGGGGAATTGGCGGATGCGGCTCCAGAATCAGCGAGACCCGTGGCTAAATACAGCGAGTTTTCTGCAGCAGCCGCGGGTCTCGCTGTTTTGGGGAATTCTCGCCGTCCTGTGACGGCGAGGATTTCCCCAGTACGTTGCATAGTGCGAGCGGCCGGCACGGGGGTTAAACAGCGAGGATCGCTGGTTTTCAGCAATCCTCGCTGTTAAACCCTCGCCGGCCGCTCGCTGCGACATTGAATACACCTCAATAGGTTGACCATAAAATTCGACATAATCTTTCAACAAGTGGCGATGTTTCCGACTGCTGGAAATATCGGCACACATTGAATACACCCGCATAGGTGCAAATATATTGTTCTTGCCTTCTCCAGAAGGAATACAGATATGTTAATAAACCTACTTGCTTCTCCAGAAGGAATACAGATATGTTAATAAACCTACTAAGTATATGTAAAAGTTTCATTTAAATTAGAGGCTTATTAGACACCCATTTTATAACCAATTATTTCTATAAAAGGTAAACAAGCAAGCTCCATGTCAAATTATGAAATGGTCAAAAACATCAGATTCTGAAGCATTTGCCAAAGAATGTATCACTTTAATGGAAGTCACGAACAGCTGTAAATTGCATTTATTTAAATAAGTAACAGCTCAAAAACAGAAATCACAAATCAGAAAAAAATATTACTGCTCGACGCAGCATATCTAAACTTAGCAGAATGAAAGCTAATAAAGTGTTTGTTTAGAAATCCATGTATAATATATGGAGTGTCATTCTTCTAGGGATCGGTGTCACTGAAAGCTGTACAAACAGCATTAAGATTGCACATTCCTACATAACCGGTGTAAAATAACAGAGTATAAATTCAAATGTTTTTATTTTATCCAAAACACTGTGCATATACTATTAAATCTTAAATTAAATACAGTTGGTGTTATTCTAAAACAGGGATGGGGACCTTGCGGCCCTCCAGCTGTTGTTGAACTACACATCCCAGCATGCCCTGCAGTTTTTCTAATTGGCCATGCTAAACCTGTTGCAGGGCATGCTGGGATGTGTAGTTCAACAACAGCTGGAGGGCCACCAATTCCCCATCGCTACTCTAAAAGCACAGGTACATAAGACCTTTAAGAATCATTGCTGGTTTATTTACCCATTCAGTGTATGTGGGTTTATGATAGGAATATGGAATTGTTGCATAATAATGGCTGAAACATTTTCACCCCTTACACTCAAAGCAATGGTAGGCAACATAGTACTGCAGCTACTGTGGAACGGTATATCACAGCATGCCCTGCTAGTTTGAGTAACAGTTACATGCAAAAAAATGGCAATACATCATGGGTAGGCATCATCTAGTTCTGTAGCAGCTGGAGTGCCACACATTTCCTGCCCCTGTATTACAGTAACACAAGTCACAGGTGCCTTTGTGCTTGACACACACAGCAGGTAGTGAAATCATTCCATAGGAATATTGTTCACAGACTATCTCCCACAATAAACTGTAAGGAGCCATTAACTGTCAAACTGAAAACTTTCCTGAAACATTTACCACAATTTTTTTTTTTCTTTAGCATCTAACTTATGGTAAGGCATGGGCCCCACTGTTTTGAAACTTGCAAAATACAATTTATTTTGCCTGCAGCACTTATCTGCTTTTCTACAGGCCTATATTGCCGAACAGACCTCTAACTGCAAATAGACACAAGGGGTGAAATGTAATAGGATAAGAGAATCAGAAAGTGAGAGATTTAGTAAGAAACCTCCAGGGTTTTTTTAAAGCGGCAATCATGGTACTTATAGGTTAGTTGGGCGCCCACTATAGTTAGTACGCTCATAACCCACTATCCATGTCGGCATGGTGTTGATTTCATATAGTGTGGCGAACGCAGTGCGTCCCGCGAGGAGACGCGTAAAACTAAGCAAATAGCTTACTGGGTGCCCAACTAACGTATAAGTACTGCAATCATTTACACTGCAAAACAAGTTTGCTTTTGCAGTGTAAATGATTGCCACTGGAGATTTCTTACTAAAATCTCTCACTATTACATTTCACCCAATAAGTTTTAGTGGTTTACCATTCCAATAACTAGCCTTTATACTTTATGTTGTATTTCCATAAATCATAAAATCCTTTTCCTGACATCTTGCTCAAGATACTGTAAAAGGAATGCAGAAAAATGACAGTTATGACCTACATGTCTTGGACCATTGTAAAACAAAAGTACCATCAATCTTGAAAAACATTTTCTTTTTCCGCATTATCCACAATAGACAAACACTTGTCTGCAAATTCTACAAATAGCGGCTCTTGCATATATTCTTTTAGTGCCTCTTCTTTCTTCTCTACCTGGTCCAGTTCAAGTAGTACTCGTCTAAGATGAGTATTCAGCAATAACTGCTGCAAGTCTTGCGATTCCCCTGTGAAAGGATCACAACAAAAATTAATTCAAAGGGAGATCATACAGCAGAGGAGGTAGGTGTTTCTGAATCCCTCTTTCCTCATTAGGTTCTAACTGTAAAGGTATGGTGTGTGTGGACAATGTTAGGAGGTCTGAGGTAATAAAGTAATGGGTTCATGTTCTGCAGCAAACAAGAGTAATATGCAGCATATTGAGATGAGCATGTGGTTTAGCCACAATAGTTTTGTGGATGACATTATATTCTCTGGTCTCGGAAGCAGCCAGGTCACACATGTGGGCCTTCAAAAGATCAGGTTTCTAATTGCTGGTCTTTAACCCCTTCCCGACATTTGACGTATATATACGTCATGGCCGGGATGTACTTCCCGACACATGACGTATATATACGTCATGACTTTTTCAAATTATTTTTCTCTGATGATTTTATAAATTTAATGGTGGACCAAAGTAATTTATATGCCCAGCAGTTTATTGCTCAAAACCCCACGTCATCATTTGCTAGGTGGACCCCTGTAGATGCAGTAGAGATGATGACGTTTTGGGGTCTGGTGTTACATATGGGCATAGTAAAAAAGCCAGAAATTAGGCAATATTGGAGTACAGATGTTCTGTACAGCACCCCATTTTACCGTATGGCCATGACTCGGACTCGTTTTGAGATAATCCTTAAATTTTTACATTACACCGATAATGCACAGTGCCCACCCAGAGATGATCCCACCTTTGACCGGCTATTCAAAGTCAGGCATGTCCCTGACAGCAGACATGTCCCTGCATGCCCAGGGGGGGCGGAGATTTTTTGGAGAGTGCAGTGGGGTTTTGTTTTTACACCCACGTTGCTTTTGTGGGTGTCCTGTGGCCGCTGAGCGCTGATCAGTGACGTACAATCACTGAACAGCATTTTTGGCACAGGGTTGATATAATTTTTTTTCTGCAGTTTTTTTAAATAGTTTTTTTTTTTTGAAGAGTGCTGTGGTATATTTTTTTTAATTGTTTTTACACCCACGTTGCTTTTGTGGGTGTCCTGTGGCCGCTGATCAGTGACGTACATCACTGAACAACATTTTTGGCACAGGGTTGATATAATTTTTTTTATGCAGTTTTTTTATGCAGTTTTTTTATGACTTTTTCAAATTATTTTTCTCTGATGATTTTATAAATTTAATGGTGGACCAAAGTAATTTATATGCCCAGCAGTTTATTGCTCAAAACCCCACGTCATCATTTGCTAGGTGGACCCCTGTAGATGCAGTAGAGATGATGACGTTTTGGGGTCTGGTGTTACATATGGGCATAGTAAAAAAGCCAGAAATTAGGCAATATTGGAGTACAGATGTTCTGTACAGCACCCCATTTTACCGTATGGCCATGACTCGGACTCGTTTTGAGATAATCCTTAAATTTTTACATTACACCGATAATGCACAGTGCCCACCCAGAGATGATCCCACCTTTGACCGGCTATTCAAAGTCAGGCCGGTCATTGATCATTTCAGTGCCAAATTTGCAGAGATGTATATCCCTGAAAAATTTATTTGTATCGACGAGTCCCTTATACATTTTAAAGGAAGGGTTAAATTCCGCCAGTACCTTCCCAGTAAGAGGGCAAGGTATGGCATAAAAATGTATAAACTGTGTGAAAGCACCTCAGGGTACACCCACAGGTTTAGGGTATATGAAGGGAAGGATTCAAGAATTGAACCGCCAGAATGCCCCCCCTCCCTCGTAGGTGTTAGTGGAAAAATTGTCTGGGATTTAGTGCACCCCTTCCTGGATAAAGGTTATCACCTCTATGTGGATAACTTTTACAATAGCATCTCCCTGTTTAAGGCCCTTGGTTCAAGAGGTACAGCAGCTTGCGGTACTGTGCGCAAGAACCAAAGAGGCCTCCCAAAAACGCACATTGCCCAAGTACTGGGAAGGGGTGAAAGCAGGGGAATACGCACCGAAAATATGTTGTTGGTCAAATATAAGGACAAGAGGGATGTCCTTATACTGACAACAATTCATGGAGACAGTACCACCTCCATCCCTGTACGAGGTACCAGTACCCACACCTCAAAACCTAATTGTATCCTAGATTACAATAAGTACATGGGCGGAGTGGATCTTTCAGATCAGGTACTGAAGCCGTACAGTGCCCTGCGGAAAACAAAAATCTGGTACAAGAAGCTGGCCGTGTATATCATTCAGATGGCACTGTATAACGCTTACGTGCTATTCCGTTCTACCAGCCAGAGGGGGACATTTATGCACTTTCAAGAGGAAGTCATAAAGGGCCTAATATTTGGGAACCAGCAGGCAGAGGACCCCAGTACTTCTAGTACTGGCCCCCGTATTGTACCAGGGGCAGCATTTTCCGAACGAAATCCCCTCCACTGCAAGAAAGGGCAGGACACAAAAAAGGTGCAAAGTTTGCTATAAAAAGGGAATAAGAAAGGATACTATTTTCCACTGTGAAACTTGCCCCGACAAACCCGGCCTATGTATAAAGGAGTGTTTTAAAATATACCACACATCTATGGATTATTAGGTTAATCATTTCACCGTGCTTCGGGGGTCTTGCTAATGCCACATAGCACCCACCATTCATTCCACCAGAATCTGAGCTGCAAAATCCAAAAATCACTCCTTCCCTTCTGAGTCCTGCCATGCACCCAACTGGTATTTTTTGGTCACATGTGAGGCATTGCCGTACTCGGGAGAAATTGGGGCACAGATTTTGGGGTGCTTTGTCTCCTTCATTCCTTGTGAAAATGAAAAATTTTGAGCCAGAACTGCATTTTTGTGTAAAAAATGTAATTTTTCATTTGCACAGCCCAGTTGTATCAAAATTGGTGAAACCCCTGGGGGTTTGAAATGTACACTATACCCCTAGATGAATTCCCTGAGGGGTGTAGTTTGCAAAATGGGGTCACTTGTGGGGGGGTTCCTAACTTTTAGCATCTTATGGTGCCTAGAAACCTACATGGTGCCTAAAAAATAATCTCATAAAAAGGAGGCTCCAAAATCAAGTAGGTGCTCCTTCTATTATGAAGCCTGTGGTTTGGTCAACGTGCACACTAGGGCCACATATAGGATATTTATGAAAACAAAAGAATTGGGGGAATCAATTTTTAGTCACATTTCTCTAGTAAAATCTACTGTGTTCCTTAGAAATATTTATTAAAATTGCAAATCTGCAAAAAAAATGAAATTTTGAAATTTCACCTACACTTTGTTTTAATTCCTGTGAAACACCTAAAGGGTTAACAAACTTCCAAAATGCTGTTTTGAATACTGTGAGGGGTGCAGTTTTTGAAATGGCATCATTTATGGGGGTGTCTCACATACAAGTCCCTCAAAGTCACATCAGAACTGAACTGGTCCCTAAAAAAATCAGTGTTTGAAATTTTCTTGAAAATTTGAGAATTTGCTATTCATATTTTAAGCCTCCTAGTGTCCAAAAAAATTAAAAGGAGGCTGAAATAATGATGGAAACATAAAGTAGACATATGGTCAATGTTAGTTATTAACTATTTTGAGTGGTTTGATTATTTGTCTCACAAGCAGAAAATTTAACATTTTTAAAATTGCTTTTTTTACAACATTTTGGTATTTTTCACAAAAACACACATACTGTATCGACCCAAATTTACCACTAACTTGAAGTACAATGTGTCACGAGAAAACAATCTCAAAATCACTGGGATAAGTAAAAGCAAAAAAAAGTTATCCCCACTTAAGTGATACATGTCAGATTTGAAAAAAAAGGGCTCTGTCAGGAAGGCAAAAACTGGCTGCGTCAGGAAGGGGTTAAACCACATTTTTTGTGATTTTACAGTGTTAGCTGGTTACTTTTTTTTACATTTAGGTATTCGTGCTTTCCTTATAAAAGATCCCAATAAATGGATTTGTAGTTGTATATTGTGAACATGTTAACGTACCAACCTATTACACAGTACTGTAGATTGAGGAGATCATGATACAAACAAACTGCATGCGTCAATATGAAACAAAACCTATCGCTTTGCACACATCCAATATAAACTTTACAATGGAGAACATTTTATACATAATGTAGTAGAATAAAAAGGGATTTTTGTAAGAACTTACCGTTCGAATCCCTTTCTCTGATATGGTCCTGGTGACACAGCTCAACACTGGGATGTAGGAGGGTCCGAAGGAGCCAGGCACCTATCCTAAAGCTTTAGAGGGTAGGCTCCTCCCCTACTGCATCCCTGGACTCTTCAGTTCAATCTTTCAAAGCCACTGGAATACATTAACTCAGTACAAACGCCTGCACATATTATATGCACATTTTATAACAGAAACTGTTAACTTTTAACCATTTTAACATGAACATCATGAAACTTCTGGCATACTTACTGAGCGTAAGGGAGGGATCGCTGTGTCACCAGGACCATATCAGAGAAAGGGATTCGAACGGTAAGTTCTTACAAAAATCCCTTTTTCTCTTTCAATGGTCCTGGTGACAGCTCAACACTGGGACGTTCCAGAGCCGGTCCTTTGGGAGGGTACGCTCAGGTCTGCAGCTCTCAGCAAGCTCGCCCGAATGATGCGTCCTCCGACGCGAACTCATGGAATCTATAGAATTTGGCAAAGGTGTGAACAGATGACCAAGTGGCAGCTCTGCAAACCTGCTCAGCTGTGGCCCCATGTCGAACCGCCCAAGAGGTGGCAACTGACCTGGTGGTATGCGCATTAATTCTGGCCGGTACAGGCCTACCCACTTTGGTGTATGCAAAGGCTATCACAGATCGCAACCACCTAGCAATAGTCTGCTTAGATGCAGGCCAACCAATTTTGTGTATGTCATACAGTACCAATAATGTGTCAGTCTTTCTAACACTCTTTACTCTGTCCACATAGATGCGTAAAGCACGTACAACATCCAAAGTCTTCAACTTGTCCCTTTTCTTAGAACCCTCTGGGGGTTGAAACACAGGTAGAACTATCTCCTGATTTAAATGAAAGGCAGAAACTACCTTTGGTAAAAACTGAGGTACTGTTCTCAAAACAGCCCTGTCATCATGAAAAATTAAGAAGGGAGATTTGCATGACAAAGCTCCCAACTCTGACACTCTTTTAGCAGATGCTACTGCCAACAAAAACACTAACTTCCACGTGAGAAACTTAAAGTCCGCCAACCTTAAAGGTTCAAATGGTGCCTTCTGAAGGCAATCCAAAACCAGTGACAGATCCCAAGGCGCTACTGGTTGCTTGTATGGGGGTTTCAACCTGGATACCCCTTGTAAAAATGTTTGAATTTCCGGCAAAATGGCTATCCTTTTTTGAAAGTAGATGGACAAGGCCGAAATCTGCACCTTCAGTGACTGAAGGCTTAGGCCCGATGAAAAACCATCTTGTAAGAATTCCAACATTCTTGATAACTTGAAGTGAGATGTGTGAGCCTTTCTCCTCTCACACCATCTAATGTAAGTCTTCCAGACTCTATAATAATTTGCCGATGATACAGTTTTCCTGGCTTTTATCATAGTCTGCACTACTGCCTCAGAAAACCCTTTATTTTTCAAGATGGCGGCTTCAATAGCCAGGCCGTCAAAATCAATCGATCGGAATCCAGGTGATTGAATGGGCCTTGTCTTAGCAGATCTGGTCTCAGAGGTAGACGCCATGAGTCCACAGACAACCTCTGAAGTCTCGAGTACCAAGACCTCCTTGGCCAATCTGGAGCCACAAGGATCACCGGAACCTTTTGGTCCTGTATTCTCTTCAAAAGTCTCGCTAACATTGGTACTGGAGGGAATGCATAAAGAAGATCTCCCTGCCATTGAGTGGTCATGGCATCCACTGCCTCCGCTAGTGGATCCCTCGTTCTGGAATAGAACCTGGGCACTTGATGATTGAACCTGGATGCCATCAGGTCCACATCCGGAGTTCCCCACTTCAAAGTGATCTGTTGAAACACCTGAGGGTGTAGGCTCCATTCCCCTTCCTTGAGCTCCTCCCTGCTCAGGAAGTCGGCTTCTATATTCTCTACTCCTGGAATGAATATAGCCGATACAGCAGGAACATTCTGTTCCGCCCATAGGAAGATTCTGGACACCTCCCACATGGCCAATTTGCTGCGTGTACCTCCCTGGTGATTCAGATACGCCACAGCTGTGGCATTGTCTGTCTGAATCCTCAAAGGGAGGTTCCGTAACCTGTCTCCCGCCAAGGAAATCACTTTCCAGACGTCTCTCAGCTCCAAGATGTTTATTGGTAATACTGATTCTTCTGACGTCCACAGGCCCTGCAGCCTGAGATCCAGGACTACTGCCCCCCAGCCCCTTAGGCTGGCGTCGGTAGTTACTACCAACCAGTCCCAGGTCTGTAATGACCGGCCCCACTGAAGGGAATTCACATCTGTCCACCATTTCAAGGAATCTCGAGTGTCCGAAGACAACACTATCATCTCCAACTTCATGGTCAGAGTGTTCCCTGACCATGCTGACAAAATGTTCCATTGGAACACCCGAGAATGGAACCTGGCATAATGAAGCGTCTCGAACGACGCCACCATTTTCCCCAGGAGCTTGAGACACCTCCACACTGAAATGCTCCGCGCCCTGAGAATCTCCTGGACTAAGGTGACCAAGTCCCTGGCCTTTACCTCCGGGAGAAATACCCGGTGGAGATGGGTATCTAGTATGACCCCCAAGAATTGGAGCCTCTGTGATGGTATCAACTGAGATTTTTGCAAATTTAAAATCCAGCCGTGAGCCTGCAAAAAAACTGATGGCCTCTGCCAAGTGACTCTGAAGCATGGCTGCTGACTCTGCTTTGAACAGGAGATCGTCCAAATAGGGTATTACTGTGATTCCCCTGAGTCTCAACACCGCCGCCATCACTGACATTATTTTGGTGAAAACCCTTGGTGCGGTTGCCAGCCCAAAGGGTAACGCCCGGAATTGTAAATGCAGGTCTCCTATAGCAAACCTCAACAGGGTCTGATGTTCCGGGTGTATAGGAACGTGCAGATATGCGTCCTGGACATCCATGGACGCCAAAAATTCTCCCTGGTCCAAACTCAGGAGTACTGACCGCAAGGACTCCATTTTGAAATGGTCTACCCATAGATGAACATTTAGGGATTTCAAATTTAGTATTGGTCTGAAAGACCCGTCTGGTTTGGGCACCAGGAACAGCGTGGAGTAAAAGCCTTTCTTCCACTCTGCCCTGGGAACCGGAGTAACCACCCCTTTTTCCAAAAGGGAATGAGCCGCTCTCATAAGAGCTGTGCGAAGGAGCGCCTGTTTTGGCAAGGATGTGGGGATGAACCTCTTCGGAGGCGGACCTCTGAAAGGGATTTTGTAACCCTGGGTTATAATATCTAACAACCAGGCATCCTGGCCTAGAGAAGCCCATGCGTCTCTGAAGTGTGTGAGACGCCCCCCCACCTTTATCCCTGTCGGGCACATCCCCTGACAGTCATGCGGAGGGTTTGTCTTCTCCTTTGGAGGCAGGCTTCTTGTGAAAGGAGCCAAACTTGGACTTTTGTGTCTTGCCCCTAGAGGACAAACTTTCCCCTGAAAGACTGTCCTCGAAAGGACGCACCACCTCTAGGGGAGGGCCGAAAGGACGGCCTAAAAGCAGAGAATCTGGACGTCTGCTTTGCTGAGGGAGCCGGCAGAAATGTACTCTTTCCGCCCGTGGCTTGTTTTATAATCTCCTCTAATTCAGTACCAAAAAGTAACTTTCCCTTGAAAGCTAACATTTCTAGGGCCTTCTTGGACTCATTGTCCGCTTCCCAGGCCTTAAGCCAGAGCACTCTCCTGGCATTAATGGAGACTGTGGACACTCTGGTCGCCATTTTCAGAGCTTCCTCCTCTGCTTCCACCGCATACTCTGCAGCAGCTTTAATCTTTTCTGCTAGAAGCAACGCACCAGGGTCAGCCTGCAGCATGGTGCATAATTCGCCAGCCCATTCTATCATGGCCTTAGAGACCCAGGCTGAAGCAATAAGGGGCCGTAGGGTAAATCCCACCCCTTCAAAAATAGCCTTGAGGTTTCCCTCCAGCTTTTTATCCACAGAATCCTTAAAAGCTGCACCGCCCTGTATTGGCAATACCGTAGCTTTGGACAAACGTGCCACTGAAGCATCCACAACAGGCACCTTTTCCCAGAGCTCCGCATGAGACTCTGGCATGGGGTACAGACTAAGGAATCTCTTAGGCATCTGTAGCCTCTTATCCGGGGTTTTCCAAGCCCCTTCCAACAATTCCTGCAACCCCTCATCTGAAGGAAAAGTAACAGCTTCCTTCCGCTGTCGCTTAAAAACACCTTTAACAGGAGTTTTATCCTCTACATACAGTTTTAAAGCCTGTTTCACAGCTACAATAAGATCCTCTATACCAGCAGAAGAGGTTTCTTCAAAATCATCACCCTGATCCCAGGGGATGTCAGTATACGCTCCCTCCTCCTCATCTACCACAGGAGGCATAGTATAAGACCTTTTAGGGGTCCCTGTATCATCAACATCTATTTTGTCCAGTATTTCACTGAACCTGTTGATCCCCTTAGCAGTATCCTGCATCACCTGAATAAGAGCAGGATCTGCCTGGGTAAGAGGCAAGGAGCCAGAAGACTGCTGAGATGATGGCATAGGTCTCTGTGATTCTACCAACACATCACTCTGCCTGTCCAGAAGCTGCACCAAAGCGTTTACTGACCTGCCTAGGGCCCTGGCCCACGCGGGTTCAATCTGCTCTGCCCTATGGGATTCACTGCCCATGGGTCTCACATCAGCGCAAGTAATACATAAGCCCCCCTTGGCCATCTGCTCAGGGACAAACTTTTGTGTGCAAACATTGCACGCGCTCAGTGCACTAAGGGCTCCCTCCCCCAAAACCACAGCCTGATGCTCAGACATGATGCAAGTGAAATATATAAATATATACAGTGCAAACAATGTACCAGCGTTTATACAGAGTAAATGCACCCAATCACTTAGCTGTCTGTTGGTTTCAACTGCGGGGAAACGATGCCCAGGAAATCCAAGTCACTCTGCCAGGATCAGTAAGCCAGCTCAGCTCCGCTGCAAGCGTTCTGAAAGGCGCCAAAGTCAGAGTGAGGGAAGAGACCAAAAGTCCCTGCTGCTGCGGGGTCCGTGACTTTTGGCGCCAACCACCCCCAGTCAGCCGCTCCCTAGGTAGGATTTCCTAGTTCCAGTGTCTCCCCCTCGACTGGGGACCACTTGGAACATGCCTGTCACAACGCTGCTGTCCTCTCAATATAGGAGCTCAGCGTGTAAGCTCCGCATAAAATGGCCGCCACCATCACGGAGCGCCTGTCCCCCATGATCCCCACCTAAACGTGGAGCCGGTTTCAGGGTACTCCGGAGCCCAGGCAGCCTCTTAAAAGAGGCTGTAAGCGCTGCACAGGGAGACCAGACAGCGTCTCCCCTGTGCACAGTGAGCTGACAGGACGCGCTTCTGTCAGCTCCTGCTGCGCTAGCAGTGTGAGGATTCACTATGAGAATCCTCACACTGTGCCTACCTAGCTAGGGTGAAAGTTAATAAAACAATAAAAATTCCCTAACTACTCTAATTCTTCGGCTGCTCCCGCAGCCCTTTAGAATAGTACCCACTCCAGTGGGCACCTAACACGAACTGAAGAGTCCAGGGATGCAGTAGGGGAGGAGCCTACCCTCTAAAGCTTTAGGATAGGTGCCTGGCTCCTTCGGACCCTCCTACATCCCAGTGTTGAGCTGTGTCACCAGGACCATTGAAAGAGAAAGATTGTAGCTGCTAGTGGAGAGTCAACACATGTACAGCGCTAATACCTGGTGTTTGACATTCAAGCATGTATGGGAAATGCAAACTACTA